>NC_063337.1:67950797-68042831 GCF_021869965.1 Rhincodon typus
TTCTCCATTTTCTGAAGAAGGGTCCAGACCCGAAACGTCAGCTTTCCTGCTCCTCTGCTGCTGCTTGGCCTGCTGTGTTCATCCAGCTCTACACCTTGTTATCTCAGATTCTCCAGCATCGGCAGTTCCAACTATCTCTGAACCTAGTTTATCCAGCCTCTCCTTATAGATCATACCCTCTAATCCAGGCAGCACCTTGGTAAATCTCTTCTGCACCCTCTCCAAAGCCTCCACATCCTTCCTGTAATGTGACAACCAGAATTGAGTGCAATATTCTGAGTGCAGCCTAACCAAAGTTTTATAAAGCTGCAACATCACTTTCTGACTCTTGTACTCAATGCCTTGACCAATAAAGGCAAGCATGCCATCTGCTTTCTTTACCATCCTATCTACTCGGCCACTTTCAGGGAGCTATGGACTAGGACCCCAAAATCTCTATATAGCAATGCTGTTAAGGGTCCTTCCATTAACTATATACTTTCCCTTAACATTTAATCTCCCAAAGTGCAACACTTCACACTTGCCCGGATTAAACTCCATCTAACATTTCTCCACCCATATCTGCAACTGACCTATATCCCGCTTTATCCTTTATCCTTCACTATTCACAACACCGCCGATCTTTGCGTTGCCTGCAAAACTTATTAACCCACCCATCTACATTTTCATCTGAGTCATTTATATATATATATCACAAACAGCAGAGATCTTTTAAAAATCTCCATTTTTACATTACAAACTGTGTTGTACAGATGTGTTGATATCAAAAACAATTGGCATTTATGTTGTCTTTATAATGTAGCAAAAATTCCAAATATCACAGAGGCATAATCAAACAAAAAACAGCATCTATCAAAAGGATAATTTAGGAGTGAGTGACCAAAACATGTTAAAAGTTGAGTTTGAGGAGACTCTTAACAGGACAAAAAGATCAAGAGGACAAAACGTGGTTGATGTTTGGGGAAGTGCTAGATATCAATGTTTATGGTGAGAAATCAAGATTTCTGAGCATGCAACCTAGATTGCTACAACACGGCCATCAATGGTGCAGTTGATAAGACACTAAATTGCTAGAGTAAGAGGAATGGAAAATTTAGGATGAAGGGCTGTGAGACAGAAGCCATAATAACACCAGTGGGGCTAAAACTGCGAGGTGATTAAAAACTATATAAGAATAAATATCTTAGAATTTGGTGGATCAGAACCCATCCAGGTCAGCAAGGCGATAGGTGAGCTGAATTTGGTGCAGAAAAGATATGGAAACCAGTATGATCTCAAATTTATTGGGATGGAAAATGTAAAGCTGGGCAGTAATGCAACGGGATAACCAAGTTCAGAATTAATTGCAGGCTTTTGGGCCAGTTAGTTTGAGATAAGACTGAACTGAGCTATGATGTGGAGTTGGAGTAAGCAGTCCTTGTTACTGGATGTTAAAGCTTGGTCTCAACTGAGTTTCCTCACTTTTCACAATGGAAGACATCAGTAACATATCAGATGTTCAAGAGAGTCAGGGCTGAGGTGTTTTGTGGCCATCATGAAGCAAAAGGTGCTGAAGGAGGTGAAAGGTCTGAAGGTAGATAAATCACCCGGAGCAGAGTTCTGAAGGAAATAGCTGAGGAGATTGTACAGGTAGATGGTAATTGTTCAGGAATCACTGGAGTCATGAAGAGTCCCAGAGGATTGGAAAATGGCTACTGTAGCACCCTTCTTTAAGCAAGGTAGAAGACAGGAAACCATCGGCTGGTTAGTCTGACCTCAGTTGTTGGTAAGATTTTAAAGTCCATTATTAAGGATGAGATTGTGGAGTTCGTGGAAGTGCATGGTTAAAATAGGGTGGAGTCAACATGGCTTCATCAAGTGGAGGTCATACCTGACAAATAGAGTCATAGAGGCATACAGCATGGAAATAGGCCCTTCGGCTCAACTTGTCAATGCCGACCAGGTTTCCTCAACTGAACTAGTCTCATTTGCCTGCATTTGAACTGTATCCCTCTAAACCTTTCCATGTACCTGTCCAAATAGATTTAAATTTTGTAACTGTACCCACCTCTACCACTTCCTTTGGCAGCTCATTCCATACATGCACCACCCTCTGTGTAAAAAAAATTGCCCCTCAAGTCCCTCTTAAATCTTTCCATTCTCATTTTAAACCTATGCCCTCTAGTTTTGGACTCCCCTGCCCTGGGGGAAAGACCTTGGATATTCACCTTTTGTATGCCCCTCATGACTTAATAAACCTCAATAACGTCATCCCTCATCCTCCTACGCTTGACGGTAAAAAGTCCCAGCCTATCCAGCATCTCCTACAACTGAAATTTTCCAGTCTCTGTAACATTCTTATAAATCTTTTTTGCATCCTTTCCATTTTAATAACATCCTTCTTATAGCAAGGTGACCAGAATTGTACGCATTCCTCAAAATGTGTTCTTACTAATTTCTTATACAGCTGTAATATGACATCACAACTCTGTTAGAATTCTTTGGGGAGGTAATGTGCAAGTTGGACAAAGGAAAGCTAGTGGGTGTGACCTATTTGGATTTCCAGGTTTGACAATGTGCTGCACGGGAGACTGTTAAATAAGATAACAGTCCATGGTGTTCGGGGCAAAGTGGGCAGAGGATTGGCTAACTGACAGAAAGCAGAAAGTACGGATAAAGCGGTCGTTTTTGGCATGGCAGCCAGTGACTAGTGGAATTCTGTAGGGGTCAGTGTTGGGACCACAACTGTTCATGTTATACATTAATGATTTGGACATAGGAACTGAGGGTATTGTTGCTAAGTTTGCAAATGACACAAAAATAGGTGCAGGGACAGATAATGTTGAGCAACTGCAGGGGACATGCTAGGTGAGTGGGCAAAGAAATAGCAGATAGAATACAGTGTGGTAAATTGTGAGGTTATAAATTTTGATAGAAAGAATGCAGGCATAGACTATTATTTAAATGGGGAAAGGCTTCTGAATTCTGAAGAGCAAAGGGATTTGGGAGTCCTTGCTTGGAATTCTCTGAAGGTTAACATGCACATTTAGTTGGAGGTTAGGAAGGCGAATGCACTTTTGGCATTCATTACAAGAGATCTAGAAAACAAACGCAGAGATGTACTGCTGAGACTGTATAAAGTAAAAAATTTGGAATATTGTGAAGAGTTTTGATTCTTTTATCTAAGGATTGCGGGCATTGGAGGGGGTTCAGAGGGGGTTTACAAGAATGATCCCAGGGATGAAGGACTTGTCACATGAGGTGTAGTTGAGGACTCTGAGTCACTACTTGATGGACTTTAGAAGGCTCAGAGGAGATCTGATTGAAACTTACAGGATACTGAGAAGCTCGGATAGAGTGGATGGGGAGAAGATGTTTCCATTAAAGGAGAGACTAGGACCTGAGAGCACAGCCTCAAGGTTAAGGGACAACGTTTTAGCACTCCAATGAGGAGGAATTTCTTAAGTCGAAGGGGGTTAATCTATGGAACTCGCTGCCACAAAGGCCCGTGGTGGCCAAGTCGTTGGGTGTATATAAAGAAAAGACATTGTTTATTGGTTGGTAAGGGAATCGAGGAATTTGAGGAGAATCTTTTGGTTTTATGGTCTTATAGTCATATAACATAGAACAGTGCAGCACAGGAGTAAGCCCTTTGGCAAACCATGTCTGTGCCAACCATGATGTCATTCTAAATTAATCTTGCATGACGTCTGCACATTGTCCATATCCCACCATTCTCTGCCTGTTCATGTGTCCGTCTAAATGCCTCTTAAACATTACTATTGTATCCATTTCCCCCATCTCATCTGGCAGCATTTCGGTCACCTACCACACTCTGTGTAAAAAACTTGCTTCGCGTAACTCCTTTAAACTTTACCCCTCACCTGAAATATATGCCTCCTAGTACTTAACATTTCCACCCTGGGAAAAAAAAAAGCACCAACCATCCACCTTAAACATGTCTCTCATAACTTTATGTACCTTTATCAGGTCACCCCTCAGTCTGTGATGCTCGAGCAAAGGCAATCTGTTTGTCCAACCTCTTCTTATAGCTAATACACTCCAATCCAGGCAATATCCTTGTAATACCCCTTTTGCACAATCTTCAAAATTTCAGCAACCTTCTTGTAGTGTGTCAATCAGAACTGCACACTATACTCCAATATGGCCTAACTAAGGTTTTGTACAGCTGCAACAATGATTTTCCAGCATTTATATTCAATGTCCTGATTGATGAAGGCAAGCATGCTGTATGTTTTCTCTAACAAATTATTGACAGGTGTTGCCACTTTCAGGGAGCAGATCCCTCTGTATATCAATGCCCCATAGAACCTGCCATTTACTGCACATTTTCCTCTCACTTAATATCCCAAATTATATAGATCTCTATCAATCCTCCAGCAATCTCCCTGCTTCCTCCCAGAGTATCTTGGAATAGATTGCATCGAATCATTGCGATGTAACTGCCTGAATGCTTTTTCAAGACTCCCAGCACCTCTTCCTCCTTAATATCCACATGCCCTCGAATATCAACAAACCCCTTAATCTGACCGTCATCCATGGCCTTCTTTTTGGTGAATACCAAGTATTCATTAAGGACTTCACCCACTTCCTCTGCCTCCACATGTAAATTCCCTCCTTTACCCTTGAGTTGATCTATCCTTTCCCTAGCTACCATCTTGCTCCTAATCTACGTATTAAATGCCATTAGGTTCTCGTTAATCCTACTTGCCAAGGATATTTCATATCCCATTTTAGCCCTCCTAATTCTTTGTCTATGTTCTTTCCTCCTTCCTTTATATTCCTTAAGGGCCTTATCTGATTTCAGTATATTAAACCTTACATATGCTTCATTTTGCTTTTTTACTAAATTTTCAATACCTCTTGCCATCCAGGGCTCCTTAATTGTCATCCTTATCTTTCATCCTCAAAGGAACATGTCGGTCCTGAACTCTGATCAACTGTCCTTTAAAAGACTTGGACATTTCCTTAAGTGTCACTGAGTCAAAATCCTGGAAATCCCTTCCTAATGGGATAGCGGGTCAAAGACTGCTGCCGTTCAAGATGGCAGTTCTCCACCACCTTAAGGGTAATTTGGAAATGGAAAAAATGCTGACAACACATTCCATGAATAGAGTTTTAAAAAAGTAATAGAGATAAGGGAGGAAAATAAAAGCAAACCCAACAACACCAGAGTTGCAAAATGTCCTGAGTTGCTTCACAGAAGCATGAAGAGCCACATGTTGATAGCAAGCCACTTAAAGATACACGAGTGAACCTGATCAAATCTTTGGTCAAAATGGTAGGTTTTAAGGATTATATGACCAGAGAAGAGAGAGCAGAGAAACAAAGAGGTCAAGACAGGGAACCTCAGAGCCTAGTGATCAACCGACTGAAGGCATAACCGTCAATGGAAGATGAAATTGAAGATGTGCAATAGAACTGTAGAACGAGAGAGCATTCTATCAATAGAAAGTGGTGAAGGCATGGAGGGATTTAAATAGAGAGATGAAAACTTTAAAAACAACGCATTGCTTGACCAAGAGCCAATATCGGTAAGGGTGAACATGGGCAAGGACAAACATACCTTAGAACAAGTGTAAATAAGGGCATCATAATTTTCAATGAAATCGAGTTTATAAAGGGATGTGGTGGTAGGGAACTTGGGAGCCAGTGGTGGTTAGTTTGTGGTGTGGTGTGAGAACCTGTCCTGGAGAGTCTGGAAGGAACAAAGCATGGGTAAGGAGTTCAGCAGCAGATAAATTGAAATGGGCTGGGGGTCAGAATCAGATTTTGCAGGGGTGAAAGTAGGCAGTCTTAGAAATTTTGAGGACATAGAGTTAGATGTCTGATCATAAAGAAACAATATAGACAAGGGAGACACAAAAACCTAAATGAAGGCAAAAAGTGATTTTTCATGCCCTGGATCCATCAGCAGCAATAATAATTAAGAATTGTGTGTGTTAACAAGCTCAGTAATAGTGTTAGATAACAAGGTGTAGAGCTGGATGAACACAGCAGGCCAGGCAGCATCAGAGGAGCAGGAAAGCTGACGTTTCAGGTCTGGACCCTTCTTCAGAAATAAAGGAAGGGGAAGGGGCCTCTGAAATAAATAGAGTGGGGGGGAGGCGATGATGGAAGGTGGATAGAGGAGCAGATAGGTGGAGAGAAGATGCACAGGTCAAGGAGGCGGGGATGGAGCCAGTAAAGGTGAGCGTAGGTAGGGAGTTGGGATGGAGGTTGGTCAGTAAGTTAGGAGGAGCAGATAGATGGAAGAAAAGACAGACAGGTCAAGGAGGTGGGGACGAGCCCAGCTAAGATGAGCGTAGGCAGGGAGTTAGGATGGGGGTTGGTCAGTTGGGAGGGAGGGGCGGGTAGGTGGGTGGGAAGACGGACAGGTCAAGGAGGCAGGGATGAGGCTGGTAGGTAGGAATTGAGGGGGGGGGATTTGGTCAGTGAGGTGGGAGGAGGGGATACATGGGAGAAAAGACGGACAGGTCAAGGAGGCGGGGATGAGCTAGGCTGGTCTTGGGATGAGGTCAGGGATGGGGAGATTTTGAAGCTTGAGAAATCCACATTGAGACCATTGGGCTGCAGGTTTCCCAAGCGAAATATGAGGTGCTGTTCCTCCAGACTTCAGGTGGCATCGTTGTGGCACTGGAAGAGGCCGAGGTTGGACATGTCGTCCAAGGAGTGGGAGGGGGAGGTGAAGTGGTTTGCGACTGGGAGGTGTAGTACAGCCCAGCTCGTCCCCACCTCCTTGACCTGTCTGTCTTTTCTTCCATCTATCTGCTCCTCCTAACTTACTGACCAACCCCCACCCCCACCCCCACTTCCTACCTACCAGCCTCATCCCCGCCTCCTTGACCTGTCCATCTTCCCTCCCACCTACCCACCCATCCCTCCCAACTGACCAATGGAGGAGGCCATTTCTGTCATTGTTGTGCCATTTCTGAGCTTGTAGCTAGCAGAGGGACCCAAACCATTAAACGTGATGTCACCCACACATTTAATACCTCACTTCAGATACTGTCTTCTTATCATTCAATACACATTCCAAAATACAAGCTGCAGATGGTGTTCACACATACCTACTGCCTTTGCCTCCTCAATCCATTATAACCCTACCCAGTGCCTTTCTTCTTTCACTTACCTAGGACAACCCCCCGCAGATAGTGGTGAAAGAACATGAGATGGAAGAGTGAGATGACAGTGTAGAAGAATCAAGATTCTTAAACTCAGCCAGCACTACAGATGCAGACACTGTACTGTAAGTTAGAGGATAAAGGTGAGAGCTGCACATGTTGATCTAAAAAACCTCTGGGCAGGCATGGCACCCTGATGTGAACCCTGCTTTCCTTTCCCCTCATTGGGAAAACACATGACTGCATCCAGGTCTGGCAGCAAGTGGTTTGTGCAAAGTCCTGAAGCTATAGACTACCACAACATTAGAGATATCTAGAAATTACTCAACACTTCAACAATCACAGCAGCAGACTGTCATTCAGCAGCTAACCTGAGGCTGCTGATAACTTCTTTAAATACTGCTGGTTCACATGCAGCCAAGTTAGGCTAAGACAGGTCATTACATTAGCTTGGGCAATGAGCTTGAAAACTGGCATTGAATCATAAGAACATAAGAACTAGGAGCAGGAGTAGGCCATCTGGCCCCTTGAGCCTGCCCTGCCATTTAATAAGATCATGGTTGATCTTTTTGAGACTCAGTTCCACTTACCCGCCCATTCACCATAACCCTTAATTCCTTTACTGTTCAAAAATTTATCTAGCCTTGCCTTAAAAACATTCAGCGAGGTAGCTTCAACCACTTCACTGGGCAGGGAATTCCACAGTTTCATAACCCTTTGGGTGAAGAAGTTCCTCCTGACCTCAGTCCTACATCTGCTTCCCTTTATTTTGAGGCGATGCGCTCTAGTCCTAGTTTCACCTGCTAGCGGAAACAACCTCCCTGCCTCCACCTTATCTATTCCCTTCATAATCTTATATGTTTCTATAAGATCTCCCCTCATTCTTCTGAATTCCAATGAGTATAATCCCAGTCTACTCAGTCTCTCCTAATAATCCAACCCTCTCAACTCTGGAATCAACCGAGCGAATCTCCTCTGCACCCCCTCCAGTGCTAGTATATCTCTTCTCAAGTAAGGAGACCAAAACTCCACACAGAACTCCAGGTGTGGCCTCACCAGGACCCTATACAGCTGCAGCATAGCCTCCTTGCTTTTAAACTCCATCCATCTAGCAACAGCAGACAAAATTCCATTTGCCTTTTTAATTGCCTGCTGCACCTGCAATCCTGGAGAAAAAGAACTTGAATATTCACCCTATCCATGCACCTCAAATTTCTATAAGGTCACCCCTCAGCTTCCGACACTCAGGGAAAATAGTCCCAGCCTATTCAGCCTCTCCCTGTAACTCAAATCCTCCAACATACTTGCAAATCTTTTCTGAACTCTTTCAAGTGTCACAACATCTTTCCTATAGAAGGGAGACCAGAATTAAATTCAGTATTCTAAAAGCGGCCAAAAACACATACTGTACTGCCACAACACGACCTCCAAATTCCTACACTCAATGCACTGACCAATAAAGGCAAGTGTACCAAATACCTTCTCAATAGCCTGTGTATCTGCAACTCCACATTCAAGGAACTATGAGCCTGCATCCCTTGTCTCTTTCTTAACTCCCCAGGACCTTACCATTAAGTGCATAAGTCCTGCCCTGATTTGTCCTATAAAAATGCTGCACCTCACATTTATTTAAATTAAACTCCATCTGCCACTCCTTGATCCATTTGCCCATCTGATAAAAGTCCCACTGCATTCTGAGGTAACTTTCTTCGTTGTCCATTCAACCAGCAATTTTGGTATCATCTGCATGCACTAGCATTCATCAGATTCCACTGTTTGTAATGCTTGCAATTTTATAACAAAATAATTTAGCATTCATGTTGCTTTTTATTTTATATTGGTGTATAGTATCGCTAACAAAGAGACTGACTTCACTTACACCATGAGCCACCTCTCTTTAGAATTGGCTAGATTTCTGAAAAAAGCTAAATCAAGTCTGAGTTTAAAAAAAAGTGCCTCAGCTGAAAATGCTGTATTTATGAATACTGTGTCATGAAACAAGAATAAATTTTAGTTTCCTGTCTAGGATGAAAACAACCCTCTGATTGCCTCACATGGGTTTGATTATTATTTCGACTCTGTAAATAGCACCTGAATGTCATTCACTCCTTTAATTTCAGGTTAGGATATCCCAAGGGGGAAAGTTCAAGTAAATAACTGAAGATCTGATAATCCTAGAAAACAGAGTTCCTATTTGGAGTTGACAAGCCACACAAGCATATGGAATTATGAAGGATATGCAGCAAAAACACAGACTATTCAGCCCAACCAGTCCATGCTTTACCTGTCCCTCCTCTGATAATTACTTACCTAAGTCCAGTAGGTTAACTATGAAATAAGTTCTGAGAAAGGGTCACCGACCCGAAATGTTAAATCTGATTTCTCTCCAGAGATGCCTTAACCAGTCAGGGTCAAGCTGCCTGCTGAGCTTTTCCAGCAATTTCTATTTTTTTCTCCTGTAGGTTAACTGTCATTCCTTCCTTTCCATCAGCTTAACCAGCTTCACCTAGAATGCCTGTGTATAATTCACCTCAGCTCGCCCCTGTTGTGTGAATTCTACATTCTCACTATTTCTGAGGTAAAGGCGAGGCCCTAATTTGTTACCTTTTGACCTTTCACATGAAAAAAAAATTAGAAATACACACTGTCGCTACATATCAAAACGTTTCATAAGTTACAAATAATCACTGTTAGGTTAGCACTCAGTTCCGGCATTGTCCATATCATAGTTTTGTACTCTACTCAATGCCTTGTTATCGTTTTGAAAGGGTTCCTGGAACCTATATATAAAAATACACAAAAAGAAAATATATACACATTGCATCAACTCAACATAATAGGTGATAGCTATTCTATGTTTCATTCCTCGAGGTCTTAACCAGTCAGGGTCAAGCTGCCTAGTTTCAAATTAAAACTTGGCAGTTAACTGTCAGTCACCATCTAACTGGTGCATTTGAATGGCAACACCTCTACTGGTCAGAGTCCATTTGCCAACTAGTCAGCCTTCTCCTTCGCACAAACAAAATACTGGTCATGATACATTGGTATTTTTTAAAATGGTCCTGGTAGATGCAAGATGCTTTGGCAAAATGTGTCTTTTTCAGCTATACTTAAGATCTGCATTATCAAATGACTATTTTAAAGCATGCCAACCAGAACTGTACACAGCACTTTAAGTGTATTCTGATCAAAGCTCAACACAGGTTTAACATAATTTCTCTACTTTTTAATACTATCCTTGTCAAAATAAGCCTTAGTGCTTAATTTGTATTCATAAGCGCCACGTTGGTAGGCATGGCAAATTTTAGTGCTTGGTGTATTCATACCTTCAGATCTTTGCTGTTGTATCCCATGTAGGTATACTTATTTTCCAAAATGTGACTTCTAGTTTTCTAATGAAAATGAGCTTTTAAATTCATTTGCTAATTAACTGCCCATTTGCAAGATTATTAATGCTTTCTTGTAATTCTTGAATTCTCCTTGGTGTCGACCTTTCCTCCCAGCTTGTGTCATCCACAAATTTACAAACTGTGTTTATGACTGAAATCCAAGTCCTTAAAGATGACATGTGGACAAGAGTGGTCCCATCATTGATCCGTTTAGGACCCCTTTTCCCACATGCTGCCACTCAGGGTAATTATCCTTTACAAAAACAGAAGTTGCTGGAAAAACTCAGCAGGTCTGGCAGCATCTGTGAAGAAAAATCAGAGTCAACATTACGGGTCCAGTGACCCTTCCTCAGAACTTGCAACCAGCTGACTATCAGTTTGCTACTTGTCTTCTGATTTTGCATCCTCTGACCTTATTCATTCATCTTCATGTGTACCTTATCAAAGTTCTTTGGAAGGTTAAACAGTCTGACACGGGTTATGCCATCCAGTCAAATATCTCCATTATCACTAGTAATATAAAAACATAGATAATAGGAGCAGGAGTGGGCCATTCGGCCTTTCAAGCCTGCTCTGCCTATAATACGATCATGGCTGATTCTCTAACTCAATAGCCTGCTCCTACTTTTCCCCTTTATATTTCTATTCTTCAGCCCCAAGTGCTATATCGAACTCCTATCTGAAATCATAAATATTTCAAGTTCAATTTCTTTCACACAAATTTCTCCTCATCTCAGTCTTAAATGGTTTACCCTGAATCCTTAGAGTGTGATTGCTGGTTCTTAATTCCTCGATCATCAGAATACCCTTACTGCATCTACCCCGTCTAGAATTCAATGAAATTGAATGAGCAAGACTTTCACATTTGTAATCCTAAATGCCTGACTATTTTCCACGGTACTTTGTGTTTACATGTGTTTTTTTCATTTTCTCCTTTAATTGGGATTAATTTCTTGCTCTACTACTGATGTTAAGCTGACTGGTATATGGTTGCAGAGAATGGAAGAGTTGGGATGAAGGGAGTAAGTGTATTAGATGGAGGGCATTCGGGGACATGTCAATGCACAGGAAATGAGGGTCCATGGCAGCTGAGAGGAAAGGTATGAGTTGGCATGAATATTGCATGAGGAATTTTGTGTGAGAGGTGGGGTGATGCGGTGTGAGAGGTGAGAGTTAGCAGGACCAATATTTAACTAAACAACTAACACTACATTCTAGAAAACCAAGACTATATTCTTTTTCCGTTCATAAATATTGTTGTGACATCTGTCTTTTAACATTATGGACTGAATTTTCAAAAGTCATGGAGACTCTGCAGATGCTTGAAAATACTGGGTCGGGACAGAATCAAAGATCCAACCCGCATTTACAACAAATTCAATTTTTAGTGGAAAACAGGCAGTGCATGACCCTCATAGGTGGGTACCACAAGCTCAGCTTGACCATATTATTTTATTTAAATCCCCAACCATTTAAAGAAAAAGCCAACCTGTGTCAGTGAGAAATGAAGAATATCTGTCCTACAAATTACAATAGTTGTTTGTTGACATTACTTCAAAGGTTATCATCATATAACTATGAATGCTTAGCTGACTTACATACCCTGTTATTATCCTTGAACAGTTGTAGTTCACAGATTGATTGACAGCTCAGAGTTTATTAAAAGAATTAGTTGATTCGATGTGGTGTCATGAATAAAACTCTGCTTGTTTTGATAAGTGACGAAGTATTTTACTTTTAAAGTTCTGTATGGACTTCTATGGGTGGAACTTTTTTTATTATAGTGGATGTTACAATAGATATTTAGATGTTTATTTTATTTCAAATCAACATGACTCTTGAGGTTTCTCCATGGTGAACACTCAGTGAGTTGGAATGAAAGGCATAAAGGCAATGTGTGTTGTATGGAGGAATATGTCAGTGCACCGGATATAAAGGTTCATGGCAGCTGAGCAGGGAGGTATGAATTGACATGGATGCTGCATAAAGAATTTTTGTGAGCGGTGGGGTGATGTGGTGTGAGGAGTGAGAGTTAGCAGGACCAGTATTTGACTAAACAACTAGGATACAATCCCAGAAAACCAAGACGGGCCTTTTAAACATCCCTAATCTTTATCTGGGAGTCTAAACCACAATGCACTTGAACCCTCTCCCCTGCTTTGTGTCGGGTTTAATTAGTTCATTTAATACCTCTCCACATTTTATTTTAGAAGTGGCTACATCATTTTCAATCTTATCTTCAAACATCACACCCACCTGTTTCATCTCCCATGTAAACACTGAAAATAATTATTTAACATTTCTGCTTTTGCTAATATTGGTGTGTGGAATTTTATCCTGATGATCACTTAATGGTACATTCTCCTCCCAACTTCCTTTTCATTTTGTTTATGTGCCTGTAGAATATTTGATGTTGCCTTCATAATTTAATTTCATAGTTACACTTTGTCTTGCCTGATTGTTCTCGGATTTCTTCTACTATGAAAATTGATACTTTTTCCTTTAATTTAAATACTTAATTAATTCACTTTTACAAAATATTTTAATGTTTTCTGACATTCCTGTCAAAGAGCATAGAAGTAAATCCATGAAATGAAGTTAGCCATGCATGAAGCCACTATGATTTCAACAGCCAAGCTCCTGCCTACAAATATAATTGTCCCATAAAAATTCTGCGGATGACTCAACATTTACTTTATAATCTGAGTTACGCATTAGTAATTAAAGAAGAATACTGGTAGAGGTGATGCACTGCAGGTAATCACATCAGTGCTCTTCTTTAAGTAGAAGTCAATAACAATGAGTTGTTGGCTAGTGTTTGCCACAGTGAATTTAACATTATAGATTCTCATACTTCAACTTTACTTTAACCCTTTTTCTATAGAACAGATTTGAAAAAAAAATTATATCTGACAGTGAGGATTTTAAAGTGGACAGATACATAATTTTTCTAGGAAGAGGCATGGAGTTAAAAGGTAATTTAAATGATGATACTTTTCAAAGACTGTAAGGAAGTAAGTATTTCATTAGCTTTTGTCAGCAGCAATGACACTTTACATTCTTATATCCCTAGATCTGTGGTAGCAGGCACTGAACAAGTTTGTGGACAAACATATAGACAGTGTACAAACAAACAGTCAATCATTTTTGCAGAAAAAACTTTCATCCGGTTTAGAAAGAGGGGGCTGATCACAAAGAAAATTGGAGAAACTCAGTGGGTCTGGCAGCATCTGTGGAGAGATATCAGCTCCAAGACATCTCTGCAGAAGCTTCTTAGGGTACCTCCCAACCATGTTCAGTTGCTTCATCAATGACTTTCCCTCCATCGTAAGGTCAGAAATGGAGATGTTTTCTGATGATTGCATAATGTTAGCACCATTCATGACTCTTCAGATACTGAAGCAGTCAATGTTCAAATGCAACAAGTCTGGACAATATCCAGGCTTGTTCTGACAAGTGGCATGTAACATTTGTGCCAATATAAATGCTAGGTAATAACTATCTCCAATAAGGCTGGATCTAACCACCATCCCTTGACACTTATTAGTGTTACCGTCACTGAATCCCCCTCCATCAACATCCTGAGGGGTTACTATTGACTAGAAACTCAACTGACTTGCCACATAAACATAATGGCTACAAAAGCAGGTCAGAAGCTAGAAATACTGCAGCAAATAACTCACCTCCTGACTCCCCAAAGCCTGTCAACAACTATAAGGCAAAGTCAGGAGTGCGATGGAAAACTGTCCACTTGCAGCTCCAACAACACTCAAGAAGCTTGACACCGTCCAGGAGAAAGTAGCCAGCTTGACTGGCACCAGATCCACGAGCATCCGCTCCCTCCCTTATCGACGTTCAGTAGCAGCAGTGTATACTCTCTACAAAGTGCACAGCAGAAATTCTCCAAAGATCCTTAGACAGCATCTTCCAAATCCATGATCACTTCCATCTCAAAAGTCAAGGACAGCTGATACATGGGAACACCATGACCTGCATGTTTCCTTCCAAGTCACACACTATCCTGGCTTGGAAATATATCACTGTTTCTTCACTTTTGCTGGGTCAAAATCCTGGAATTCTCTTCCTAAAAGCATTGTGGTGTACTACAGCACTTGAACTACAGCAATTCAAGAAGGCAATTTGCCTCCATCTTCTCAAGGGCAACTAGGGACAGGAATAAATGTGGCCAGCTAGTGACGCCCATGCCCCATGAATGAAATCAAAAAGGAAACAGAGTTAACGGTTTGAACATGATGTGACTCTTTTTCAGCATTCTTGGTGTTTGTTTCAGATTTCCAGCATCCGCTGTAACGTGCCTTTAAAAGTATGAAGGGGACGCTGTTTAATTTTAGGGGCTGCTCTCTTAGGAGAAGGATGAAGAGAATTTTCTTTTCTCATGAAGGGTTGTGTGACTTTGGAATTTTCTGCCTCAGAAGATGGTGGAAATAGTGCTTTTGTATCTTACTAAGACTGGTAAATAGATTCTTAAATGAAAACAGAAAATGCTAGAGGAAATCAGCAGGTCTGGCAGCATCTTTGGAGTGATCATTCTCCTATATTTCTGCCGTCTCTGGGGGGATGCCACTTCCAACCACACTTTCCCTTCCCCTCCACTGTCACCATTCCCTCTGTGACACCTTAGTCTACTCCTCCGACACTCCCAATGTGTCCTCACTCTCCCATAGCACCATCCCATGCAATCACAGAAGGTGTGACACTTGCCCATTCCCCTCCTCATTCTTTACTGTCCAAGGCCTCAAACACAACTTCCAGCATTTTACTTGTATTTCTTTTAATCTAGTCTACCGCATTCACTGCTCACAAAGTGGTCTCCTTTACATTGACGAGACCAAATGAAGGCTGGTGACTGCTTCATGGAACACCTACACTGTGTGCATAGGAATGACCCTAACTTTTCAATTACTTGCCTTTCCAATAAACCATTATGCTACTCCTGTGCTAATTTTCTCTCCTGGGCCTGCTACAGTGAACGAAGCTCAATGCAACCTGGAGGAACAGCATCTTATTTTCCACTTAAGCACTTTACAGCCTCTGGGATTCAAGATTGAATTCATCAATTAAAAGCATGATCTCTGTCTTCCATTGGGTTTTGACATTCTTCTCAATAAACATTCCACCTCACGCCACTGCCCCCAGCCCCCTCCCCACCAACATCCCCAGCTGGGCTTTGTTCTCAGCACAGCTTATCAATATTTTTCTTTCTCACACCTATCATTTGCACCTGTTTTACATTTCGATCTCTCCTTGACCAGCACTATCTTTGTCTTTGCTTTGGTAACACTTAGAGTTTGTTTCATTCGCTCTTCCTCCCCTCTGTCAACAGGACAAAAAATGCAAATTTCCAACCTCTTTCAGTTCTAAAGAGTCGTGTTGGACTCAAACTGTTAACGTTGTTCCTGTCTCCACAGATGCTGCCAGTCCTGCTATACTTCTGCAGCATTTTCTATTTTTATTTCAGAATTCCAGCATCTGCAGAATTTTGCTTTTATTTGAATGGATAGATTCTTGTTATGCAGGGTATTCAAATGCCATCAAGGATAAGTGGGAATGTGGAAATAAAACCACAAATAAATCAGCCGTGATCTCAATGAATAGCAATGTGTGCTTGAGGGTCCATGTGGTCTAATTCTGTTCCTATTTTGTATATTTGTATACTCGTAATATAAAAAAAGGTAGTTTGAAATTATTCTTAGCCCAACATTGGCTGCAGTGGGGTAGGCGATGACCAAGTGGTATTATTGCTAGACTATTAATTCAGAAGCTCAGCTAATGTTGTGCGGGTTCCACAGATATTCCCATCTTCAATGATGGAA
The DNA here is from genome assembly GCF_021869965.1 of Rhincodon typus. Taxonomy (NCBI): domain Eukaryota; kingdom Metazoa; phylum Chordata; class Chondrichthyes; order Orectolobiformes; family Rhincodontidae; genus Rhincodon; species Rhincodon typus. The sequence goes on from NC_063337.1 coordinate 67,967,145, forward strand.
GAGCACAACACATCAGTGCAAAAGATAAGGCTGAAGATTTCTCAGCAATCTTCAGCCAGATATGCCGAGTGTATGATCCATCTTGGCCTCCTCCAGTGGTCCCCAGCATTACTGATACCAATATTCAGCCAAATCGATTCACTCCGTGTAATACCAAGAAATGGTTGCAGACATTGGATATTGCAAAGGCTATGGGCCCTGACAACATTCCAGCAATAGTACTGAAGACTTGTTTTCCAGAATTTGCCGGTTTCCTCGCCAAGCTGTTCCAATACAGTTACAACACTGTTATCTAACCGACAGTGTGGAAAATTGCCCAAGTATGTCCGGTACATAAAAAGCAGGTAAAATGCAACCAATTATCGCCCCATCGTTCTACTCTCAATCATCAGTAAAGCGATGGAAGGTGTCATCAACAGTGCTATGAAGCAGTACCTTCTCAGCAATAATCTGCTCAGTGATGCACAGTTTGGGTTCCACCAGGGCCACTCAGCTCCTGATCTCATTACAGCTTTGATCCGAACATGGACAAGAGAGCTGAATTCCAGAGGTGAGGTGAGAGTGACGGCCCTTGACATCAAAGCTGCATTCGAATGTGGCATCAAGGAGCCCTAGCAAAACTGGAATCAATGGGCATTAGGCAGCAAACTCTCCAGTGACTGGAGTCATAGCTGACACATAGGAAGATGATTGTGGTTACTGGAGGTCAGTCATTTCAGCTCCAGGACATCTCTGCAGAAGTTCCTCAGGGTAGTGCCCTTGACCCAACCATCTTCAGCTGCTTCATCAATGACCTTCCCTCCATCATAAGATCAGAAGTGGGGATCTTTGCCAATGATTGCACAATGTTCAGCACCATTCATGACTCCTCAGATATTGAAGCAGTCCGTGTTCAAATGTAACGAGATCTGGACAATATCCAGGCTTCGGCTGACAAGTGGCAAGAAATATCCATACCACACAAATGCCATGCTATGACTATCAAAAATAAGAGACAATCTAACCACTCCTTGGCATTCAATGGTGTTACCATCACTGAATCCCCCACCATCAATATCCTGGGAGTTATCATTGACCAGAAACTCAGCTAGATTCACCACATAAACACAGTGGCTACAAGAGCAGGTCAGAAGCTAGGAATACTGTGGTGAGTAACTCATCTCCTGACTCCTCAACGCCTGTCCGCCATCTACAAGGCACAAGTCAGGAGCGTGATGGAATACTCCCCACTTGCCCGGATGAGCGCAGCCCCAACAACACTCAAGAAGTTTGACCTCATCCAGGACAAAGCAGCCCACTTGATTGCTACCACACCCACAAGCATCCACTCTCTCCATCACCAGCACCCAGTAGTGTGTACCATCTACAAAATGCACTGCAGAAATTCACCAAAGATCTTCAGACAGTACCTTCCAAACCTACGACCACTTCCATCCAGAAGGACAAGGGCAGCAGATATATGGGAACACCAACACCTTCAAGATCCCCTCCAAGCCATTCACCATCATGACTTGGAAATATATCGCCGTTCCTTCACTGTTGCTGGGTCAAAATCCTGCAAGTCCCTGCCGAATGGCATTTTGGGTCAACCCAGAGCAGGGGGACTGCAGCGGTTCAAGAAGGCAGCTCACCAACACCTTCTCAAGGGCAACTAGGGACAGGCAATAAATGCTGGCCAGCCAGTGATGCCCACATCCCACAAATGAATAATAATATAATAGCTATCCTGCTCATCAGCATATTCCTGGATCTTTCATCACCTCAACTACACCAGCCTCTTCACAGCCCAAGTCTCTTCACAAGAGCATCATTAAAAAATGATTTGACACCAAGACACACAAGGATAATCTAGCACAAGTGACAAAGAGTTTGGTCAAAGACGAAATAGGAAAGCTTACTTTTTTGGAAGAGACGAAGCTTTAGGATTAGGGAAGGAAGTATTCCATAGAGATCGACAACTCCAACCACCGGACCCCCGCCCCCACCCCCTCCACCCCCAGTACTGTGGTCCCAGCCCACATACACCAGTACCACAGGCTTCACGTGCTCTTTTAAGCTTCTTTTCCAACTGAAGGACCCATCCTTTTTAAGGGCACAAAGTGTACCTGCATTGTGAAAACTGTTGTGAAGGGGAATTCCAAAGGACTTTATCGGCTGATCAGAGGTAGTCAAAGCAGAAGGTTGTTACTTTTGAGTTGTCAATCAGTCAGGGGTTAGGAGTAAAGGAAATAATGTAGAGACAGCAAAGGCACTGCTCTTAGCAGATTTCAGGCAGTCAGAACTCAAGAAATGCCCGGAGGATCCGAGAAGTTTTTGGAAGGTCACAGAGTCTGTATTGGAAATAGTTAGGGCTAAGATTTGGTTACTGACATCTGCTACGTTGGTGAATAATCAATGGGATGTGTCTTAATTTCATCTGCTACTTGATGTGCACTCTGGGGTGTTCACAATTTATCTCTGAACTCACTTACCTCATGTTAATTTTGGATTTTGCAGTATAAATTACATATAATGTATATAGCGCATTATTTAGTCTTCTAAATCTAAATAGTAAGGTGTGGTTTGTTCAAATCATGGAATCATGCAACTTCATTCGCTTTTTAAGCACCTGGGAACTAAATTTTCATCTACTTTAAACAAGGTTACTTGTCCTTATATCACATTGTAACGTAATTTGGCACTCTTGTCCAGTAATACAGAGCTAGGTTACAAGGAGTGTCTTATAGAAGGTAGCAGAGACAGAGAGGCAGCTAATGAGTTTAAGAAACGACTTCACACAAAATTAGTTGGTATGCCAGCTCAAATCCAAGATTCAGGTAGTCGGTTCAAAATATCAAAATTCCTGTCATTTCAAATAGAACCTGAAACAAACCTAACAAACATCCAGAAACACAGTCACTGTTACTGACCTACATACATGGAAATGGATAGACAGGAAGTCACAGTATTGCTTTACTTGTTTCAATTTTGGCTGAAATATATTCAAATGATCTTCACTAGTGCATATGTTCACTACTAATGCACCACGAAATCCCACACAGATAACGTAAATAAACCTTTTTTTTTAAAAGAATCATGGGATGTGGGCATTGCCAGGAATTAAGACCAGCATTTATAGCCTGTCCCTGACTAACAAACTGAGTTGCTTGTTAGGTGCATTTCAGAGGGCAGTTAAGGTTAACAACCTTGTTGTGGGTCTGGATTCATACATAGGAAAAGACAGCAGATTTCCTTCTCTAAATAACCAGGTTGATTTTTACAACAATCAATAATCGTTTTCATGGTCACTAAAATTGATACTAGTTTTTCACATTCTACATTTAAATTCACCCAGTTGCTGTGACAGGATTTGAATTTGTGACCCAGAGTATTAATTTGCACCTTTGAATCAGTAGGCCACTGACATTGCCACTACACCATCACCTATACAATGGCAGATATCCACAGCAGAAACAAAATAGTTCACTCTTCAGAATTCAAAATAAATTCAGTTTTCCCATCAGGATCTTTATCAAGGGGATTGTTAATGCAAGACAAACAGTTTATCACCTTACAGGAATTTTGCAGTATTCTCAGTCATCCCATGATGTCTATTGGTTCAGTGAGCTGCAGAAATGATCAGTTCAATCATCACAATGGAGCACATTGGAAAACAAGAAAGAAAGTTGTATCCCCTCAGATAGCAGACTTAAAAAACCAATCCAGATCAGATGATTGGAAAAAAATTGATTACACAAACAATATCAATCATGTCGCAAGAAAAGCTGGATGAAACATAATATCTCACTTTGTGTATCCCTACACGTAGGGAAAAAAAAGATTGAGCAGAAACAACCACTAAGATCATCACAAAGATACCTGCAGGAGGGCAGGAAAGATTTTTTACAGATGAGGAGAAAAAATAATGGGAGAGAAATTTGAGGCAACTATTTTCAGGAGGGAAGATAATGATGCAGCTGAATAGATACTCGAACGCACCAGAACAGTGACTTATGCTTCACAGAAAGATTGTGGGTGGGTTGTTGATGTCTGTTCTGCCTCTGGAGACAGCTCACTCTTCTGCTGGCTCAAATTTCACACACTGCAGTAAGTCTCTTTCAGCTTTGAATGAGGGAAGTGTGGGACTGAGATGTGAGAAGCTAGGAGACAGCATTATGGGTAAGAAACGGTCCGCAGGAGAGCTGCAGGAGGCTCCTGTCCCTCCTAGCCTCGCAACAATATTTCATAAACTAATTTGATTTTTGTAAAAAGCACATAGCATTGGCTGTTGTGGTTTAACCCCTCCCTCCCAACCCTACTACTCCTAAACAATTCTGAGCCAGACTAGTTTAATTCCTGTACCATCCGTGGACCAGTTTTAAAACATTAAATTATTAATGGAATGTGGTCAGCCCTTATTGCCCATTCCTAAATACCCTTTGATCAGCTTTTAAGTTAATATGGCACAGTGGCTCAGTGGTTAGCAACACTGCCTCACAGCACCAGGGACCTAGGTTCAATCCCAGCCTTGGGCAACTGTCTGTGTGGAGTTTTTACATTCTCCCTGTGTCTGCATGGGTTTGCTCCAGTTTCCTCCCACAGTCCAAAGATGTACAGGGTAGGTGGATTGGCTATGCTAAATTGCCAATAGTGCCCAGGGATGTTTGGGTTAGATAGGGGAATGGGTCCAGGTGGGATGCTCTTTGGAGGGGCAGTGCAGACTTGTTGGGCCAAATGGCCTGTTTCCACACTGTAGGGATTCTATTCTACTCTAATTCCAGTGTTTTCATTATCAAATTGCATTTTGATCATCGATCGTGGTGGGATTTGAAACCATGATCCCAGAACATTAGCTTGGGGTTCTTGGATTACTAATCCAGTGGCATTTCCACAACACTACTACCTCCACTTCTGACCCAGGTAAACATATTCATTTGTGTTTTGGCCTCTGTCAGGGACTTACCACTTGTCAGCTTTAGATGGGCACCAGAACTGTCTCAGAAATATCCCAACAAATTTTTGCATGAGGCATTGCTGAAGCACAGCGTATTGGGTCCCAAAATTTGGCCTTGTTGTGTTCGTTCTACACCCCATAAAAAGGCACAAAGGGGCCAATCCAATCCAAAATTGGAACAATCGTCTTAAACTGCACATCATAACAGGCCATTGTTGGAGTGTACAAAATAAACACAATGGCAGAATTTAGACTCGGCAAAGGGGGTCTCTTCCCACTGGTTCAATAATGCCCAGTGTCCCCGTCACCATGGTAAGGGAATGCTCAATAGAATTAATGTACCGTCAGGAACTTTGCTAGCCAATGGGGGCTTTCCCTGGGATTCAGGACCTGGCCGAGGGGCAGAAATCCTGCCCACCCAGGATTGTTGTTTAAATTGGAAGCAAACAGCTCTCTACTGTAGACACTTGGAGAGGCACAGATTGAATGAGGGACCCAGATAATGGTTGAGTGGGGGCACAATGGGAGTTGGAAGCAGTTTGACAGAAAGGGCAGCAGGCCAATTTTCAGTGGACCACCCTCCCTTCTCTAATGCTGGGTCCCTGAATCAAGCACGACTGCCTTTTGAAAAGGGACACTCACATCCCTGGATTAACCTCAGGTTGGTCTCCCCACATGGCAAAATCCCTTCACAGTAGGACATGGTCTTTAAGCAGGCACTTCTCCACCATTTATGGACCTCAGTTAGTGTTCTGGTAGGAAGCCTGCTTATTGCTCTTAACTTGACTGGGTGGGGGTGAGAAAGAAAGGGACTCCCCAACCTTCATCCTCCTGTTCATTCTATACTCCACAAATAGTCCCTGACAGAGCCCATACAAACAGTCTCCGTCCACCTCCAAACTTGGTTTGGTGTGGAGGGCAACAGAATTAAATTCCAGCCAATACGTTTATACGTCACTCATACACAAAATAAATATCAGACTGCTTGTGACTGATTTGTGCCATTGTCCACACTGTTTAATAGATTGCTGAGTAGACGCAGAAGAAAACAATTCGTAGACAATATCAACAGCATGACAAAACAGAAGGAAATGTTTTATTGTGATGGACTGTGTGTAATATGAAGTAGCTAGTACAAGTCTGAGCAAAGTATCAATAAGGGTTGCATTTGTTCTCAACTGGATTGGAACAGGAACATTCTCAGCATCAAGATTCTACCAATGCAATGGGTGACAGAATCAACCCTCTTCATTAGCATTTTCCTCTGGTGGTGCTGCCCTTCATCCTGCATCTGGGGTGGCACTTATGGTTTGCTTGACAAGGCTCTAATGTCACACTTACTGCCATGTGTATACAACTCAGTAACCAGAAATAATTACATTCCACAAGTAATTTTTATGCATCAGTTATTTAAGCCTATAATTACCATGGATATTTTTCAGCTGAAATAAATAGCCTTTTTTGTCAATAAAACAACATTAGCAAAAGTAGCAATCTTCCACATCAACTATAATAACACAAGAAAGGGACATAAATAGTGAAGTGGTGTCCTGCATCCAGGTTGTGTCCACACTTATTGATTTAAAACCTAGGTCATCAGGAACAGCCAGTACAGCATTAAGATTTAAGATATACCTAACAGCAGGTATAGCTTGTTAGATGGAAGACTGCACCAAAGCTTATGTAACATTAGAAACAGGCAGAAAAAGTGGCAAATAATAACTAATAATAACATTGCAAAGTGTGAGGTGGTTAATTTTGATAGAGGGAAGAAGAGAATGTATTTTTCCCTTCAAACATAAGGTATAAACAGCACTTTGTTCAGTCATGAATGGCTCAGCCAGGCCCACAGCTATGAATGAAACTGGTTGGAGTCAGAAACCTTGTTGTGTCCAGGGTGAGTCTCCCACTCCAAGAAGGATGGCCACAAAAGCCCGGAGTGAAAGAAAATGAGGCAGGCTCACCACAGTCAGTCAGGAAGGCTCCAGCAATAGGAATACACAATATTTAGATGCTCCACCTCCAAGTGCACACCTCAAAGCCTGGAAATATTGGCAGCTGTTCAAACATGAGAGTCACATCATCCAAACAGACGTCTACCAACACACTTTTTTCTTTCTTGCACTGTCCATAATGTGCACAGTGGAACACAACCAAAGACAGCAGTGGCTAACTATAAACGATTTCTTCACCGAAATGACACGCAACCTAATTCCTACTTGCTAATTATGTTGTTCTCTATAGAGAGATGATGTAAGTCTTCTGGCACTGTCTTTGAGCCAGAAGCTTGAGGTTCAAGTCCTACCCCAGGACTTCGTCCAGGACTTGATGGTCACGGATTGTTCTTCATAATATGGCTAAAATGTTTGAGTATCAATCTACAAATCCTTCCAACTAAAGGTAGGCAGTGAGATCAATAGAGATTCCTGGGCAGCTATGTAACACAAAGAAATTGGAGCCTCTACAATCACGATCAATAGCTCCAGACTGCTGTGTGTGTGTGTGTGTGTGTGTGTGTGTGTGTGTGTGTGTGTGTGTGTGTGTGTGTGTGTGTGTGTGAGAAAGTGCATGTTCCATGGCAATTTGGTTTTCTTAAGAGAACTGGAGCACACCAGTACCTCCTAACCAGATATAAAAAAATCCATCACACAGAGCTTGTGCTGACTTGCTCTCAGGTTTTTCCTTACTGTCTAGACAAATGCACTTACTCAATCAGCTAACATTCCCAACCCATACATAGTTTGACTTGGATCACTCTCGATCAATATACCACTGCACTAGTTAGACAGCGCTCCCCAAATATTACTTAAAATGTACTGATCAAAAATAGGCAAAATGATTTTTAAAAGAATCCTTCCTTGTCTTAACAGTTAAAGGATGAAGAGAAAAAGCATTGTCACCATTAGATTTATCAATGGAACAAAGTCTTCACTGCAAATTAATCTAATAATAGTTCATCTGCCTGGTGGAAAAACCAGACGAAATAGGAAGAGGTTAGTAAAACTAATCTATTAGTAGCCATGATGCTTCATGAAATAATTCTGAGATTAACATGGCAACCCATTAAATACACTGGGGAGGATTGGCTCTTAGCACACATAAGTCTGTACATGTCATGTTTAGTGAATTAGTTAGCTTTGGTTAACCAACTCAGGAAATGCTTTTAACAAGGAAATATTTTCTTTATTTTTCAGTTTAGTAAGATACTCTACCACTTTTCTGTAAGAATGTAATGCAAATCTGTCCAAGTTAGAGTTGACTCTTTACCCTCACATGTGGCTTCACCACAGAACAGCACTCACAATCAGGCTACACACTTATACCTTTCCCAACTCCCTGGTGAGCAACAGGTTTTCAATTCATATATAATCAATTTCTTTTAAGTGCAACTTCATTGTTAGTCAAACCTTTTACCCAATTACAGTGATATATTAGGACATGGTTTAGACAGAACTTGAACCTATACCATTGGTTTTCAAAAGTTGAACATCTGTATTAAAACAAACCATGAGAACCGGAAAATGAAAAAGGCACAGGCATTACTTGTTACATCCCAAAACTACGTATTCACATGGTGATGGTAGAGTGGAGAGGTTAGGGAGAGAATTGTTTCAGGCTATTTCATTAAAAGCTGAAAGTTGTGCCATTGCTTACCAATTACAGAGTAAATGACACTTGAGATAATTACTTATGTCATTAGGAAAAAGCTAAGAATTTACTTGTATCAAATTATGCATAATGCAGACACTTAACTGATCAGCAGTATTTGTTTCATCAGTAGAAGGAGCCTGCCAAGAGCTATCAGCCGATCAGAGACTTGCCAGCTTGTGGCACTGTCAGTATTATACCCAGGAGGGGTTTAGGACCATTGCTGGATACAAGGTAATTGACTTCAGGTGGGGTGGGGTGGGGAAGGTAGGGATGGTGTTTCAACAGCAAGAGCAGGCGCTGCCTCTCACTAAGTGCCTGAGAACAAAGGTAGCCTCTTTTTATCCCACTAGGGTTTGCCTCTCGTGCTCCCCCACATGGCATGACCGTTACCTGCTGCTGGGTTAATAGCAGCAGTGATGGGATAGAGTTCGTATGAGAGTTAATTTCCTACTGAAGGGGCTCAATTAGTGGCAGGGAGGGAATGTTGTACATAAGAGCTCCAGCCACTGAGTTAATCATGATACAGGCAGAAAAATGGCAGGATTCCCAGTTCCCATCCTTGTACTTGCTGTCACCAAACATGCCACAAGAAAGGGCATCAAATTCCTCACATGGAGCTGCTAAGATGTGCAAAAGGCCCAAAGATATAAAGGAATAAAGTCCAGTTCCAAATTCCGGCAAGCCTGTATGTTCTGAATTCTCAAACACATGTCTCTTTCCTAAGTTGAAGCATGCACTAAATAGCAAACATGTAATGAATGGCTCTCCCTCATGTATAGAAATTCAAGTGCAATCTACTTAATCATTACCAATTAATGCGTGTAGGAATACTTTAACTCGAGAAGCCAACTGTATACCTGTGCTGTTCAAATGTGACCCATTAGTGACTAATGGATATTTTATCTCAAGCATTGAGATTGAGGATACAAAATGCAACAAAGACAATAGGATAAGTGTCAGTCTTGGCTCAGTGGCAACATTCTCATTCCGAGGTCATGAGCTCAAGGTTCTCTCCAGAGATTTGAGCACATAATAGAGGTTGACCCTTCGGCATAATGTACAGTGAGGCTATACAACTGGAGTTGGAGATAGCAAGAACTACAGATGCTGCAGTCAGAGCCAATATTTTGTAGAGCTGGAGGAACACAGCAGATCAGGCAGCATCAGAGGAGCAGGAAAGTCGACATTTCAGGACTACATGCTTCATCAGGACTGGGGAGAGGGAAGAGAGCTTGGAAATAAATGGGGCTGTGGGGCTGTGGGGCTAGGGGAGGGTAGATGGGATGGTGACAGGTAGATGCAGGTAGGTGGTAGTGGAGATTTAGTGGGAAGGAATGGGGTGGATAGATGGGAAAGAAGATCGACAAGTTGTGTCAGGTCAAGGAGGTGGGGATGAGAGGGAGGGTTGGTCATGGGATAAGGCCAGGGGTTGGTGAGATTTTGAAACTGGGAAATTATATGTTAAGGCGAATGGGATGTAAACTTCTGAGGCAGAATATGAGGTGTTGTTTCTCAGTTTACATGTGGCATCATTGTGACACTGGAGGAAGCCCAGGATGGACATATCACCAAGGGAGTGGTAGGGAGAGTTAAACGGGTTGGCAACCAGAAGGTGTTATTGATTATACTGTACACAGTGTAGATGCTCTGCGAATCGGTCTCCAAGTCTGCGCTTGGTCTCACCGATGTAGAGGAGACCACATCAGGAGCAACGGATACAGTGGACCAGGTTGGAGGACATACAGGTGAATTCCTGTCAGATTTGAAAAGATTGTTTGATGCGTTGGACAAATGTTAGATGGGAGGTGTAGAGGCAGGTGTAGCACCTCATGCGGTTGCAGGAAAGGTGTTGGGGTGGTGAAGTTGGTGGGGAGTGTGGGGGAGATGCAGGAGTCGCGGACTGAGCAGTCCCTCTGAAAGGCAGATAGGGATGGGGAGGGAAATATCTCTTTGGTGATGGGGTCGGATTGCAAGTTGCGGAAGTGGTGGATGATGATGCGCTGGATGTGAAGATTGATGGGGTGGTATGTGGAGACCAAGGGGACTCTGTCCGTATTTTTGTTGGGGGGGAGGGAGTTGGAAGGCAGAAGTGCGGGAAAAGCAAGAGAGGATTATGAATAACCTAGGGGGGAGATTGCAGTCCTTGAAGTAGGAGGACATCTGGGGTATCCGGGATTGGAAAGCTCAGTCTTGGAAGCAGATGTGGCGGAGACTGAAGAATTGGAAGTATGAACACACATTCTTGCAGGAGGGTGGGTGAGAGGAGATGTAGTCAAGGTAGCTGTGGGAGTCGGTGGATTTGAAATAGACGTTGGTGCTGAGATGGCCGCCGGAGATGGAGATGGAAAGGTCCAGGATGGGGAAGGAGATGTCAGAGATGTTCCAGGTGAATTTGAGGTTGGGGTGAAAAGTATTAGTAAAGTTGATGAAGAGTTCAAGCTTCTCATGGCAGCATAAGGCGGTGCTGACACTGTCATCAATGTAGCAGAGGAAGAGGTGAAGGATGGTGCCAGTGTAGCAAAAGAGGGACTGTTCCACACATCCCACAAAGAGGCAGGCTTAGCTTGGACCCATATGGGGGCTATACCCACCCCTTTGTTTGTAGGAAGTGGGAGGGGTTAAAAGTTGTTGAGGGTAAGGACAAGTTCCGTTAAGCAGATGAGGGTATCAGTAGAGGAGGACGAGTTGGGCATGTGGGAGAGGAAAAAGCGGAGGGCTTTTGGGCCATCTGCATGGGGGATACAGGTGTACAGGGACCTGATGTCCATGGTGAAGATGAAGTATTGGGGGCCGGGAAATTGAAAGTATTAGAGGAGGTGGAGGGCATGGATATTGTTCTGAATGTAGGTGGGGAGTTCCTGGACCAGGGGAGAAAAAATGGAGTCGAGTTCCTGTCTTTCCAAGTAGATGATAAATTCTGGACACTCAGTTGGGCTTAAAACATCTAAAAGTATTATTGTATGAAGGCGTAAGAGAGGTATTCTCATGTTTTTTCTAACATACCTTTAAAAAGTTAACAGCCTGGTCATCTGTCTTATGGGAATTTTTAGATCTACACTCTGACATGTTGGGTGCCATGTTTCCTACATTACAATGGTATAGATGACAAAATCTATTCCACTAGCAACATATTGTGCTTGTGTTTGCCAGAACGATCTGAGATGCCTTGGGTAGATTTTTTACCACCAATCCTTCTTATTGCTATCAGTCTACGTTACCGATACCAGAGGCAAAGGAACTTTTACATAATCTTCAGCAGACATAATAATACATCATAAACAGCAAACGTTCATTACATAGTACATCTATTTGCATTACATCTGAGATACATGATCGTTTCGTGTGAGACTTCAGACTAAGTACACATCACTAGAAATTAGCATTAGAACAACTAATGAGTTCCTTCCACGTGCAGTTCTTTTTATGTGTGAAGCTTATCTCATGATGGCAATTACCATTTCATGTATGATTCTAGTGTCTTTATTTCAACAATAATTCATGTCTTTGAAGCCATTTGGAATGACCTGAGACACTATACAAATACAGAGATATTCCTTCAGTGTCACTGGGTCAAAGTCCTGGAATTCCCTCCCTAATTGTATTGTGGTTCGATCTACAGCACATTGCCTGTAACAATCCAAGAAGGAAGCTCATCATCACTTTCTCAAAGAAAAGTACGGATTGCCAATAAATGTTGGCCCATATCCCAAGAGCAAATAGAAAAAAAATTCTTATCAGCTAATATTAATATTGCCAAAGTCAAAATCCAGATTACAATCTGATAGATCACAACTCTGTTTTCTTTGTTAATCCTGGAGGTCAATTACTGAACAACAGGGTCTACAGTGTACTTTTAGTACAAAGAATAAGTGTTACTTAGTCAAGAAAAATCTTGAACTATATTGCAGTAGACTAAAAGGTCAAAAAGTTATCATGACAAATATGAGAAAAGGATTCATGATCTCATTCCTTTTATCTCAGCAAAATTCTTACAAAACCAAAACTTCAGTGAGATTTACCATGACCACCATGCAAAGGCCTTGCCCAGCCAGGCACAGCTGCATGAATTTTCCTTTCTGCAAATTACTTCGCATTCAATAAAAGCTTTTCTTTTAGCTGGTGCCTCTGCTTGAGACAGCTGCTAAATAAATTCATTATTACTTTAACTTCAGAACAAACATAACTTCTCTAAACTCAACCTCTAGTAGATTTGCAGGATTTCTTCTAAGAAAGTTGAACGTGTTAGCCTCCATTCTTCAGCACACACATAAAGTGACTGACCAATACCATTCTGGATTATTCTGTGTCTCTGTGTATCCCTGGGCCATTCTCACTAAGCAACAGAACAGTTTCTTTCCAACTTCTTTCACTAAACCACTAATCCCCAATTTTTTCCCCTCCAAGTGTTATAAAGCCCTACTAAAATGGATGGAATCTAAAAGGACTCCAGACGTCTCAGTATAAATGCATTAAGTGTGGTAGGAGTTAGGAATGAACTACCTGGGTGGATAATTGAGGTGAGAACCCTCACAACTTTTAAAAAGTACTTGGATGAGCAGTTGATATGTCATAACATTTAAGGCTATGGACCCAGAGCTGAAAAATGGGACTAGTGTAGATTTAGTGTATTTTTGGCAGTACAGACCCAATGTGCTGAAAGGCCTCTTTTGTAGTCTACAATTCTATGATTCTATGAAGGACAACTTAGAATTGAAACTAAAAACATGTCTTCCCAACCATAGATAACCTGTAGATAAATATAAATTAAACTTAAATTCAAACAGTGTTCTCAACATTTCTATCATTGCTATTACCTATTAAGGCACCTCTTAAGTAAACCTTTGATTCATATATGTAATAACCGATATTATAGAGAGCTTTGCTGCAAATGAGATGGAGTCCACAAATAGGCACGGATGTTGCAATACAATTAATCTACTCCTGCTGCCTCTAAGGCGGGCATCACGCAGGTTTGTGCTGCCTGGTGCTTCCTGTGTACTGAAAGTGCTGTTTAGTGGTTGCTTCTCTCAGTAGGGGCACCACATTTGTCTGATGTTAGCAATGGTTGAAGCTAGCTTGCATGATTTAAAGGCACCTCTTGAAGATGCTGGGTTTGGAGAAGGGTGGATGGATTCTCACTGCAGCAGGTGTTGAAATTGTTGTAGTCGAGAATGTGAATAAAATTATTGCTAGATTCTGTTGATTTTTTAATTCACTCATTGGAAGTACCCATTACTGGCTGGCCAGTATTTTACTGCCCATCCCTAGTCGCCCTCGAGGAGGTAATGATGAGCTGCCACCTTGAACTGCTACAGGTTGACCACAATGCCTGTAGGGGGGTAATTCTAGGATTCTGACTCAGTGTGAGAGAGTAGCCAGCTCTAGTGAAGGAAACTCGAATTTCTCATGTCCCATACAATAGTGACCCTAGCTTCAAATGAGGTAAGTTCAAAGTTCAGTGTAAGGCCTTTCTAAACTGTGAATCTGCCACAAACATTACCATTGGGTCAGGAAGGCACTGTAAATTTTTTTATTTTCTCAGTGCTGTTCCTATCTCCTTTGGAAGATGAAAATCTGGCCCCAGTGGTTTTGAAGGAAATAGGACCTAAAATCAACCGAGTGATTCTGGACTCCAAAGATTTACTTAAGAGGAGAGACTACCCAAAGTCATTCTGATCAATGAGTGTTGAACTGAACTGTTGAGTCTTTTTTTTTCTCCCAAACCCATGGATGCAAGGATCTTGAGCAAATTTGAAACACAGTGCACTCATTTGGCTACCTAATGCTTCTAAGTGCCAGATGATCCCTTTTTAAAGACAGTGAGGTCAGACAACTGTCATGGTCAATTATCAAGAATCCTGCACCGAGGAACCAACTTCACAATATCAGTCCAGTGAGTGAGTGCATCTTCAAATGACACACCCAACATGTACAAACTCAGCTCATATCCTGCTGCACACACCACTCTCCATTCATCAACCTGCAACCTCTGTTACTCAAACATAACTTTCACAAGCTTCACAATTGCCTGAATACATTGAGCATGGCCATGAGTCTCGTACCCATATCACACAAATTCTCACATTACTAGCTATTTGAGAATGACAGATACATTGCTCAAACACAGTGCACCACATTCGCTGGCTCACTTTCTTCTTCTGTAGAACAAATGGCATGAAACCAGAGGCTAGCAGGACATGGGCACATCTGCAGACCCCATACCCTTACCTTAGTGAAGGGGACAATGGTTGTAATGACTGATGTGGCCATCATTGTGACCTTCGTCAGCAGTGAAGTTGAAACTATCGATGATGATGGATGCCCTCATTCTTAATTCTCCCTCTACACACCATTCCCTGCTTATCCCATTGTCTTTTTACTTGCATGCTAATGATCGTGTATGCATGCATTGAGTGGTTTCCTTCCATTGTGATTTACCCCTGGCAAGTCTCCAAGAACCACAACCAGGTCAGACACTGGAAGAGCAGGAAGACAGATGTATATGAAACAGCGTCAGTCAACCACATACACAATGTCACACATTCAGATATCAACACTGCACCCAATAAAGAGGGTAGCTTAAATTGATAGCAGAGTTGGAACATTGAGCAGGAATAATCTGCATCCAAGGCAGGAGATAAGAGTAGCACAGGTTAAGGTCACCCCACAAGCTCTGCTGCACAGGACTCTGATGTGATCTTGAAAGGGCACTATAGAGTAAATGCTGATGATTGCACACAAGGAGGAACAGTAAGCCTGTAGTCAACAACAAGGAGCATGGAGGTTCCAGGAGAATTATTCCCTGAACACTCTGGGCAGAAAAGTCCTCTCACTGAGAGTCCTTTCCGTCCTCTAACAGCAACCTGTATTTCTTTCTGCCACCCCTGTTCATGCAGTAGGCCATGGCTATCCTACAGTCCAAGGTGGTTGCAAACTTCTCATTCTTGACTGCAAGTAAGTGATTTGGGCAGGTTCCCTGAAGTCAGTACAAGGTCCTTCAGCACCATGCCACGCATGGCATGGTGATTCAATGGTTAGTACTACTGCCTCACAGCACCAGGGTTTGACTCCACTCTTGGGCAACTGTCTGTGTGGAGTTTGATATTCTCCCTGTGTCTGTGTGGGTTTCCACTGGATGCTCTGGTTTTGCTCTACAGTCCAAAATGCGCAAGTTAGATGGACTGGCCCTGGGAAATGCAGGGTTATGAGAATAGGAGGGGGATGGGTCTGTGTGCGAGGCTCTTCAGAGAGTTGGTATGGACTTGTTGGGCCAAATGGCCTGTTTCCACACTGTATGGATTATATGGAAATAGTAGTCTTGCTGGTGACACCCAACATCTTGTAAGTATAAAAAACATTCACATTTGGCGTAAATTTTAATAAAATTAAGTGAGATCTGCTAGTTATAAACATATCTCTTTACACGTCTAAAAAATGCACAACCTGTGAAAAGTTCATAATTAAAGACATGTTTCTGTTTCCATTGCCATTAAAATGATATTGCAGCAGTTTCATGGGATGATTTTGGATCATGATGAAAAAACTGCAGTAGTAAATAAAATGCAATCTGTAATACCATTCTGCAGAGATAAGCTCAATTCAGAAGCCTTTTCATACTTCAGTGCCAATGGCAATATCTCAGCTCTTCCAGCCATCCTGATCCACTTGTTTACAGTTCAATGTTTTGAATTGAGGGAAGGTTCGTTCACTGGGCGATATTTGATTTCTTTCAACCATCGATTATTTTAGCATATCGTTTATTGTAAATCAAGCAGCAGCAAAAACATAGTAATTCTTTGTGTTTTTCCTATTCAACGTCTAAAATTATTGAAATGCCTCGAACAAATAGTAAATCCTGCAAGTGTTGTAGGTACTGACTGCAATAACCACTCATGGATTCAGTAACAACACACGTCATTTATAATCTGTAGAATTCTGTTCAGATTGTGGAATGAGGTCTTAATATAATTATATGGTGATGATAACTAAAATACTTATGCCCCCTAATTATGCTTTTATGGGTACATGGTGTAACACGTGAGGTAAGATTTGATATTTTTAGTACTGCTGTGAATCTCTCATGAAGCCACGAGACAGAAAAAGGTGATATGGTGCACTGGTATTCATGAGGAATGAAAAAAGGAATGATGGTTGTTTGATACCTTCCTTCTCTTTTAAGTTAATCATTTAATATTATGATAGTAGTCACTTTAAATACCTGGTGTGAACCGTCTTAACTCTTTCCGACTTTTCACAGTCGGTTAATTTTACTGAAGGAGAACCTTATCTTTGAGATTTTCAGTGAACAAACAGCGCAACCTGAGTGTGAATATTCCTTGTGCTGCCTTCCTCATTAGCTTCTTAGGCTCTTTTGTTTGGTAATTACTTGCTTGATCACGATCTTGATGCACCGCCTCAATGCCTATTGTCCCTTATCCAGCCAGTTGTGTAGCAATGCACTGCTCCACCTGAAATGACCGCAGACCACACACATCGCAAATATGCAAGACTCACCAAAGCTGTACAGTATTCACTTTAGGTCAGAGCATTTGAGTGCATTAAAACAATAAACTTCATCTAATTTCAAAGCGAACTCAGTGCAAAGAATGAAGGAAGAGTCCACGTTCATTCTTGAGCAAACAGTACTTCTCATTTGCATTGTTAAAGTTCAATAATTAGTCATTTTAAGGGTCCTGTGGTTGTGATAGCTTGTGGCAATTATCAGTGAAAATTAACTTATGTAAATCAGAGAAATATAGTCCTAATGAGTTATTTCCACTGTGTTAGTCTTAAATATTTTAAATGGCAGAGCTGCAAATCCATGCTACCAATTTTGTGTTATTCATTCCCCTGATTCAACCTGGGTCATGAAGTATGAAAACTGATTAGCCTCTGATAGTATTACTAATTCTACGTAATCAACAGCATTTTGTTGGACTTCTGGAGGACAGTGCACTTCCTAGAACATTCTTGTGTTAATATTTAAGCTGAGGTGGAGTAAAACTGCCTCCTTAATTGCCATTAGTGCAGTATGAATATTTGCTGTAATTCTTGGCGCATTTCAAAATTCAAAGAAGTATAATACAATTCATTGTGAATGACAACTGTTTTTACATAATGTAAATTTGCCAAAGACAATCTATGTTTTGGTAGAAAATTTTAATTTAAGGAATTTCAACAGAGAGTCACATCTATGGAAACCTTGCCAATTTAAATTTATGTTTGGACTTGAGCAGTTCTTATATATCACTTACCCATCAATATTGAGGAAACCTTTTGAGTAAAAATTATGCCCAAAATAAATAGATCTCAAACCAATTCAAACATACAACGGCACAGTCCCATCCAATCACTAAGGGAGTTGGTGAGCATGAAGTGGGGGCATCTGCTTTATATTATCAATGACTCTGCATTCAAACCAGTGAAGAGAGAAACATGTACTGGATGGAGCTATGTTTTATTTAAGGGTAAGGCAAATCAAATGTAAAATTTAATCAAAATCAATTACACTTGGCAGTCTTGATTACATCCATATTCTTTTAATATGTTTCCACTCACAATGCAGATATAAGTAGAGACAACATTCATAATGGAGGAGTTGAGACCTCACCTTCTGTCACAAATGAATACAAGACATATGCATTAAACATAACCTGATGTAGAGGATATTAGTTGGAAACTCAGTTCAGCCTTGAATAAAATTGAAAAGCAGCAATAAGCTGATGCATTAATAGAAAATTGGTCTTCCAAAATACTGACGGTTACACAGATGCTGTAACCCTTAGAACATAGAACATAGAACATAGAACAGTACAGCACAGTACAGGCCCTTTGGCCCACGATATTGTGCCGACCTATTATCCTACTCTAAGATCAAACTAACCTGCATACCCTTCATTTTACTATCATCCATGTGCCTATCCAAGAGCCGCATAAATGTCTCTAATGTATCTGACTCTATTACCACCGCTGGCGGTGCATTCCACACACCGACCGTTCTCTGTGTAAAGAAACTACCTCTGACATCTCCCATATACCCTCCTCCAATCACCTTAAAATTATATCCCCTCGTGATAGCCATTTCCTCCCTGGGAAAAAGCCTTTGGCTATCCTCTCTATCAATGCCTCTCATCATCTTGTACACCTTTATCAAGTCACCTTTCATCCTTCTTTGCTCCAATAACAACAGCCTTAGCTCCCTCAACCTTTCCTCATAAGACCTGCCCTCCAGTCCAGGCAGCATCCTGGTAAATCTCCTCTACACTCTTTCTAAAGCTTCCACATCCTTCCTCATCCAAGTCATTTATAAAGATCACAAAGACCAGAGCTCCCAGAACAGGTCCCTGCAGAATACCACTGGTCACCGAAGATCCAGGCTGAATACTTCCCATCTACTACTACACTCTGTCTTCTATTGGACAGCCAATTCTGTATCCAGACAGCCAAATTTCCCTGAATCCCATGCTTTCTTACTTTCTGAATGAGACTACCATGGGATTCCTTATCAAATGCCTTGCTAAAATCCATACACACACCATCCACTGCTCTACCTTCATCAATGTGTTTTGTCACATTCTCAAGTAATTCAATAAGGCTTGTGAGGCATGACCTGCCTGTAACAAAGCCATGCTGACCATCTCTAATCAAACTATGCTTTTCCAAATAATCATAAACACTATCTCTCAGAATCCTCTGCAATAATTTGCCCACCACAGAAGTAAAACTGACTGGTCTGTAATTCCAAGGGTTATCCCTATTCCCTTTCTTGAACATGGGAATAACATTTGCCACCCTCCAATCATCTTGTACTACTCCAGTGGACAGTGAGGATGCAAGGATCATCGCCAAAGGTGCAGCAATCTCTTCCCATGTTTCCCATTTACATCCATACACAGCTGCAAAGATTTCCTGTTATACCATGGACCCTTGTGCCTTGGGGAGGAGGGAGAATAGCAATGACCATCTCTAAAACAGAGGTGAAGTGAGAGTGACTGCACTTTACATCAAGACCACATTTGATAAGTGTGGCCTCAAGCACAAGCAAAACTGGGATCAATAGGAATCAAGGGGCAAAATCTCTGCTGGTTGGAATCATACCTGGCACATAGAAAGATGGTTGTGGTTGTTGGATGTTATTAATTTCAGCTCCGGGACATTTCCGCAGGAGTTCCTCAGGGTAGTGTCCCAGGCCCAATCACATTCAGCTCGTTCAATAACCTTCCCTCCATCATAAGGTCAAAAAAAGAGATGTTTGCTGATAATTGCACAATATTCGGCACCATTTGTGCCTCCTCAGATATTGAAACAGTCCAAGTTTGAATGCAACAAGATCAGATTTAGACTAACAAGTGGCAGGTCACATTTGCACCACACAAATAACAGGCAATGTTACCTCCAACAAGAAACAATCTAACCACTGTGCCTTGATGTTTGACACCACTGAATCCCTCTCAATCAACATCCTAGGTGTTATCGTTGACCAGAAACTTAACTATAGTGGTTACAAAAACAGAGCAGAAGCTAGGAGTACTGAAGTGAGTAACAACTTCTGATCCCCAAAGACTGTCTACCATCTACAAGAGACAAGCCAGGAGTGTGATGGAATACTTCCCACTTGCCTAGATGAGTGCAGCTCCAACAATACTCAGAAAGCTTGACACCATCCAGGATAAAACAATCCACTTGACTGGCACCACATCCACAAGCATCCATTCCCTCCATCATCACTGATCAATATCACCAGTGTGTATTCTCTACAAGATGCACTGCAGAAATTCACCAAAGATAATGAGACAGCACCTTCCAAACCACAATCTCTTAAATCTAAGAAGGAAGGCAGCAGCAGATACATGGGAATACCAGAACCTGCAATTTCCCCTCCAGGTCAATCACTATTCACAATCACTAAGCCAAAATCTTAGAACTGTCTTCTTAACAGCATTGTAGGTCTACCTACTGCACATGGACTGCAACAGTTCAAGAAGGCAACTCACCAGCACCTTCTCAAGAACAGCTAGGGATGGGAAATAAATGCTGGACAGCTAGATATCCACATCCCATGAGCGAATAAGAAAAATAACATTATGGCTACAACAGCTGGGAATTCTGCATGGAGTAACTCACCTCATGAATTCCCAAAGCCTGTCTACAAGACACAAGTCAGGTGTGTGATGGAATACTCCTGGATGAGTACAGCTCCAATAACACTCAAGAAATTTGACAGCATCCAGGACAAAGCAGCCGCTGGACTGGTACCACATCCACAAGCATTCACTCTTTCCACCACCAAGATCTTCAGACAGCACCTCGAAACCACAACCACTTACATGTACATGGGAACACCACCACCTGCAAGTTTCCTTCCAAGACACTCACTATCCTGACTTGGAAATATATGCATGTTACTTCACTATCGCTGAGTCAAAACCCTCCCTAACAGTATTGCAGGTCTACCCCAGCACATGGAGTGCAGTGGCTCAAGATGGCAGCTCACCATCAACTAGGAAGAGCAATGAATGCTGGGCTAGCCAGTGACACCCACATCCCATGAACATATATTTTTTTAAATGTTACTGCTACACATCTCAAATACTTTTCAAACTCAGTTGGATAACTATACTTAAAGCAGTTGACAATAGCAGTGTTTAAATTTGGCAAGCTTGTCAAGTTCAGTTGACCATGTCCTCATCAGCATTTGCTGCAGCATCCAATTGGTCTATTCAGAAGACAACTGAAAGCCAACCCTTGCCCTCGTGTCTGAGTCCCCAGCCCCTCTCCCCACGATACCCACCCTGCGAGTAAAGAATAAAGATATCTTAACTGTCACTGCTGATCACCCTTAGAATCAGCATTCACTGGCTGATTTTACAACCCAGAAGCTTCTGGAAAGCCAGCCCGCCAGTGTTGAGGCCTGCCACAGGCCATGTAAGTTGTCTATGGTCTATGTGTCAGCTCTTAAAAGGCTGTTGAAATGTGATAGGTCAAGTTTTCTCTGTTAATCAATATATAACATGCTCAGAAAAATCAGAAAATAGCACTCTGACATCTAGCCCTCTGTCAACTCCTTGCCTCTCACCTACAAGTAGAGGTTAGTCAATTGTCCATAACAATGTCACAGAATGTCACATCACATGGAGAAGAAATGAAGCTGTACTACCCTGGTTGAGCACCACTGCTACACAGGTTCGTACTTTTCTTTGAGGCTATTTCTGCCATCCTCTGCATACACTGACAATGATTTGAGGCATGTTTTTATGAAAGTAAAGTATCTTCAAAAGGCAACAGTAAGTAGAAAGAGGTTGTTGGGTTGTAATATTCTTCGGAGTTATGATCTTATGACCCCTAAATATTGAAACTGTTCAGTGTGTTGTGAGTGGTAGATGAGGAGATTTTTCTGTGTAGTGAATTTGTTTCACTGTTTAACTCAGTGTAAATTTTACTGTTGGGTGGAGACAGGTTTAGTGTAGGCAAAAGAATTAATTATGGATATTATTATATAAGAAAGACCTAATTACAATCTGCAATACATGTAAATGCAATAATACCTTGAGGGATTGAAGTTAATTTATTAGACAGGCAGGTAAAGCTTCAGAATGGTTTTATGAACATCAAGTTCTATTACAATAAGTGTTGTTTCTCCGGGATATGATAGAGTGTGAACCTATGACATATATATTAAACACTTATTATCACTATTTACTGTTTCATATTTCCTTTTTTTGACTAGTGAAAATGTCACAACATGCAGTAATAGATTGATGGCTTCTACACTCAAATCACTTCAATATAAGCAGTAATGTAGTTTGATTTAAACAGCACAGGAATTTATTTCACTGCATGCTGAAACACTATAAAATTATCTCTGTACGTCATAGGGAGCACTAGTATGTGGTTCGGAAAACGTCCAAAGTTTGAACACAATGTAACTGTAGCAGTCATTTACCTCCCAGCCAGGTTGCCTGTTTGGTTGCTGCAGTTTGTTACTTGCATATTGCCATCAATCATATATTCCAAATGAAATCAAATAGTCTATCTCAAGTCCCTGGAAAGGTATCACCCAGTGATGCCTCCACAAAATCCAACAAATCCACTGACCACAGCAAGATAGATCCTCCAAGTCAGTGTCCTCTCTCAAACCAGCATTGAGACATGGTTACTGCCAATCAGCTGCCCTCGGCAGGCCACATTATTTGCGTATTTACATGCCTGACGCAAAATTCTCAAAACAAGCTCCCTTCTCCGAGCTTTGTCGTCGCGAGTAGTTACCATGAGCACAGAGGAAATGCTTCAAGGGCATTCCAAATACTCCTTGAAGAGTTAATATCTCAAACTGATTCAGGGGAATCTCTCACCTGAGACCATCCAAAATGGAGAAGAAGCATCCATGAAGGCGCCAACTAATTTGAGCATCTCCAACAGGCCCAAATGGGTCAAGCACAAATAGTGGAAGAGGCATATGAAAACCTGAGCATCTCACCACTTGTCTCCACAATTACCACCTGCCCCACCCTGTGTCAGGGTTTGTGGACCCAACATCAGATCTTAGCAACCTATAGTAGCAGAAAGTCATCCTCATTCTTAAGGGACTGCTAAAGAGAGAAGAAGTCATCAATAATGTTTTCCTGCTGCCACAATCAAGGTCCCTGAATGTTTCCATGTGTTTGCTTGGGGTGAGGGGAGAGGATGTAGCAAGAATGAATGACACATGTAGCTAGCAGAAAGACGCATACTTTTATCTTATATTTATATTGGACCAGAGTGATGTCACCCACTCATGTGCGGAGTGGTACTGATGGATTTGAAATACTGGCATTACAGATGATGCATAGCGTCATGCACAGATGTGTGCACCCATGGGTATGTTCTCAGTGCCTATTGTTATTGGCAACACTGTGTCTCCAATGTTCAAAACACACATACATCATATTTAACATCACACACCCTACTTTTCTGGTTGCTATTGAAGCTCCAGTGATTACGAGGTAGTTATCTTAGTTAAATGTTTCAGATTATATTTGCATCACAAATATAATAAATAGTCATAGAGTCATACTTCACGGAAACAGACCTTTTAGCTACATTTGGCCCATTTCTCTTTAAACGTTTCCTAGTTATGTATCTGTACAAATGTCTTTTAATTGTTGTAGCTGTACCTGCATCTATCAGGTCCTCTAGCAGTTCATTCCACATTTAAATCACCCTCTGTGTTAAAAAGTTGCCCCTCACATCCCTTTTAAATCTTTCTCCTCTCATCTTAAAAATAGGTCCTCTGGCTTCAAACTTCCTTACCCTAGGGAAAAGACCTTTGTTACTCACCTTATGTATGCCCTTCGTGATTGTATAAACCTCTATAAGGTCACCCTTCAACCTCCTATGCTCCAGTGAAAAAAGTCCAACACTTCATTTAAACTATTGTCAGGAATTTTAATGAGATTCAGTAATGTTACATAAGGCTAGTAACCACCAAGCGCTTCTACAATTGGAACACAAAGCAACAGACATCAATTAGTAGCTAACAGAAAGTAGTTGCTGATTTGTTTAAATAGCACTGGTGGGGATTACATTTTCTTCTGTTGTCAGCAATTAACACAGACTGAATATCAGGGATTCAGCTTATTAAAAATGTTTGAATAGATTTGTTTTAGCAGCTTATACTGTAACTTACAGCTACAAATATGCACACCCTCCTTCGATTATGCTTCTTGCTGGTCTGCACAACACAGTCGATCATATAGATTATAGCCTGCTCCTTGGCTCATTAGAAATCAGGTCCTGAAAGCAACACAGCTCTTAAACCAACCAGTGGGAGTCTCATTCATGATTTCAGAATAGACTCAAAGGGTCAAACGGACCACTCTTGTTCCTAGGTCCGTGTTTAGTGTAATAATGAGATATCAATTTCTCTAGTAAATATGTAAAACTGGTTGAATAATCATGAGACACTGAATTTTCCTAAGTACTGATTTTATTTTATTCTTTTTGTTATTTATCAGCTGTTTTACTTGAATCAACTGCAATAAATAATATTGGCTGCAAGGAGCTTCTGTATCAAAGTCAGCATCAACCTAGCTCAGTTAGTAAGGCTCTCAGTTTGGAGGCAGAAGGTCAAGTGCACAAACCCCAGGGAACACTGCATTGTCAGAACTGCAGTATTTCAGATGCAATGTTAAATCCAGGCCCCATCTGCTCAGGTAGGCTCATGTAAAAGACACCACAGTACAATGCAAAATATAGCAAGCAATTCCAAGGGTACCCTGGATAACACTTAGCCCTCAACTAGTTGTAGTTTTTTGCTTCAGATTTCACTGTGATCAATTTTACAATATGAATATCACTTTCAATTATTGTCTATTCTGAAGAAACAATTTGTACTATATCACACATTTCACATGGGAACCTATGAAATTAGGACATATCAAGTTGGGACATTTAAGATAGGCACTCAGATAAGATAGGCACTGTATATTAAGTTAGTTAAATTAGCAGATTACAAAAAGCACATGGAATAATGACTGTTGTTTATGAATTGGTAACTTCTGAATGACAACTTTAGTCGGAACAAAATTCTTTGGGACAGTGTTGACACTTTTCCTTCAACTCCCCTTCACTTCCTCGAAATAAATGGTAACGCTATGGATAGCCTCATGGGCCCTAGCTCTGCCTGACTTTTGGTGGGTAATCTGTAGAGTCCTATTGAAGTCTAAAACAAAAGCAAAAATTGCTGGTGAACCTCAGCAGATCTAGCAACTTTTATGGAGAGAAAGCAGTGTCAACATTCCAGGTCCAGTGACCTTCAACAGTACCCAGCTAATGAAGGGCACTGGACCTGAAACATGGACTCTGCTTTCTCTCCACAGATGCTGCCAGACCTGCTGAGTTTCTCCAGCAATTTCTGTTTTTGTTTTAGGTTTCCAGCACCACGGTTCCTCTATTTTATTGAAGTCCAACTTAGGATCGCTCTCTCACACATTTTCAGGAACTCTGGTGACTGTAATAATAACGCTTTCTGCTCTCCTCCTGAATTGGAGACTTTCATTCACTTTGCATCCAATTTCCATCGCCCTTCTCTCATGTTCATATAGTCTACTTCCAACTCTTCACTTCTCTTCTTTTAATTCTCTTTCTCTCCATTCATAGGGATAAGGTATTGACTAGTGTTCATTATAAACCCACTGACCACTGCAATAACCTCAACTCCACCTTACTTATGCTCTTGTTCACACCTCATTTCCTAAGGACTTTATTCTCTGTCCTCATTGCTTCTGTTCGGACAATGCAAACTTATATACTAATACTTCTAATATATCTTCCATTCTCTTCAACTGAGGGTCTGCCACAATCACTGTGAATGATAAAATAAGCCATTGTGTCCATTCTTCTGCTCTCAACCTTCCCCTCCCTTCCAGAGCCATGATAGCAATACAGTGGCACAAGCAATGCTGCCTCACAGCACCAGGGACCTGGGTTTGATTCCAGCCTTGTGTGACTGTATGGAGTTTGTATATTCTCCCCACGTTTGTGTGGGTTTCCTCTGGATGCTCCAGTTCCCTTGCACAGTCCAACGATGTGCAGTTTAGGGTGGATTAGCTGTGTGAAAAGAGATTGTCCCACAGTGTCAAATCCCATGTGGGGATCTGCATGGAATAATCTTTGGAGGGTTGATGCAGACGTGATGGGTTGATTGGCTTCTTGCACTGTAGGGATTCTATGAACAGCTGTTTCTTTGTAACTCTATTCTTGTGGCACAGTGTAAGTGTCCCTGCTTCTTGAGTCAGAAGGCCTGTGCTCAAGTCCTTGCTACTCTAGGATGCGTTATAACATTTCTGAATAATTTAATTAAAAATAGCTGACTGATATTTTACTTGCACTTGATTAAACTGAGAATGACCAAACTATCAAGCACTTGTATGTGGAGAAGACATATGCTTTCAGTCAGAGAGGCTGAGGTGCCTCACAGCAGACAGTAGATGGAATTTACAGATTGACATTATTTTGGCAAGAATTTATATTAAGAAATGAATTGTGACATTCTCAAGAATTCCAGATACAATGAATCTTCAACTTCCTGTCAAAAAATTTTCGTGCAAGCAGTGAAGGAGGACGGTGGTACAGATGAAATTCACTTGTTCAAAGAAGACAGGACAATGCTGGTGGTGCTGGCCACAAACAAGTTCCCCAGAACCCTCCCTATAATCTATCCTCAGAAAGCTACACAGAGGTAAGTAAAGTCAGGAGAGAAATTAAGGATTAAAATGCCAAAGTGGACACTGCTGCTTTTAGTTTTGAATGGTGGATATGCACTCTCAATTCAGGATCCTGTTACTTTAAATGGACACTGGTATCCACTGGGAGTGAGGAACAAGTCCAATAACTGGGTGAGCAGCTGAGGTTTCTAAAAGCGCTAATAGGTGTCAGGTGCTCAATAATATTTCCCGATGAGATGAGGAAGTATGCTCGTCTTGCAGAGGTAAACAGGACATTGTAAAGCCTGCAAAAGCAATGTTTTTGAAATGACCACAGATGGCTTGCAGTGTTAATGGTGCAAAGTGAAAGGCTTGTTTACAATGAGTTGGTTTATTTTGCTCACAAAGCAGAAATTCTGCGTGACAATCCCTCTTAAAACCACGTTCTTGTTTTAGTCAGTAATGTAACTGTTCCATATCACAGATGAAAGGCAGTGTTTTTGTTTTATTCCAACATAATGACTGTGTTTACCAGTTTAAATCAACTATTTCTGTGTAATTTTTAAAAAAATATATTAAATCTCAAAGAGTTGCAAACAGAAACATATCCTAAACTCTCTTCCTAGTGAAAAGTGTAGGCAGTGAGTACTTTCATCATCACCTTGTCTGTATGGTTTTCACTATGTGGCATTATTTATAACGGCTCTTTGTTTGTTTCTGAAGAGATAAAAATACTTTTTTTTCAATTTACAATTATTGTGAATATTTACATGAATGAAACTGGTTTGTTTAGTCAGGTGGAAGTGATGTTACCTCCAGATATATATTGGTTTGTTGTTTATGATAAGCGGGGTGGCACAGCGGTTCATTGTTTAGCACTGCTGCCTCACAACAGCAGGGACCCAGGTTCAATTCCAACCTTTATGCAAACTCCATGCAGCTGCCCTTCTCCTCATGTCTGTGTGGGTTTCCATTTAGTGCTCCAGTTTCCTCCCACAGTCTGATGATGTGCAGGTTAGATGGCTTGGCTGTGCTAAATTGCCCTTAGTATCCAGGAATGTGCAGGCTAAGTGGATTAGCCTTGGGAAATGCAGGGTCACAGGGATAGGGTAGGGGGGTGAGTCTGGGTGGAATGCTGTTTTGAGGGTCGGTGTGGTCTTGATGGGCTGAATGGCCAATGTCCACACTGTGAATTGTATGAAGAAAGGATATAACTGAAACTGATCTAAAATTGTCGACATGATATTAGTCGCCTCAATTTCTCTGCTCTCCTCACCAAATCCAACCTATCTCTCTCCAAACTGACTGCACTCCATGCACTTAGATCTAACCCTGACTTTGTTATTAAGCCTGCCAATAATGGCCTGCTGTGATAGTCTGGCGTATTGACCTCTACATTGCAGAGCCTGAGTGTCTCCTCCTATCTTCCCCTGGACCATGACCCCACCATGACGCATCAGGCCATTGTATCTACTACGGTAACTGATCTCATTTCATCCGGTGATCTCACCTCCCCCCCACAACTGCTTCCAAGCTGATAGTACCCCAGCCCTGCACAGCTCACTTCTACCTCCTTCCCAAAATCCACAAACAGGACTGTCCGGGCACACCCATTGTTTCAGCCTGCTCCTGCCCCACAGAGCTCATCTCTTTCTACCTTGACTCAGTCTTCTCTCCCCTGGTCCAATTCCTGCCCACATACATCCATGACTTGTCTGAGGCCTTATGCCGGTTTCAAAACGTCCAGTTTGCAGGTTCCAGCCGCCTCCTCTTTACCATGAACGTGCAATCCCTTTGCATGTCCATTCCCCACCAGGAGGGTCTTAGGGCTCTCTGATTCTTCCTGGAGCAAAGACCTGAACCATCCCCACCCACCACCACCCTCCACTTGGCCAAGCTCGTCCTCTCCCTCAACAACTTCTCTTTTAACTTCTCTCATTTTTTTCAGGTAAGGGGGTGGCCATGGGTACCCTCATGGGCCTAGTTATACCTGTCTCTTTGTGGGATATGTGGAAAATTCCTTGTTCCAGTCCTATTCCGGCCCTCACTCACAAGACTTTCTCTGATATATCAGTGATATCATCGGTGCTGCTTCCCTCTCTTGTCCGGAATGAAAAATGTTTATCGATTTCACTTCCAATTTCCACCCTGCCCTCATTTTCACCTGGTCTATCTCTGAATCCTCCCTTCCCCCTTCCTCGACATCTCTGTTTCCATTTCTGGGGATAAACTGGCCACTAATATCCACTATAAACCCACTGACTCCCACAGCTACCTAGACTATGCATCCTCGCACCCTGCTTCCTGTAAAGACTCCATCCCATTCTCTCAGTTCCTCCCTTTCCATCATATAAGTTCAGATGAGGCCTACTTCGACAAGGGAGCCTCCGAAATATTCACCTTCTTCCTCCACTGAGGATTCCCCAGCACCATTGTCGAAGGGGCCCTCAACCGGGTCCGATCCATCTCCTGCACTTCCAACCTGACCCCTTCTCTTCCCTCCCGCAACAGTGATAGGGTTCCCCTTATCCTCACCTATCATCCCACCAGCATCCACATCCAGAAGATCATCAGGCGCTTTTTCCGCAACCTCCAGCGAGATGCCACCACTAGACACATATTCCTTCCCCTCATTTGTTCACGTTCTGCACGGACTGAGACACCCTGGTCCACACTTCCTTCACCCCCAAGACCCCACCCACAGCCCTACAGCACCTTTTCCTGCAAAGGTGCAACATATGCCCATTTACCTCCTCCCTTTCCAGTATCCAAGGGCCCAAACATACCTCCCAGGTGAAACACTTTACCTGCACCTCCCAGAATCTAGTCTACTGCATTCGCTGCTCACAATGTGGTCTCCTTTACACTGGGGAAACAAAGTGTAGACTGGGTGACCACTTTGCAGAACATCTACATGCTGCTCAAAAAAAAAGACCCTGAACTACCTGTTGCCTGCCACTTCAATGCACCACCCTGCTCTCTGGCCAACATCTCTGTCTCTGGCTTGCTGCAGTGTTCCAGCGAAGCTCAATGCAAGCTGGAAGAACAACACCTCATTGTCTGCTTGGGGACCCTGCAGCCCTCCGGACTCAAAATTGAGTTCAATAATTTTAGGGTCTAAACTCTACCATGTCCTAGCCCCTTACCTCACCCGCCAGGCCTTGTTATGACATAGCCTGCCATCACACACTACCTATTGTTAGTCACTAACTGTCTTCATTAACAACTATTCATCCTCCCAGCCTAATTGTTAGCAACTCCTTTGTCTGTCCAACTGTCTTTCTCTCTCTTTGGACTCTATCTTATCATATACTCCCTACCACACCCACCTCCCTATTTTCTGCACGTTTTCCCAGCTACCACCAGTTCTGAGGAAGGGTCACCGGACCAGAAACATTAACTCTGATTTTTTCTTCACAGATGCTGTCAGACCTGCTGAGCTTTTCCAGCAACTTCTGTTTTTGTTCCTAAAATTGTTGAACTGTGACTTGTTGAAATATGCAGTCCTTGAGTTTAGAGATTCTATGATGATCTTCCTGGACCTCTCTGTCTCCATCTCCAGTGACCGCCTTGAAACCAATATCTATTTCAAGCCCACCGACTCCCAAGCTACCTACACCACACCTCCTCTCACCCACCTTCCTGCAAGAATGTGATCCCCTACTCCTAATTCCTCTGCCGCGTCTACTCCCAAGATGGGGCGTTCCACTCCCGTACATCTCAAATGTGCATGTAGCAGTTTTAATACTGCTAGGTAGGCTAGGTGGATTGGCCGTGAAAAATTGCCCATAGTGTTCAGGGATGTCTAGATTAGGTGGGATATGGGGGGATGGGTCTGGGTGGGATGCTTGGTAGGTTGGTGTGGACTTGTTGGGCTGAAGGGCCTGTTTCCACACTGTAGGGGTTCTATGGTTCTATGTCCTCTTATTTCAAGGACTGCAAACTCCCCCCTGAGTGGTCAAAAATGCTCTCGAACGCATCTCGTGCGTTTCCTGCACCTCTGCCCTCACATCCCCTCCCCTCAACAAAAACAAAGACAGAATCTCCCTTGTGCTAACGTATCACCCCATTAACCTCCGTATTCAATGTATTATTCTCCACTACTTCCACCACCTGCAATCTGACCCCACAACCAAAGATATGTTTCCCTTCCCACCCCTATCTGCCTTCTGTAGGAACTGCTGTCTCCGCAGCTCCCTCGTCCATACCCCACCACCCCCAGCACCTTTCCCTGCAACCACAGGAATTGCTACACCTGCCCCTGTACCTCACCCCTGACCTCCATCCAAAGAACCAAACAAATCTTTCACTTCAGACAGAGGTTCACCTGCACATCCGCCAATGTAGTCTATTGCATCTGCTGCTCCCCATGTGGCCTCCTCTACATTGCTGAGACCAAGCAGAGGCTCGGAGACTGCTTTGTAGAGCACCTGCACTCTGTTCGCGACAAACGACAACACCTTCCAGTTGCGAACCATTTCAACTCCCCCTCCCACTCCCTGGGTGACATGTCTCTCCTCGGCCTCCTCCAGGGGAGGAGCAGCACCTCGTATTCCGCCTTGGGAGCCTACACCCAATGATCTCAATGTGGACTTTACCAGTTTTAAAATCTCTCCACCGCCGGCCTCATCCTATGACCAACCTTCCCTCTCATCCCTGCCTTCTTGACCTGACACAACCTTAAACAACCTGTCCATCTTCTCTCCCACCTATCCACTCCTCCCACCTCACTGACCAATCCCCACCACTGCCTACCTGCACTCATCTATCACCACCCCACCTACCTTCCCTAGCCCCAGCCCTCCTCTATTTATTTCAGAGCTCCCTCACCCGCACCCCGCCATAGCCCATTTCTGAAGAAGGGTCCCGACCCGAAACATCAACTTTCCTGCTCCTCTGATGCTGCCTGGTGTGCTGTGCTCCTCCAGCTCCACACTGTTATCTCTGACTCCAGCATTGGCAGTTCTTACTGTCTCATAATTGATAAGGTTGCTGCATTGTAGAATACAAGACCGTCAGTATCACCATCTAACTGTAATATCACATTGCAATATTTTTATGCAAAATAATTCTCCCCCAATGCACTGAAACAAACCAATGTAGACTTTCCACCTAATGCCTTATGATGAAAAAGTAGATACTGTTACACAGCCAGACACAAATGCAGTTTTGCCAATTCTGGGCATAATCTGCAAGTGAACTATTCCAGATTCAGAATGGGGGAAGATGATTCACAGTCGTTGTCCCCTAGTTTTTGGAAGTCCCAATTTATCTTTATCAGATATCTGTATCGGCAATACTCATAAAATGGAATAAGTGGTTCATTTTGGGCAAATCAAGCTTAAAATACCAGATTCAGAATGGAGAACAGAGTCATGAGGAAGAAGGAGGATTCCAGAAGTACCTTGCAAGTCCAGCATTGTGGAGCTCCTGAGCCAGGCAACATTTCCTGAGGCTGTTCCTCAGCTAAGGCTTCAGTATTTCATAAATACCTGCAGACTTGTTATGCCGACCGTGGTATGTGTTTGTGTTGTAGCCAGTGATAAAGGCACTGGTACATTATGTACGACTATTATAGTGTTTGACCAGGTATTTGCTAAAACTCGTTTCCACAGCCATATTACATTCCTCAGTGACTGCCTCTGGTTCAGACTCACCCCACGTGGATTCCAACTGAAGTTTCATCCCTCATGTTTTGAATCCTCCCAGGATCACAGATATCTCCGTGATGTTCAACGTTCCACGGACAGCTGCTCTCGCCACATCCTGAAATCCACACTCAGTGTCATGCGGCGTCACATGTGCACTCTCAACCTTTCTCTCCAACAGCGTCGTAACACACTGACTCAGGACTGCACCACTCCGCAGTTCCACTTCATCCTCCAGCTCATTCGTCGTGCTAACAGGAAACTTTTTCTTTTCCTTTCAGGCATCAAGGCCCACAAGATGCACCAACTCAAAAATACCCATGGCCCTCTGGAACCTACCTCTCTTCCCCTTCCCTCTTACTCTATCCCCTCCCCCAACCCCCGCCACCTCCTGTTGGGTATTCACCATCCCTCCTAACCTTCCGCTCTCCGATGCTGAATGCTCTGTACTCAGCAAAGGCCTCAGCTTTATCCCTCTGCGTCCCCACCTTAACGAATTTCGGGCACGACATGACGCCGAACTGTTCTTCAGCCGTCTTCGCCTCCATGCTCATTTCTTTGGACAACAGTCCTCTCCCCGTCCCACAGACCCCTTTGCCCAACTCCAACACTCTCCCTCCACTTGGACCCCTCCCTCCGGCCTTTTACCTGCACTCGATCTTTTCATTGAGAACTGTCAACGTGACATCAGTCGCCTCAATTTCACTGCCCCCTCAACAAATCCAACCTATCTCCCTCCGAACTGACTGCACTCCATGCACTCAGATCTAACCCTAACTTTGTCATCAAGCCTGCCAATAAGGGTGGTGCTGTTGTTGTCTGGCATACTGACTTCTACCTTGCAGAGGCTGAGTGCCAGCTCTCAGATACCTCCTCCTACCTTCCCCTGGACCATGACCCCACCATGGCACATCAGGCCATTGTATCCACTACGGTTACGGATCTCATTTCATCCGGTGATCTCCCCCCATCCGCTTCCAAGCTAATAGTCCCCCAACCCCGCACAGCTCATTTCTACCACCTGCCAAAAATCCACAAACAGGACTGTCCAGGTAGACCCATTGTTTCAGCCTGCTCATGCCCCACAGAACTCATCTCTTCCTACCTTGACTCAGTCTTCTCCACCCTGGTCCAATCCCTACCCACATACATCCATGATTCATCTGATGCCTTACGCCGGTTTCAAAGCTTCCAGTTTACCGGCTCCAGCCACCTCCTCTTTACCATGGATGTGCAATCCCTTTACACATCCATTCCCCACCAGGAGGGTCTTAGGGCTCTCCGCTTCTTCCTGGAGCAAAGACCTGAATCATCCCCACCCACCACCACCCTCCTCCGCTTGGCTGAGCTTGTCCTCACCCTCAACAACTTCTCTTTCAACTCCTCTCATTTTCTTCAGGTAAGAGGGGTTGCCATGGGTACCCGCATGGGCCCTAGTTATGCCTGTCTCTTCGTGGAGTACATGGAACATTCTTTGTTCCAGTCCTATTCTAGTCCCGACCCACAACTCTTTCTCTGATACATCGATGATATCATCGGTGCTGCTTCCCTCTCTCGTCTAGAATTGGAAAACGTCATCAATTTCGCCTCCAATTTCCACCCTGCCCTCACTTTCACCTGGTCTATCTCTGACTCCTCCCTTCCCTTCCTTGACATTTCTGTTTCCATTTCTGGGGATAGACTGGCCACTAATATCCATTACAAACCCACCGACTCCCACAGCTACCTGGACTATACATCCTCAGACCCCACCTCCTGTAAAGACTCCATCCCATTTTCTCAGTTCCTCCGTCTCCGTCGCATATGTTCAGATGACGCCAACTTCGACAAGGGAGCCTCCGAAATGTCCACATTCTTCCTCAACCGAGGATTCCCCAGCTCTGTTGTCGACAGGGCTCTCAATCTGGTCCAACCCATCTCCTGCACTTCTGCCCTCACCCCTTCTCTTCCCTCCCGCAACAGCAATAGGGTTCCCCTTATCCTCACCTACCATCCCACCAGCATCCACATCCAAAAGATCATCAGTCGCCATTTCCGCCACCTCCAGCAAGATGCCACCACCATACACATATTCCCCTCCCTTCCCTTGTCCGCTTTCCGCAAGGACCGTTCCCTCCGGGACCCCCTGGTCCACATTTCCTTCACCCCCAACACCTCCCCACAGCCCTACGGCACCTTCCCCTGTAACCGGCAAAGGTGCAACACCTGCCCGTTTACCTCCTCCCTCCCCACTATCCAAGGGCCCAAACATACCTTCCAGGTGAAGCAACACTTCACCTCACTTCCAAGAATCTAGTCTACTGCATTTGCTGCTCACAATGTGGTCTCCTCTACATTGGGGAAACGAGGCGTAGACTTGGCGACCGCTTCGCAGAACATCTTTGTTCTGCTCGCAAAAAAGACCCTGAACTACCTGTTGCCTGCCACTTCAATGCACCACCCTGCTCTCTGGCCAACATCTCTGTCTCCGGCTTGCTACAGTGTTCCAGCGAAGCCCAACGCAATCTGGAGGAACAACACCTCATTTTCCGCTTGGGGACTCTACAGCCCTCCGGACTCAATATTGAGTTCAATAATTTTAGAGCCTAAACTCTCCCATGTCCCAGCCCCCCACCCCACACACCAGGCCTTGTTACCACATAGCCTGCCACTACACACCCCCTATTTTTAGTCACTAACAGTCCCCATTAACAACTATTCACCCTCCCAGCCTGATCGTTAGCAACTCCCTTGTCCGTCCAACTGTCTTTCTCTCTCTTTGGACTCTATCTTGTCGTTTACTCCCTACCCCACCCACCTCCCTATTTTCTGCATATAAACTGACGTTTTCCCAGCCACCATCATTTCTGAGGAAGGGTCACCGGACCCGAAATATTAACTCTGTTTTCTCCTCCACAGATGCTGCCAGACCTGCTGAGCTTTTCCAGCAACTTTGTTTTTGTTCCTGATTTACAGCATCTGCAGTTCTTTTGGTTTTTATTATAGCTTGGTAATTGCAATAGGGCATCAGTAGTCCATTTACCTCCTTCCCCGGGTAAAAATCCATCGTTGAATTGCTCCATGCACTCACTCTATGGGCAATTGCAGTCGCTGCTTTCTTCTAAGGTAAGAGCAGAAGCAGGAATCCATACATTTCTGGGCACAAACTGACGAATGTATGGGAAGTAACAATTGAACAAGTCTATTGCAAGAGAAGCCAACAAAAAATCTCAAAGATGCCAAACAAAGTCACAACCATTACATTACATAAGAAGTTGGTCGCTGAGCAAATCCTGAGCCTCTGGACTGTGTGAATAGCACACATATTCTGTGTGGCTCCATGGAAAGTTGTTGTGATTAAATCCAGACCTGTTGCATGAGTCAGTACACAATATCTTAAGCAGGCTGAGGAGACATAGTAATCTATATGAGGATAGCTTTGCAAACTGAAGCTACAGCTTGATACCAGCCACTGCAGAAGTTGTCTTCAAGGCTCAACGATACATAGAATAGAATAGAAACATAGAGTCCCTGCAGTGTGGAAGCAGGCCATTCAGCCCATTGTGCCCACACCAACTCTCTGAAAAGCATCCCACCCCTACCCTAACCCGTGGCTGACACACCTAGCCTGCACATCCCTGAACATAATGGGCAATTTATCATAGCCAATCCACCTAACCAACTCATCCTTAGACTGTGGGAGGAAACAGGAGCACCCGAAAAAAACCAATGCAGACATGGGGAGAATTTGCAAACTCCATACAAACAGTCACCCAAGGCTGAAATTGAGGCAGCAGTGATCAAGCCCCTTGACTGCATTTTACACAGTTGTTTGCATCTAGCTATGAGAGTGCTGGGCTGAGAAAATTGAAGAGTTTGAGGGGATGTAAATGTTATTGGGAAACACCTTTAGCTCTTGAGCATAGGAACAATGTACATCTCAGAAAGTCAGTGAAACTGATACGGGTGCTTCACAATTGCTTATGGTGAAGGGCTTTTGCTTTGTTTGGAGAGCATACAGCATCTCATTCTAATGGAATACACTGTCTGGGTCCACTGTACAGTCACAGATTAGGATGTGGATGATCTAAGTACACTAAAAGCACAAACACATTCCTAGCCTTCCCTCCCCCCACACACACGCGCGTGCGCGCACACACACACACACACACACAAAGTCTCTCACACACAATCATACACATACAGACATATTCATGCAGACACACACAAATACACATATAAATACAGACTCACACACACAAATACACACACACATTCAACCAAACACAGACAGGCACATGCACTCGCTTGTGCACGCAAAGACACATTCATTCAGACACACACACAAATACAAATACACAAACTCATGCATACACACGCTTAGGTATACACACACAGACACATACACATGCACACTTGTACACACAGACACATTCATACAGACACACACAAATACAAATACAGAGATAGTAGGAACTGCAGATGCTGGAGAATCTGAGATAACAACGTGTAGAGCTGGATGAACACAGCAGGCCAAGCAGCATCAGAGGAGCAGGAAGGCTGACGTTTCGGGCCTAGACCCTTCTTCAGAAATGGGGGAGGGGAAGGGGGTTCTGAAATAAATAGGGAGAGAGGGGGATGCGGATAGAAGATGGATAGAGGAGAAGATAGGTGGAGAGGAATCACAGAAGGTAGGTCTGCAGGTACAACAAGTAATTAGGAAGGCAAATGGAATTTTGTCCTTCATTGCTAAAGGGATTGAAATAAAAAGCAGAGAGGTTATGTTGCAGCTGTACAAGGTGCTGGTGAGGCCACACCTGGAGTACTGTGTGCAGTTTTGGTCTCCTTACTTGAGAAAGGATGTACTGGCAAGGTAGAAGTAGAGAGGATGTTTCCACTGGCAGGTGAAGCTAGGACAAGAGGGTATAGCCTCAAGATTAGAGGGAGCAGATTTAGGACTGAACTGAGAAGGAATTTCTTCACCCAGAGGGTTGTTAATCTGTGGAATTCCTTGCCCAGTGAAGTCATTGACGCTACTTCAGTAAACGCTTTTAAAAAAATGGTAGATTTTTTTTGAACAATAAAGGAATTAAGGGATACGGTGAGAACGCAGGTAAGTGGATCTGAGTCCACGAAAGGATCAGCCATGATCTTATTGAATGGCGGAGCAGGCTCGAAGGGCCAGACGGCCTACTCCTGCTCCTAGTTCTTATGTTCTTATGAGGAGACAGACAGGTCAAAAAGGCGGGGATGGAGCCAGTAAAGGTGAGTGTAGGTGGGGAGTTAGGGAGGAGATAGGTCAGTCCAGGGAGGACGGACAGGTCAAAGGGGCGGGATGAGGTTAGTAGGTAGGAGATGGGGGTGGGGCTTGGGGTGGGAGGAGGGGACAGGTGGGAGGAAGGACAGGTTAGGGAGGTGGGGATGAGCTGGGCTGGTTTAGGGATGTGGTGGGGGGAGGGGAGATTTTGAAGCTTGTGAAGTCCACATTGGTACCATTGCGCTGCAGGGTTCCCAAGCGGAATATGAGGTGCTGTTCCTGCAACCTTCGGGTGGCATCGTTGTGGCACTGCAGGAGGCCCAGGATGGACATGTCATCTGAGGAAAGGGAGAGGGAGTTGAAATGGTTCGCGACTGGGAGGTGCAGTTGTTTAGTGCGAACCGAGCGTAGGTGTTCTGCAAAGCGGTTCCCAAGCCTCCGCCTGGTTTCCCCTTTGTAGAGGAGGCCACAACAGGAACAGCGGATGCAGTATACCACATTAGCAGATGTGCAGGTGAACATCTGCTTGATGTGGAAAGTCTTCTTGGGGCCTGGGATGGGGGTGAGGGGAGAGGGGTAGGGGCAGGTGTAGCACTTTCTGCGGTTGCAGGGAAAAGTGCCAGGTGTGGTGGGGCTGGAGGGGAGTGCGGAGCGGACAAGGGAGTCAGGGAGAGAGTGGTCCCTCCGGAAAGCAGATAAGGGTGGGGAGGGAAAAATGTCTTTGGTGGTGGGGTTGGATTGCAGATGCGGAAGTGTCGGAGGATGATGCATTGGATCCGGAGGTTGGTGGGGTGGTACGTGGGGACGAGGGGGATTCTGTTTTGGTTATTATTGCAAGGAGGGGTTGTGAAGGATGAGTTGCGGGAAACGCGGGAGA
This sequence comes from Rhincodon typus, assembly GCF_021869965.1. Classification (NCBI taxonomy): domain Eukaryota; kingdom Metazoa; phylum Chordata; class Chondrichthyes; order Orectolobiformes; family Rhincodontidae; genus Rhincodon; species Rhincodon typus. Next base: position 68,005,672 of record NC_063337.1, read on the forward strand.
CATGGTCGAGGGCGTTCTCGACCACTGAGCGGGGGATGTTGCGGTCCTTGAAAAACGAGGACATCTGAGATGTATGGGAGTGGAATGCCTTGTCCTGGGAGCAGATGTGGTGGAGGCGAAGGAATTGGGAATAGTGGATGGCATTTTTGCAGGAAGGTGGGTGGGAGGAGGTGTATTCTAGGTAGCTGTGGGAGTCGGTGGGCTTGAAATGGATATCGGTTTCTAGGTGGTTGCCAGAGATGGAAACAGAGAGGTCCAGGAAGGAGAGAGAGGTATTAGAGATGGTCCAGGTGAACTTAAGGTTGGGGTGGAAGTTGTTGGTGAAGTGGATGAACTGATCGAGCTCCTCGTGGGAGCACGAGGCAGCGCCGATACAGTCATCAATGTAATGGAGGAAGAGGTGGGGTTTAGGGCCAGTGTAGCTACGGAAATACAAATACACACAGCCTGTGCGATCCCCAGTTGAGGTCTGCAAGCCATTAGTGACAGAGAAGTCGAACCTTTGCGTTACTATGGATGTTGGCAGAAGGGCGTTGCCAAATGAAATATGTTTCCAAAACTGGTCCTTCATAAGGTGACAAATGTTGGTAGACACATCCCTGCAAACAGCTTCAACTTTAAGAGACATTGACATTCTGTACAAGTTGTTTATTTCCTTCTTACTATGCACCATGTGTTTTTCACTGTTCCACAAACTTACCTCTCCTGTGATTTTGTTTCCTGCAGTGCACAAAGATGAGCCATATTGCAACTGTAATGCCCTCTAACATGTTTGTTTACATTTTTATTCATATGAACCCAATTTGGAAATAATGAACACTCAGAGCATACAGCAATCAAACTAATGAACAAGCTCTTAACTGACAATACTAAGCAGCTGATGTTAAAATAACAAAACAGTAGTCATCCATTTCTTAATCACAGTGCATAAAACTCAAACAATGTGTTTTTTTCTCATTTTTACTCCTTTTGGAGTCAACTTGGTCAGCTATTTCAAATGGAGCTTGTTTCCAGTAGTTTTCTGATGTGCCTCCCCTTGTCATACTTAGTCTCTGTACAAGACTCTCCTGCAAAGTAACAGTGACAGCAACTAACTCATTTAATTTCAGTAAGTCACACTGGTAAATGTTTGCTCCCCAAACATTTCCCCACTGTGACCACATTTTTGAGGCTTGAAATTCATGGGTGCAAACTGTGAGAATGAGCAGCCATGGACTAGAGGAGTTCCACAGCAGCTATTTCTGACTCACAGCTTGCAAATTCAAAATTTCAGGTTGTGACTCCACTTAGAATTCTGACCCCCACTTTTAGAAGCCCTGATTTACAAATTAGAACATTGTTTTGTGCTGTGTAGTATCAGAAGCCTGTGTTACTTCAATGTGCTTTAAATGCACCAGTTAGATGACAGCTGACAGTGAACTGACAAACTTTGCTTAAGCATAAATCAGGTTAAATTTGGTTGGTCAGGACATTGTTTTGACATCCATTTTCTCGTTCATTTCTCAGAGAATTAACATGACCAATCAGAGATGCTTATCTGCTTTAAATTTTACAAAAGCTTAGAAGTTAATTGTCAGTCATCAGCTTACTGGTCCGTTTGCCATGGTGAGTCAGAATCTATTTGTCAACTTTCTTTACCAACCTTGTCAGGTCAACTTCGGTCCATTCTTCCATTAAGATCAATGATGTCATCCTCCCAAATGTAGATCAAGTGTCTGGAGTAGGGGAGTGGGGGGTGGAGTTCGACCTCTCATCTAAGGCTGACATCAATGCAGAGATCCAACACCACTTTCAATCTGCAAACGCCCCCTTTCGATGGTTAAGGATAAGAGTCTTCAAAGTGATATCCATGCTGATACCAAGATCCTTGTGTACCAGATAATCACCCTTCTGACTCTTCTGTATGGCTCCAAAACTTGGACTACATATAAATGCCACCTCACGGTGCTTGAGAAGTACCATCAATGTTGTTTGCGACTGATTCTCAGTATCAATTGGGAGAACAGTTGTACAAACATCAGCATCCTTGACATAGCTAATGGCACCAGCGTTGAGGCCATGATCATCTGAAACCAACTCTACTGGGCCGGCCACATACTTAGAATGCCTGAGTTCCTACTGCAAAAGCAAATCTTTTTTGCCCAGCTAAAGTAAGGTACCTTGAACAAGAGGAGGACAAAGAAAGTGTTTCAAAGATTCCCTAAAGGCTTCCCTCAAGAAATGTAACACAGATGTCAACGCTTTGGAGACCCTCATACAGAAGAAACCAACTTGGAGGAACCTCATGTATGAAGGAGCATGATCTTTTGAGAACACGCATTGGCAAGAGGAGACATGAGAAAGGAATCAAAGAAAGAATTGCCAGTGATTTGGAGGTCTACTTCCTAAAAACATCTACCAAATGTGTGGTTGGAGATGCAGCTCTTAGATCAGGATCATCAGGTATGCAAGGACCCACAGAACCCATGATCAGTGTCACAGAATTTTTTAGATGGACAATCATACTCATTAGCGAGTGACTGCTGAAGATGACTTGTCAACCAATCAGCACCCTCTTCCCGTAAGATATAATGAGGTTGTATTGTTTATTATTATATATTCCCTTATATTGTTATTTCTTGTAAATTTCCCTGATGAAGGCAAGGCAAATACTTCTGACAAATTGTGTTGTTTTTAGTAATATGATGTGTATTTGTATGAAGGTAGTTTTACTGAACCTTTACATGGCAGGTACCATAGACCATTTGGAATATAGGGTTTGAGGGCTGATTGCCAAAACTGCTGTGAGATGGTTGAAAGGGAAAGGAGTAATTTTCAAAGGTGGAATGATAACACCATGTTACACTGACAAGAGGGGTTATGACCTGCATAATTAAGACCAGCGTGAATATTCTTTGGTGGAATGTGAAGGACATTCTTTTTTGGATTATAACAGGATCTAACAATCTCAATTTATGAGGTTGTTTAACAAAACATACATCAAGTCTTTCACTGTTTCAGGAAAAGTCAGCGTGATCGGCAGTTTACAAATAATTGTGCAGACTGAAGAGGTCAATCAGTCACAAGTAGGTGATAATTTAAAGTAGTTGATAGCAAATCAGTAGCACATTTTTATTTCTGTTTAATATTTCGGTTTGGTGGAGATACAAAACTAGTTCCCAATTTGCTATGAACACTTTTTCCTCAAAGGTGTTTGACTAACTTCACCTTCTAAGCTTGTACTCCATTCAGAATATTGGGATGAAGTTTCTCAGTTTTGCCAAAAGGCTGAATTTTCCCATGTTTTGGGAAAGTGTCATTCTTAGTGAGATCTATGGCACCCTGTCACCTTGGCCCATGTGAAATCTTCTCACTCAACATTCTACTCTTCAGCTCTTTAATTATGCAACCAGCCTCCACAGTGCCTGTCTCGTGGAACTGAGTGGCCGGAGTGGCAGAAGTGTTTGCTGCTGCCAGGACTTTGCGACATTCACACAGTTGGCACCATAATAAAACCCAAGTCCACAAGACATCAGACCCTGAGTAAGGTACACACGATGCACTGTGATGCAGCACCATTACCCCAAAGAAATTTCTGAGAAAGACAAGTCAGCTCCTCAGTTTGTTCCCCAGGACCTGAAAATGCTGGTGGACGGGCTGGTGGAGAGGAGGGCAGTGCTCTATCCTGCTAACGCGCAAAGGAGGTCATTCCATCAAACCCAACCAGCTGACGCTAAGATAGTGGCCGAGTCAGTGAAGTGTCCAGTGAGAAACACAGTGGCTAGCTTTGCAGGAAGACCATCAATGACTTTTTTTTGCACTCTACAAGGGTGAGTGCCACTATCTTCTTTATGCTATCCCACAATCACAGGGCCACCACACACGTTAGCTCTGCTACTGGAAGAGTAGAGACATGGACTTTTCTCTAAATGGGGAAAGGCTTTGGAAAGCTGATGCACAAAAGAACTTAGGAGTCCTAGTTCAGGATTCTCTTAATGTTAACATGAAGATACAATTAGCAGTTAGGAAGGCAAATGCAATGTTAGCTTTCTTTTGAATACAAGAGGAGGAATGTACTGTTGAGCCAGTATAAGACTCTGGTCAGACGTGCATTTGGAATATCATGAACAGTTTTGGGTTCTGTATCTAAGGAAGGATGTTCTGGCATTGGAGGAGTCCAGAGGAGATTTGAATGATCCTGGCGATCACAAACTTGACATATGAGGAGGAATTGGGAACTCTAGGCCTTCACTCTATGGAGTTAAGAAGGTTAAGAGGGGAATCACATTGAAACTTACAAAATGCTGAGGGGCCTCGATAGAATGGGCATGGGAGAAGATGGTTCCACCACCAGAAGAATCTAGGACCCAAGGGCACAGCCTCAGCTTGAAGGGACGTCCTTTAGAACTGAGATGAGGGGGAATTTCTTCAGTCACAAGATGGTAATCCTGAGGAACTCTCATTGCTACAGAAGGCTGCAGAGGCCAAGTCTTTGAATGTATTTATGACAGAGATAGATAGGTTCTTGATTAGTAAGAGAATCAAGTGTTAAGGGGAGAAGGCATTAGAATGGGATTGAGAAACATAACAGACATAATCAAATGATGGAGCGGACTCGATGGCCGAATGGCCTAATTCTGCTCCAATATCATATGGTCTTATGGAGTAATATGCATTGTATGTAAATACATGAGATGCATGTGTGTGTCCTTTTGGGGCAAAGCAACCTAGCAGATATATGCAAATCATTGGTGTCCCTGAGCTCCACAATGAAGTCCTGAAGGGCTGAAGTGGTGCATGAGTTGTTCTGAGAGCAGTTATGATGATGTGAGTTGGTGGTTTAACTAAGAATGAGTATGGTGCTGGGATGGTGAGATGAAAACAGAGTTCAATTAAAGACTGGAGAAGCAAGCAGCAAACTGATGGTGCCAGGTTTCATGTCAGGAATTGGTGTTGCTTAGTTCCTTGAGAAAGAAGAGGATTTGAAACTGTGAAGAAATGAGACAGATTGGACTGTTAATGAGACGAAAATGTGCTACCATGTTTCTGAACATGCCACTTAAACCATAAGCGAAAAATCAGAAAATTTTCTCTCAATCTTGTTTTTATCCCAGCTGATATTATTCCTCGACAAGTCAGTTCCAAGTCAGGAACCCAACTAATTTCTGTTTGCATTGATAGATTGTATTTTTGATTTGCTTCAATTTTAACAAAGTGTTCTCTCACTGAAACATAAGTATGCAAAGTTGCAGATTTTGCTTCAACAACAAAATGGGAGCTTATTACAAATGGAATTAAGATAAACTAGAATAGTCCAAACTTATAGTACAATTTAAAAGATTTTAAACACAGCTAAAATATAGTCTTATTAATCCCAAATAACTCTTTTGTAAAATGAAACGATAAACTACTTTTCTACAGTACTCATAATACCACTTGTGTAATACTCACACCAGAGTCCCCAGACTTAACAACTTGTTGGTGTTATTTTCTCTAATAAACAATTGAGCCCCCATTATTACAAAAAGAAGTAAACGAAAGTTTGTTAATTCTCTACCCCATTCAATTTATAGCCAGGCTTAAAAACCTATTTTTTTGAAGAAATTACCATGGTTTTACAAGTCAATTATTAACTGCAGACACACAAAGAATACTCACCTTCTACTAGCGCAAAGCCAGAAATCCAAGCTCACAGTAATTAGCGATAAAAATTATATGTGTAAGTCCCAGTTTACATCAAGATGTTGAGATTCTATGTTTCATTCCATGAGCTGGAGCAAGTTTTCTCACACAATTTTACATTGCTCATCTTATTAAGTACGCACACTTACACAGTGGTACATTGCACCAATTCTCTCTTGTCTCCTGCAAGTACCAGTGGAATCTGCACAGTCTCCATCATTAAGAGACAGCCCCACAATGAAGAAAGTGGATGTACTATTGCCAAGTTTGTGGATGACACAAAAATAAATGGGAAGGCAAAAAGTGAGGCTGCCATTAAAAGTCTGTAGATGGGCATGGACAGGTTAAGGGAATGGGCAATAACTTGGCAGATATAATATAATATGAGAAAATGTAATTTATGCACTTTGACAAGAAGAATGGGAAGCTGATATTTACATGGAGAAAGACTGCAGAAAACTATAACACAGGTGGATTTGGAAGTCCTCATTCATGAATCACGAAAAGGTAGCATCCAAGTTCAGTAGATAATAGGGAAGGCAAATGGAACACTGGTCTTTACTTCAAAGGAAATGGTATATAAAAACAGGTAAGTTTTTCTAAAACCATACAAGGCATTAGTCAGAACATAGTTGGAGTACTGTGAGCTGATTTGGGCCCCTTATCTAAGAAAAGATAAACTGGCCCTGGAAGCAGTCCAGTGAAGATTCATTAAGCTGATACCAGTTAGAGAACGACTGTGTTATGAGGAGAAGCTGAGTAGATTTGAACATTGGAATATAGAAGAATGAGAGGTGACTTTTTTTGTTGAAACATGCAAGATTCTTCAGGGACTTGACAGGGAAGATGCCGAATGATTCTTTCCCCTTGTGGGACAGTCTAGGACTAGAGGGCATAATCTCAGAATAAGGTGTTGCAAATTAAGTTAGGCATGAGGAAGAATTCCTTTTCTCAGAGGGTAGTGAATCTGTGGAATTCTGTTAAGATGACTGTTAAGATAGGGTCATTAATTATATTCAAGGCTAAGACAGATACATTTTTAATCAGTAAGGAAATGCAGGGTTAAGGGGAAAAGGCAGGAAAGTGGAGTTAAGGATTATCACATCACCCATAATCTCATTGAAATCTAGATTAGTCCTGATGGACTGAATAGCCTATGATTACTCATCTGTCTTATAGCATTATGGTCCTTCATAGACACATTCCTTTGAGGATGGAATGGCAAAGCTGCCTCCTGCACCCTCCACCAGCTCAGATACCTTCACTTTAGTTGGTACTTTAGCAGGATAAGAATCAATAAGTGTATCACTACCATACCTTCACAGCTGGCCAAGGGAAAAACAATGGCTCTCAGAGGACTAACGGAGACCAGGCACAATGCTGAGACTCAGACTGAAGTGGACCCCACAGTGTCAACCGCTAATAACTTCAACAAAATGCACAGAGAGGCACAGGAACAGCAGGAAACATTGTGAAAGGGAGTCAGTAAATTGGATCAAAGGTTGAAGGAGTCAGCTAACGTTATCTGTACCATGGTGGTTCTGACATACATGCATCTGGCTTTCTCCATGGACAGGTTGGTGGCCACCATTGGTCCAACAGAATGCTGATTGGCTGCTACAGATGCCTACAGACTAGCACTCCATCATTCTAGCCAGCATTGGTCAGCATCAATTGCAAGATGACAGAGGGATGAGGAACCTTGACCTCACTACAGGTCACCCTTCCTCAGGAAGTACTCAGGGTGGTACTGATAGGCACCCAGCCAGAGGAGAAACCACATACAGGCCCCAGAAGTCACTTGTCGGGACACTTCAGAGGTACTTGATCCCAGCAACTCCACTCCTCTTACAACCTTCAATGCTGGGAAGTTCAAGCCAGGGAGGCATCTGGCCAGGGTATTCTTAGTATATCTGGACCCACTCCAAGAGAAACAGGTTTCATTAAAGGGCAGGCTCCCTCCATCCTAACTGTGAACCCCAGGACTCCACCTGGATGTAATAGAATGGGAAGCAGAGAGAAAACCTTCTGAGTGCACATACTTGGTACTTTATTGTAAATGCACTATTACACTTACAAATATATGTTTACTTCATCACCTATGCAACCGACATTAGTTTTCGATGTAGCACAAGAATGAAAGTAGGGACAGTACCTATACTTAGCACTGTGCAATGTTATAATCTTGCCTGAAGGACAGTTATAGAGTCATAGGGTTATAGAGTTATACAGCATGGAAACAGACTCTTTGGTCCAACTTATCTGTGGCAATCAGATATCTTAAACTGTTCTAATGCCATTTGCCAGCATTTGGCCCATATTTCTCTAAATTTTTCATCTTCATGTACTAATCCAGATGCCTTTTAAATGCTGTAATTGTACCAGCCTCCACCACCACCTCTGGCAGTTCATTCCATATATACCCTCTGCATGAAAAAGTTGCCCCTCAGGTCCTTTTTAAATCTTTTCCCTCTCACTTCAAACCTATGCCGTCTAGTTTTGGACTCCACTAGCCTTGTAAAAAGACCTTGCCTATTCACCCTATCCATGCCCCTTAAGATTTTATGAACCTTTATAAGGTCACCCCCTGAGCCTCTGACACTCCAGGGAAAAAAGCCCCAGCCTATGCAGCCTCTCCCGGTAGCTCAAAGCCTCCAATCCTGGCAATATCCTTGTAAATCTTTTCTAAACCCGCTCAAGTTTCACAAATCTTTCCTAGAGCAGGGCAACCAGAATTGAATGCAATATTCTAAAAGTGGCCTCCCCAATGTCCTGTACAGCCATAACAGTTTCAACTCCTGCACTCAGTGAACTGACCAATGAAGACAAGCATGCCAAATGCCTTCTTCACCACCCTGTCTACCTGTGACTCAACTTTCAAGAAACTATGCACTTGCATCCCTAGTTCTCTATGTTCAGCAACACTCCCCAGGGCCCTACCATTAACTGTATAATCCTGCCTTACCAAAATGCGACACTTCACATTTATCTCAATTAAACTCCATCTGCCACTCCTCAGCCCATTGGCCCATCCGGTTAAGGATCCATTGTGCTCTGAGGTAACCTTCTTCGATGTCCACTGCACCACAAATTTTAGTATCATCTGCAAATGTACTAACCATACCTGCTAAATTCACAAACAACTCATTTATATAAATGAAGAAAAGCAGTGCACCCAGTACCGATCCTTGCAGCACACCACAGGTCACATGCCTCCGGTCTGAAAAACAACCCTTTACCACCACCCTCAGACTCCAACCTTCAAGCCAATTTTGTATCCACTTGGCTAGCCAATTTGGCTAACTGGTTATTCTTTCTGTAGCACCGTCACTGGCATAAAACTTCACTGTTGAATGAGGGAGCATTAGATGTTATGAAAACTTCCATCAGCTTATAACGTTGAATTTTATTAAACAATAGGAAAAGACAGAACTAGCTGGGATTAAGCAGGGACTGCATTCCTTTCCAGAATTAACACATTTACAGTCAATGAATTATGACTTCACCCAACTCAGTTTCATTGAAAGCAGTTGCCAACCTCTGTGGACAGAGGATGCAGGTGGTCACTATCCATAGACTGTGCCCTTATGTGTTGAGGAATGCTGGCCAACTTAGATACTGAGAGAAGATACCAGCAAGCTACAGTCATTAGGTACCTGCTCAGACTTTCTTGTTGAGAAACGACACTGTCTAATTTTTTCTGCTGCCTGACAAAATCGTGAACGACATATAAACAAGGCGAGATCAGATAATAATGAAATGATAAATAGGATCTTGCCACTCACCAGTGGGATTTTCATTTAACCATGAAAATCTTATGCAGAAAATCATATTTTTTCTCAACATTGAGCATCTCATTTGCTCATTCTCACCAAGTTTTTCCAACTGTCTGATCATTGCTAATGTCGTTCAGGGAATGGGAAAAGTTCATCCTCTGAGTAATTTCATTTTCACCGTATTTTTCCACATTTCTCAACATTGTCTGCACCGCTCAAGGGACAGAAAATTCTGCCTGTGTGTATTTGACTGTAGCAACAATTGGTGAATCAATATTTCATTTTGAAATATACATGTCACAATCCACTGAGCTGGGTCTAAATATGTATTTTCCCCATCTAGTAACAATGGATACCATAAACATTTGCTGATTAGACATCTTAAACTTGAAAATTTAATGGGGTTACATGGTTCAATCTGAGATGATGAGTGCTGATGTGTACGGTTAGGAAAGATGACAGCGCATGCAGTTGGAGACAAGCTACTAAATTGGATTGGAATTTGGTCAGGAGATTGAGGCAGATAGTAAGGACAATGGGCTCAAACAACTGATTAGCCCAGACGACATGATCTGTGCACTTTTCTATCTTTTCACTCCAGGTTCGATCTCACAGAGAATATTGCAAGTCAGGATGGAGATCGTAGGAAGTGAAGATGCAGAAAGCAGGCTGGTTGGGCCAGCTTCAAGACAGCAGCGGAACTCCAAACATCATTTAAAGGCTCCTGAAATCTCTCGCCTCTTCCCTGAGAGTCTGAGTGACCTACTCCTGTTGTAGTATTCTTATCACTGTATCTTTATTAGTCTAATATTTTTCAAATGGCTTATGGTGTAGTGTTACTGACACTGAGTTGGTAATCCAGATTACCAAGTTAATGTACCAGGAACATGAGTTCAAGTCCTATCATATCTCAAGTTCGGTCAGTGGTCAGGGACAGAAGGGTGTGCCTGCAAACAAGGCAGGTAGACGGATCCTGTATTCAGGAACAGAGGAGCCTCAGTTCTTGACCTTGTCCAACAGGTACGAGGTACTTGCTCCCTGTATGGATGAGGAAAAGGGCTGAAGGGAGGAGGAGCCACAGCACCAAGGCACAGGAGCCCATTCAAGAAGGGGGAGTAAAATGAGAAGTGGTAGTTGTCGGGGATTCTATAATCAGGGGAATAGATAGCATTCTTTGTAAGCAGGATCAAGAGTCCCGCACGGTATGTTGCCTGCCCATTGCGAGGGTGAGGGACATCTCTGACCAGCTTGAAAAAGGATATTGGAGAGGGAGGGGGAGGATCCAGTTGTTGTGGCCCATGTCAGGACAAATAACACCAGCAGGACAAGGAAAGGGGACCTGTTTAGGGATTATCAGGAACTAGGAACTAATAGGAACAGGTCCTTAAGGGTTATAATATCCAGATTACTATCCAAGCCAGGTGCAAATTGGCATAGGGACATGAGAATAAGGGAAGTAAACACATGGCTAAAGGAATGGTGCGGAAAAGAGGGGTTCCTTTTCACGGTGCACTGGCATTAGTTTTGGAACAGGATGGATGAGTATTGTTGAGACAGTCTCCACCTGAACTGAGCTGGACCAATGTTCTAGTGAAAAGGGTAAATAGGTTGGTCAACAGGACATTAAACTATGCAATAGGGGAGGGAAGGGTAAAACTCCAAGAAGTATAATGGCCAATGGGAAACAAAGCAGCATATTAACATCTGTGGGGGTGGATTCAACTGCACAGAAAAGTATGATAAATATGAAAAGAAAGGAGAACTGAGGTGAGGTTATTAAAGTCTCCACAACACAAAATAGGACAGAGTGTTGGAAGGGGTTAGGAATCTAACTTAAAGCACACCAGATAAAGGGATGATAATGAGAAGAGAGACGGTAAATACAGGACTGAATATGTTGTATCTGAATGCAAGCAGTGTACAAAATAAGGTAAATGAGCTTGCGGCGAAGATCAAAACTGGCAAGTATGAAGTGGTGGTCATCACAGAGACGTGGCTGCAAGGGGATCAGGACTGGAAACTAAATATCCAAGGATATTCATCCTATCGAAAAGACAGGTAAGTGTGCAGAGGGGGTGGGGTTGCCTTATGAGTAAGAAATGAAATTAAATCAGTAGCAAGAAACGACATAGGGTCAGATGATGCAGAATCTGTGTGAGTAGAGTTGAGGAACTGCAAAGGTAAAAAACCATAATGGGAGTTATGTACAGGCCTCCAAACAGTAGTCAGGGTGTGGGGCACAAGATACACCAGGTGACAGAAAAGGCACATAAGAACGACAAAGTTACAGTGATCATGCGGGATTTAATTACGCAGGTGGACTGGGAAAATCAGGTTGGCAGTGGATCACAAGAAAAGGAATTTGTGGAATGTCTGCAAGATGACTTTTTGGAGCAAATTGTGGTGAAGCCTACGAGGGAACACGCAAATGCTGGAATTAGTGATGTGCAGTGAGGCAGGCTTGATAAGGGAGCTTAAGGTGAAGGAACCCTTAGGAGGCAGTGATCATAAGATGATAGAATTTTTATTCTACAATTTGAGAGAGAGAAGCTGGCATCAGATGTAATGGTATTACAGTTGAATAAAGGCAAATACTGAGGCATGAGGGAGAAGCTGGGCAGAATTGACTGGGAGAGGAGCCTAGCAGGAAAGACAGTAGAACAGCAATGGCAAGAGTTTCTGAGAGTAATTCAGGAGACTCAGCAAAAATTCATCCCTAGGAAAAAGAAGCATACTAAAGGGAGGATGAGACAACCATGGCTGACAATGAAAGTAAGGGACAGCATAAAAGCAAAACAGAAAGCATATAATGCAGTGAAGGACAATGGGAAGCCAGGGGATTAGGAAGCCTACAAAGACCAACAGAAGATAACTAAAATAGAAATAAGGAGGGAGAAGATTAAATATGAGGGTAAACTAGCCAGTAATATAAAAGAAGACTGTATGAGTTTATTCAGATATATAAAGGGGAAAAGGGAGACAAAAATGGACATTAGGTTGCTGGAAAATGACGCTGGAGAAGTGGAAATGGGGACCAAAGAAACGGTGGAGGAACTGACCAATACTTTGCATCAGTCTTTTTGGTGGAAGGCACAAGTAACATACCAAAAATTCAATAGAGTCGGGTGCAGAGGTGAGTATGGTGGCCACCACCAAGGAGAAGGTGATACGAAAACTGAAAGGTCTGAAGGTGGATAAATCACCAGGACCGAGATGGGTTACACCCCAGAATTCGAAAGAGCTAGCTGAAGGGATAGTGGAGACATTAGTGGGGTTCTTTCAGGAATTACCAGAGTCAGGGAGGGTCCCAGAGGACTGGAAAATTGCTAATGTTTGAGAAGGGAGTAAGGCAAAAGATGGGAAATTACAGGCCAATTAGCCTGACCTCGGTCATTGGTAAGATTTTGGAGTCCATTGTGAAGGATGAGATTTCTGAATACTTGGAATTGCATGGACATTGGAAAGATGTTTCCATTAGCAGGAGAGACTAGGACGTGAGGGCACAACCTTAGATGAAAGGGAAGACCCTTTAGAATGGAGATGGGGAAAACTTCTTCAGCCAGAGAATGGTGAATCTATGAATTCATTGCCATGGAAGGCTTTGGAGGCCAGGTCATTGAATGCATTTAAGATAGAGATAGACTGTTAAGGGGATCAAAGGTTAAGGGGAGAAGGCAGGAAGCATGGTTTCATTAAGGGGAGGTCATACTTGACAAATCTGTTAAAAATCTTTGAGGACATACAAGCAGGTTAGACCAAGGAGAGTCAATGAATGTTATCTACTGGACTTCCAAAAGGTCTTTGACAAGATGAAACACAGGAGGCTGCTGAATAAGGTAACAACCCTGGTGTTAGAGGCAAGGTACCAGCATGGTTAGAAGATTGGCTCTCTGGCAGAAAGCTGAGAGTGGTGATAAATGGGTCCTTCTCAGGACGGCAGCCAGTGACTAGTGGTATTCCACAAGGGTCAGTGTTGGGACCACAACTTTTCACTTTATACATTAATGATCTAGATGAAGGAACTGAGGGCATTCTGGCTAAGTTTGCAGATGATACAAAAACAGGTGGAGGGACAGGTAGTATTGAGGAGGTGGGAAGGCTACAGAAGGTTTTAGACAGTTGAGAAGGGTTGGCAAAGAAGTGGCAGATGGAATACAATGTGGGAAAGTATGAGGCCATACACTTTGGTAGGAAGAATAGAGGCATAGACTATTTTCTAAATGGGGAGAAAATTCAGAAATCTGAAGTGCAATGGGACTTGGGAGTCCTAATCCAGGATTCTCTTGCAGGTTGAGTCAGTAGTTAGGAAGGCAAATGCAATGTTGGCATTTATTTCAAGAGGCCTAGAATGTACAAGCAGGGGTGTATTCCTGAGACTTTATAAGGCTATGGTCAGACCATTTAGAATATTGTGAGCAATTTTGGCCCTATCTCTCAGGAAGGATGTACTGGCACTGGAGCAGGTCCAGAGGGAGTTTACAAGAATGATCCCAAGAATGAAAGGCTTAACATATGAGGAATGTTTGAGGACTCTGTGTCTATACTCGATGGAGTTTAGAAGGTTGAGGGGGCATTTAATTGAAACTTACAGAATACTGAAAGGCCTGGATAGAGTGGACATTGGAAAGATGTTTCCATTAGCAGGAGAGACTAGGACGTGAGGGCACAACCTTAGATGAAAGGGAAGACCCTTTAGAATGGAGATGGGGAAAAACTTCTTCAGCCAGAGAGTGGTGAATCTATGGAATTCATTGCCATGGAAGGCTTTGGAGGCCAGGTCATTGAGTGCATTTAAGATAGAGATAGACTGTTAAGGGGATCAAAGGTTAAGGCGAGAAGGCAGGAGAATGGGGTTGAGAAATGAATCGGCCATGACTGAACGGTGGAGCAGACTCGATAAGCCAAATGGCCTAATTTCTGCTCCTATGTCTTATGGTCTCATAGTCTTATTTCAATTCAGTAAGAATCTGGAATTAAGAAAAAAAAGCTAACTTAATGGCAACCATGAATATACCAATTCTTGGTATAAAAATCCACTTGGTTCACTAATTCCCTTCCATTAGGGAAGAAAATCTGCCCTCCTTATCAGGTCTGGTCTATATGTGACTCCAGAACTACAGCACAGTGGTTGACTCTTGACTACCCACTGGGCAATAGGAATGAACAATAAATGCTGACCTAGTCAGCAGTACTCACATCCTATCAACAAATTAAACAAAAAGGTAAGAAAAATAAAGCTCAACGCCTAAAATCTGGAACATCCCCAATTTAAGTATAACTTTCAGTATAGCCTAATCCAATTAGTACAGTTGATGCATGCCATTTGATGGTGAAGTCTTTTGTTTATTATGATTAGGCTTTTCAAAACAAAAAGGCATCTGGAATTGTACACAAGCGTATGAAATAGGAGCAGGAGTATGACAATTGGCCCATCGAGCCTGCTCCAATATTCTATAAAATTATGGCTGATCTGTTTGTGCTTCAAATTCCACATTGCCAGCTGCCCCTTTAATTACCTCCATAACAAGAATCCATTCACCTCTGCCTTAAAAGTATTCTGTGACCCCTCCTCCATTGCCTGCTGAGGCACAGTGTTTCAAAGTCACACAACCCTCTGTTGGAAAAGGTTTCTCCTTATCTCTGTCTTAAAAAGGGTGATGCCTAATTTAAAACAGTGCCCATCTTCCCAAACAGTTACTGTATTTGGAGTGGATAGTGATTCCAATTGGCAATCTTATCTGGTCGAAAGGCAGCACATGGAGGTCTCTTGGACTATGCCAACACTAATTCTCAATCTCCATCTCAGAGGCATATGACATTAGGAACACATTTTTCATTATTAACTTTGTGGAAATTTGTGCTGACAGTCACCATTGTGAATTCAACTTCTCTAGTAATTGTTTTAAATATAATGAAATTAATTTACTCAAAAGTCCTAATAGTTTGCTCTCCAATGACAAGGCATGTATATTGCAAAATATATTGAAACAATTCCGTAAAGAGAAAAGTTCTTGACTTAAGTACACTTATTAGCACAACTAGATTACCTTCAGAGAGAATAAAGGTTCGCACTGAATTTGCCACATTGTTTAATTCCTCTAACAATGTTTGAAAATGTGATATAATATCTTTTATGGTAGCAAAATTAAATTGATTAAAAAATGCATAATGCATTTTCTGATTAAACACATGAAATTGTTGGAACATAGTCATTCCCATTATCTCAACTATAAGAAATGTAACTTGCTCAAAACCAATGAAACAGCATGGTGCAAAAGCTGCATTGATCATCTTTTCAAATTTCATCATAAATCAAACTATCAAACATTTGTATTTGGAAGTGTCAGGCAGACAAAGTTTGAGTTTATAAGTGCACCTGTTTCATTTTGCTGTCTTTACTTAAGGAAATATATGAATGTGTTATTACCAGGAGATAAGTGGTGCTCATTGATTCTCCTCTCAATAATTGCTCCAATTGTTCTCAACAAATGCCTTTTTTTTCAGCTTATTTTTCTAATTATCTTGTCCAGAAATGTTATTACATGTCTCTGGAGTAAGTGGGGCTTGAACTCAGGCTTCCTGGTCCAGGGATACTGCCACAGTACCAGAAGCGGGCCCATCTTTTAAAATGTGATTAGACATTTCTCCATTTAAAATATAGTTTGTTAATTTTGACATGAGCATTATGGAGCCAAACACAAAATGCTGTTCAGTTGAAAGAGAAAAAAATTATTACCTGCTAACTCTGAGAAAAAGTAATAGAAATGCAACATTAAGTATGTAGCTTTTGAGCAGTAAAATCAATCCTCACGAACATGCACACAGACACAGGCACACTCACACATACAACCATACAAAGGTAAAGCTGTCCAGACAATGAAAGATTAAATAATATACAGTTTAGCATCCTTTCAGTTACTTGAAATGTAAGAGTTAAATCTGAGATCATGATTGATTAGTTGAGATCTTGGACCGTCAGCAGTAATGAATATTACATTTATCTTTCAAGTTCTCATCTGCTTTATGTTTCTTTCAGTCAGGGCTATAATTGAGACACACAGAGTGAGAGAGAGAGGGAAAGATGTTCCTGCCTGCTTCAGAATTGCAGTGTAAAATCTATGTTTTGCTCTGTGAAAGAAACCCATTGAAATAGCACTCTGCTGTGTTTTATTTGCAATCTTGACAATGGTAGGCAAGCTGCCATCTCCAACATGAGAAGATTCTCACAATGATGGAGACAATATAGTGCCACTGCTGGCAAGAAAATGTAACTGCAGCATCACCTTTTGACGTCGACAATTTAATGAAATGCTTTATGTGATGTCTGTAATTTGGAACATATTGACAGGACAAGTGCACAAATTGAAGATTTTAATATAGCATAAGTAATGTCAAACCAATTATTACAGAGAACAATATGTACAAATTTATGTTTCAGCACTTTGATACAATTCACCTGCCCTATGTCACATAGAATTATAGAATCTTTACAGTGCAGAAAGAAGCCATTTGGCCCATCAAGTCTGCATCAAAGCTCTAAACAGAATCCCACTCAGACTCCTCCCCATAACCTCGCATGAAGTTTTTTCATGACTAACCCACCTAGCCTGCATATCCCTCAACACCACCGGGCAATTTTTAGCATGGCTTACTGTTGGAGGAAACCAGTGCACCCAGAGGAAACTTACACAGAAGCAGGGAGAACATGCAAAATCCACACAGACAGTTGCCCAACCCTGGAATCAAAACCGGATACCTAGTACTGTGAAGCAGTAGTTCTAACCACTGTGCCACTATGCCACCCTTAGCGACACTTACCAATAGGATTTTGTCAACTCACCATGTCTGTTGTCACAGGAAAACAATTTGTAGACTTTTCTTATTATATGTTACATTAACACCAGTAGCAAAGCAAAAGGCATAACACATAAAACATAAGATACCTGCACGTCATCTCTGAAAGCTCCACAATCTCTCAGAAACGTCTCAAGGGGCCTGGATCCTTTCCTGAACTTTGCATCTCTCCATTTTGATTACTGCCCATAACTTGTACCTCACCTCATCTCACACCTTCATGCACCTTGAAACTTGACCATACATGGCATCCCAGCATGTGACCTATACAAGGCACCTGACCAACATGTGGCACAGCATCCACATATGGCACCCCACCTACACATGGCACTCTACCCACACATGGCACTCCACCCACGTGACATGCCCTCAACTTACTGAACCCCACTCACTTGTGAAAACCGCCTGCACTCATGCATCCTCACCTTCTGATGTTATCTGATCTCATGCACATAAGAGAAGTGACACGCTGTCATCATTTAATACTTCTAGTGGTTAGAGCAGCTGTAATTATTTTATCTTTAGTGTGTATTTGGAAGGAAACAGAAGCAGCAGGGCACAATAGGTTTAATTTAAGAACTGTAAAACGTGCAAATTCTGACTTTGGAGCATGAGCCTGAATGCAATTACTGAACTCAAGTAAAATGAAGTATGGCGCAAATATATTCAGGAAAGAAAGAAGATGCAAAGTTTTGTAGTTCTAAAACAAAGTTAGTCCCTGAAGTTGGGGCTCTGCCCATTTGGCATTCTAGGTTTACTGTGGTTTACTGTGCTTAATCTCTTGCAGAAACCATTTGAAAGACAGGATAATTTGCAGTCTCAGTGTTCAGAGGATTGCATTTCATGCTTTGAAGGGTGAAGAAAATATTAAAGGCAAATGACTGGTGTTTAAATATAAGTTTGGAATTGGAAGAAAAATCACTGGCAAATTGTAATATTGCGGTATTGTATACCTACCGGACTTTTACTAAATAGCTCAGATAAATATGATTTTTTATAGTTTATCAGTTCATTTGGTATTTATCTGGCAGTGTTGGCCTGGCTTTGATCAAATCGTCATGAATAAAGCAATTTCTCTAACCACGTGCATGTGAATCTTTCTCATAATATCAGAGACATACGCAGGGAGTGAGACACTTCTACTTCTGGCCAGTGCTTGTCAGCAACTCCATGGGAGATGCTCTTGTAAATTTAAAAGAAAAGCCCAACCTGAAGCCTGCAGAGTATGCAAATACATTTCAAAACCAATCTGAGTGATGAGGTTCTGGAGGCGTCAGGAAATACCATTGTGGAGTGGCAGGAGTATAGTTTAAATAGAAGAGGCCAGGCTGAGTTTACGAAAGGTCCACCACAGACACTATCTCCAGAGGCCTTATGACATTGTGTCCTTGTAGTTTCATTCCTTTGGCCATGAACGGAATACACACGGTAAAACATCAGTGTCTAAAATTAGTTTTGAAATTGACAGAAAATCTGTAAGTTAAAATATGACACTGAGACAAGAACAATGTTAAAATATATTTATTGACTTAAAGTAAGATGCAGCAACAGATAACAACTTACATTAAAAACAATGTGTGGAAAAAGTTGTATTGACAAATGGAACTGTGAATATTGAAGTTAATGGAAGTGATGATAGCATGATTATGCACATTACGCTGTACATATCATGACAGGAGAGTTAACATACTGCAGACACAAATGTCAATGAGTCAAATGACCATGTCTGAATTCCCACTGTTCTCATGTTTAAAAGCATAAAAGTAAATATGAAAAGGACACGGCATGCAGCAGTAAGTAGATGTCTCAATCTGAAGATGATAGATGTGTTTCTCGAAGTAGAATTCAGAGCATATCACATCTATTGAATATTAGTACCATGCCATTATTATAGATATTCAATGAATTGCATTACATATTACATGTTGACTGATTATGCAGAAGTGTCTAATAACGCATGTAATGACGATGCAGTAAGTAAATAAGATTAATGTACCATCTGTTCTTCCTGCTATAATTAGAAACTAGAGATTTACAAACTGTAGCATGAAAGCACGATTTACTAAAATCCAACTATCACCAGCCTACTTGAAGGAGGTACAAGGACACTCACATATATGACAGCAGATGTCAAACATAAGGCTAACACACCAAGCAATGATAGCAGCTAATAAGGTGATAGTTCATGTAGGATGTGGCACAGTTAACTTGTTGCATGCTGCAACTTGGATTTATAGAAACACAAATCTTTGTGAGCCTCCTTTGAAACGAAGAGAAGTAGGGTCATGTTGATGAACCAATTGCCTTTTTTGATATAACATTGCAAAGTGACCTGGTAATGTGATCAAATTCAACACAGTAGGAGTAATGTGATACCGATTTCAGCATGAGGCCAGGACCTCAACAACATAAGCCTTAAGCACAGACATAGCATTTCTCATTGATAGCCCACAACTATTATTTGGTGTCTGTGTGATCAAAGCTCCATTTATAGCCAATTCCAATTTATTTGAGAAAAGGACTCTAAAATTTTATTGGCGTTTACTATTCTTTGATCAGAAAAAGCAGCAGAATAAGTCTGTACACAAGCAGACAGCATGGATTGTGCTTGGAGCAATGTGATCAGGCTAGTGAGACTGATGTCAGAGATGCTGCTCTGTGAACCCACATATCTCCCTGCACATCCAACAGTAAAACAAAAAAAGTGAAGACACCATCGTCTTACCAGATCATAGGGCTGCTCTCTCACTACAGACAGGCGACTGGTGGAGGTTTAACTTGAAGGTCACTATAACTCAGGCAAGGGGAGAGGTTACCTTCATGGTAATTTCAGTTTGTGCAGGAATTGAAACCATACTGTTGGCATCAGTTTGTATCACAAACCAGCATTTATTCAGCAGCAAGTACAAACTCTGAAAGAACTGTGTCTGCTGTGGTTCTAGTAGCAGCTATCCTCTGCGCTGTTGTAGGTTGACTAGAAAGACTCAGATGCAGGAAGAAGTACTTCTGCATTCACCTTGTGCTGCCATTCATTTGTATAACTCTTTCAATTTGGGTAACACTTGGTAAAAGGGAACACCTTCCACCAATACAATGCAACACATGAACATGAGCAGGGGAGGTTCAGGGCAGAGAAAGGCTGTTAAAAATTCAAAGATCTGAAACCTGAACTTGTCCTAATGCAGGATGGAATTACACAGAATGTACAACATAGGAAAACATCATTCGGACCAATCCTCTCAGGGTCCCTTCAAATACTTGCAACTCTTCATCCCTCCACTTCTCTCCATGGTGGCAGGCTTCCCACCCAAAACCCATCAGTAGTCTGGTTGGCTACCAGCCAACCAGTTTTGTCATTATAAATGACAAGGCCTTCCTAATACCTGCATGATACGACTTCCAGCTGCTATGATTTCCTTATTAATTCCACATCCTCCTTGCGAAAAACAGGACGAATACTCAAGCCAAATCATGAAGGAATGGGAATGGAGACCTTGCTTGTACATCAGCACTCCCTGACATAACTAGAGAATGAGATCCTCAAACACCTAGTCCTATGGCCCACTGACCTCTCTCTTTCTAATTAGTGCTGTAGGGCATGGCAATATAGCTTTCACTGCCAGAGCTTTACACTGTAACATAACATAGTGAGATGTTCACTGTTAGTACATTAAGGGTGCAGTTGATGTAAATATTGAGGGCAATGTCAATCTTTGCCTTCGCTGGTTGTGTTGTATAACTGGTTAACCACATTTATAGACCCTTGTTCTTATCATGTGGACAATGCTTCCAAATTGCTCTTGTAAGTCCATGCTAGTTAACCCTGTGAAGATGAAGGTTCAGCTTCACTTTGAGCTGCTTCTCTCCTTGTGCTAATAATACACCCAGGATGATACGAACTCCTGGAAATATCAAGCCTCCTCATGCACTGATCCTCCTGCCTAGGTGATTGACTCTAGTAATTCCACTGCAATTCTTGAGTATACTGACTGGGTGACTTCTGCTTCAATACGCCTGGCAGGTAAATCGCCAATTTTGTTCAAAAATCCTTTCACATTCATCACTCTCCCACTGCTGAATTATTTGCCATCCTTATGCTCACTCATCAGAGCTGAAAATTGATTACATACTGATCTTCCAACATGACACGATAAATATGTAATACTCTGTGAGTTCCTCCCTGATCATAGTTTTAACGAGTAAATTCTATCATCAAAACATCAAGCTA
This sequence comes from Rhincodon typus, assembly GCF_021869965.1. Classification (NCBI taxonomy): domain Eukaryota; kingdom Metazoa; phylum Chordata; class Chondrichthyes; order Orectolobiformes; family Rhincodontidae; genus Rhincodon; species Rhincodon typus. The sequence continues at coordinate 68,027,191 of NC_063337.1, forward strand.
GAATTTTAATTTATATTTGATGGGTGGCACATCTTATATCAGTGTAAATTAATCCCTAATTTCTTTCTGGCAGAGTTTCATTGCTTACATGTGATTTAAAGATGTTGACTCTGTCTGATTGTACCAAAATATTAACACAGCAAAAATCACTTAATATTTTTATTAATGAAGCTCAAGACAAGCTTAATTTTCTTTGAATGGGGATTTTTGTTGCAGCTTCCCTTAGACATTAACATAAACGCAAGTAAATTATACCACGTAGTAAATAACAAACTGTATTAGACATTACAACATATATATCCCGGTTGTTAAAACAGTTAAAAGCTTTCAGATATGTAAGCTACAAAGATAAAGGATCTGCAAAGCACTCCAAGCCTGCATATGTCCATTGTTTGTTGATGAAGTCAGGTTTGTTAATACTATTTTAAATTAGAGGAGTCATTTATTCACACCTACCAGGTAAAGAAAGAAAACAGCAGGCCAGAAAATTTCTCAAATGTCACTAGTCCTGGTGAATTTTTGTAATGAATGTATTTCACATTGACATAAAAATGTCTAAATTCTGTGGGTAAACTTGGCAGTGATAAAACAAGATAAACCGAGGTGAAGTAATCACCATTAAATTGAAATTTACATTCATGACATCCATGTCCATTTCCTGGTCATACACCCATTATTTATTCTCAACCACCTTCTCTCTTTGGAATGACAGTTTCTTTATCACAACAGATCATGAACTGTCATGTCCTGCACAGTCAATTATCTCCATCTGTATTTATTTTTATAACCCTTAAGCCCATTCCTACAGATATTCATTCAGCTCTGTTTGAAGATTACCACATTAACAGCTTTATCAAGGAATCTCTTTAATGCTAACCTTGCTGTAAATTCCAATTTGTATCACTGCAAACCAATCCCCTAGATCAGCAGGTCTTTTCTTAGTCTTATTACAAAGTGCTGAAGCAATAAACTAAGTCGACAAAATTGTTTCATGATCAGTCATGTACGTTACACTTACAAGTTTTGTCAGTATGTTCAATTATATCAAAACTATTCCAACTTTACATTGTCTCCCAGTCATTTTATTTGAAACACAATGAATGTAATACAGGAAATTGCTGGAGAATTACCTGCTGCTTTTAAATGTTCATCCATTTCAATACTGGCTTGATATTTTTCTTATCTTTATGGTGCTATGTCTAGTGCAGTGGGTATGTAACTATCTTCTGTTTGCACTCTTTCCATTCCGTCAAATTTTCAATAACCTTTTGGAATTTATCCAGTGCACCTCTCCTCTACACTGCTTCAATCCATTTCCAGTCTTCACTGGCAAAGTACAATCCTTACTTAACCTTTCAAATCTAATCTCTATTGTCCAGTGGAATGAATTCTATGAAAAGGAATCTGACTGCCAACTCAAGTGTGGTCACTGTACGAGAAAGCAAAAACAGAGTGAAGACAGTATAGATCAGGATGACATAGAAACCAGCGTTGGGGCCACTCCACGGGATGATTTTATATATGTCACTGCATGATGATTGGAGTGTGCCTGCCACATGCCAATTGATACTGTGAGATTGATACTGAGTGGTAACTCACCAATAGGGTGAGCATGGAACCGGCTACCTCTTTTGAAAATATGAAAGGCGATCAGGTAAGCATTCAAAAGTAAAAGTAAGAGAGTTTACTTTCCATCATATCTCGAAATTTTAAATAGTAATTTTATGTATGCCCAAGAAACCTCACTTATACAACACAAGTAGCCTCTTACTTGGAACAGACAAACTGTAAAGCCCTCCTCCACAGTAGTGTACATATTATCAGCAGGTGAACCATCCATATCAACAGAGCAATGAGTGACCCACTATCGGGTCACAACTAACAACTGCTCCACCAATGTCAGAAATATGCAATTCAAATTAGCTCCCTCTGTCTTCAGGAACCGAGCACATTGCTGAAGTTTGCAAATGATTGGAAAAGGACTTAGCAGAATGATTTGGACAAAATACATAACGCAGAAGATAATTCCAGATGAAATTTAATGCAGGTTAGTATAAACTGCAGTACCTAAGATGAAAAACATGGGGCATCGCACGATCTTCCAATCCTAGTCTCCAGCACATCCTCAATTTTAATCACTCCAACACTGGCTTTCACTGCTCAAAGCCCTAGGATATGGAATTCCCTGTCCTCTTCTCTCACTCTCTTTCCTCCTTTGAGATACCACTTAAAACCCACCTTTCTGAAGACTTCATCCATTCCTTTATTATCTCTCCACTTGAATATTCAAACATACTCTTGGTCAGCCTTCAATCTTCCATTCTGCTTAATAAGCTCATTCAAAACACTGCTATGCATTTCTTTGCACAATGCAGCCTTTATCTATTATGGTCCCAATCAAGTAACACCTCCCAGTTTAAAACTCTCACTCTTGATTCTAAAGCCTTGCTCTTTCCTCATCTCATCCATCCCTGCATGTCTTTGAGTTATTTGTGCTCCTCCGATTTTGGCCTCTCATGCATTTTCAGCTTTAAATGCTACTCCATCAGTTACCTAGAGTTAAGCTGCAATGCATTAAAATCTGGAACAAAAATTGAAATTGCTGGAGACATTCAGCAGGTCTGGGAGAATTTGTGGACAGAGAGCAGAATTAACGATTTGAGTCCAATGGCCCTTCTTGGAATTGACAGTAGCTAGGAAAAGGTGGTATTTATGCAGATACTGGGAGTAGGTGGGGAAAGGAGTGAGCAATTAGGTGGAGATGGAGTGTAGGGAAAGGGAAAGAAAGTTAGGCAGACAACAGATGATTTATAGTGAGCCACAATGAGTAAGCGAAAATGGGTTGGCTCTGCTGAAAACAATGCATTGCATGACAGGGCCTGGGATGTGGGGGTGGGTAAAGGACATGAAAGAAGGTGTTCAGGCTCTGAAATGATTGAACTCAGCTTGAGCCCCGAAGGCTACAGGGTCACCAAACAGAAGATGACATGCTGTTCTTCCAGCTAATTCTGAGCCTTGCTGAACATTGCAGCAGGCCTGAGACTGAAATATTGGCCAGGGAGCACGGTAGTGTGTTGAAGATTCAGACAACAGGAAGCTTGGTATCATTTTTACAGACAGAACCTACGTGTTCTGCAAAGCATTTACCTAGTCTCCGTTTCATCTCCCCAGTCTAGAGGAGATCATATAGAACATAGAACTGTACAGCTTAGGAACAGACCCTTTGGCCACATGATGTTGTGTCGAACATGATGCCAAATAGAACTAATCCCATCTGACTGCCATTGGTCCATTCCTGGCATATTCATGTTCTTATCTAAAAATCCCTTAATTGCCCCTATTGTATCTGCCTCCACCACCACCCCTGGCAGTGTGTTCCAGACTCCTACCACTCTCTGTGTAAAAAAACTTGCCCCTCACGTCTCCTTTGAACTTACCCCCTCTAACCTTAAATGCATGACCCTTGTATTTTACATTGCAACTCTGGGAAAAAGATACTGATCGTCAACCCTATCTATGCATCTCATAATTTTATAGACTTCTATCAAGTCTCCCCTCAGCCTGCGCTGCTCAAGAGAAAACAACCCAAATTTTCCTAGCCTCTCCTTATCGCTCATACTCTCCAATCCAGGCAACATCCTGGTAAACCTCTTCTGTACCTTTTCCAAAGCCTCAAGATTCTTCCTGTAATGTTGAAGGCAATAGTCTTAATGTGGTCTAACCAACGCCTTATAAAGCTGCAACATGACATCTTGACTCTTGTACTCAATTCCCCGACCAATAAAGGCAAGCATGCCTTGCACCTTCTTTACCACCCTATCTACTTGCGTGGCCATTTTCATGGAGCTATGGCCTTGAACCTCAAGATCCTTCTGTATATGTTCGCTGTTCAGAGTCCTGCCATTAACTGTATACTTTTCCTTAACATTTGATCTCCCAAAGTGCAGCACTTCACACTTACTTGGATTAAACTCCATCTGCCATTTCTCCGCCCATAGCTGCAACTGATCTATATCCCACTGTATCCTTTGACAACTCCACTGATCTTTGTATCGTCTGTAAACATACTAAACCACCCAGCTACATTTTGATCCAAGTCATTTATGTATATTACAAATAGCAGAGGTCCCAGTACAGACCCTGCAGCACACCACTAGTCACAGACTTCTAGCCTGAAAAGCACCCTTCCACCAGTACCCTCTATTTTCTATGAGCAAGCCAATTCTGTATCCATGTGACCAAGTCACCGTGGAATTCATGCATCTTAATCTTCTGAATGAGCCTACCATGAGGGACCTTGTCAAAAGCCTTGGTAAAATCCATGTAAACAACATTCACTGCTCTACCCTCATTGATCACCTTCGTCACCTCCTCGAAAAATTCAATCAAGTTAGGAAGACTGTCCTTAATTAGGCCATGCTTTTTCAAATATGTATAAATCCTATCACTAAGAATTCTCTCCAATAGCTTCCCAACCATCGATTTGAGACTCATTGGTCTGTAGTGATTTTGTCTGTGAGGGATTTTGTACATTTTTACATTTTGTCACAGTTTGTGGAACAGTGGAGCACAACTATCGATGTACTCTTCCCAGTTAAATCCTAACGCCACAGATTTCCCTTTGCAGTTCAGAAAGTGCTCAAGTGCATAAGACCAGAGGCTCAACATCTATGGCCAGTTGAGCAGAGCCAAATATTTATACATAGTTTTCATGATCGCCTCTGCCTGCAGTGCCTATCCCTGCTCATGTATGAAGTATTTGTCCCCATTGTACACCATGTATAATCAATTCACCAAGTATGTGTGTCTGCATTGGTGAATGTTGCATGTGACTTGTATGGATAGTGCATCGTCAGAGTGCTATTCCTCCTCTAACTACTCTGCCTCCTCCCTCAGCTCTCTCTCTATCTCCAGCAGTGCCCTGGTGTAGATAATGTTTTCAACTGTCTGCTTCATCTTTCATCAATGAAAGCATACACTACTGCCACTTTGCGAATTTTCAGTACAGCACCCTTCATGGGCATCAGTATGACAAAGGATGCCATCCCACCTCACTCCTGTGTCTCTCCCAAGTGTTGTGTGCTCTCCTTTCCTGCAATGATGAAGTAAAATGATTAAGGATCGTTACTAGATTACTATTAGTACTTAAGCATGAAATTTCAGGGGCTCACTATGAAACACTGAATGTGAGGTCAGCAAACTAAGGATCAATGTGATTGGTTGGAAGAGAGAGAGGCAATGTGCAACGTGGACAGATATCCTATGATTGCAAATAGAGAGCTTCAATGGTTTCCTGTGCTGGCAAATGGTACAATGATGTGAGTTAAGTGGCTACAATCTGACTCTTCAATGCCACTCAGCTTTCCAGGTCGGATCGTACCAACAGATTCAAGAACAGCTTCTTCCCTCGTGTTATTAGACTTTTGAAGTGACCTCTCAAATTTTCCTTTCTGAACAGAGAAACAACATTAGCTACTCGTCAGTCCTCTGGGAACTCTCCAGTCACTAGCGAGGATACAAAGATCTTGGTCAAGGCCCCAGCAATCTCCTCTCTTGCCTCTCTCACTAAACTGCGGTATATACCATCGGGTCCTGGGGACTTATACACCTTAATGCTCTTCAAGAGATCCAACACCACTTCTTTCTTGACCTCAAAATGCCCTAGCATATTAGCATGCTCCACACAAATCTCACTATCCTCCATATCCTTCTGATGGGTGAATACTGATGCAAAGTACTCATTTAGGATCTCACCCACCACCTCTACCTCCAAGCACAAGTTCCCTCCTTTATCTTTGAGTGGTCCTACATTCTCCCTAGTTATCCTCTTGTTTTTAATGTATCCATAGAATGCCTTGGGATTCTCTTTAATCCTACTTGCCAAGGTCATTTCATGGCCCTCTCTTGCTCTCCTAATTCCATGCTTGAGTACTTTCCTGCTTTCCTTATATTCTTCATGGGCCCTGTCTGATTTTAGCTTCCTCAACCTTACATATGCTTCTTTTTCCCCTTTTGACTAAATTCACAACCTTCCTCATTATCCAAGGGTCTCCTTTCCTTGCAATCCTTGTTCTTCCTCCTTACTGGAACATGCCAGTCTTGAACTCTCCCCAGCAGGTCTTTAAACAGTTCCCATATGTCAAATGTGGACTTGCCTGATAACAGCTCCTCTCAACTAACACTCCCTAATTCCTGCGTCATTCTGACATAATTTTCCCTCCCCCAGTTTAGTACATTCCTGCAAGGTCCTGACTTATCCTTGTTCACAGCTATCTTAAAACTTAAGGTGTGGTGATCACTGTTACCAAAATGCTCTCCCACTGAAAGGTCAGTCACCTGGCCAGGCTCATTAGTCAATACAAGGCCCAGTATGGCCCCTCATCTAGTTGGACAATCCACATACTGTCTCAAGAAACCGTCTTGGATGCACTTAACAAATTCCACTCCATCTAAGCCTCTTGCTGTAAGGGAGTCCCAGTCAACACTGGGAAAGTTAAAGTCACCTATTATGACAACTCTGTTTTTACGGCACCTACATATTTGTTCCTCAATCTCTCAGTAGCTGTTGGGAGGCCTATAGTATAATCCAATCAGATTGATAGCACCCATCTTATTTTTGAGCTTCATCCATATTGCCTTAGTTAATGAGCCCTCCAGTATGTCCTCTCTGAGTACAAATGTAACATTCTCCCTGATTAGTAATGCAACTCCTCCACCTCTTTTACCTTCCTCTCTATCTCGTTTAAAGCAATGAAACACTGGAACATTGAGGAGCCAGTCCTGTCCCTCTCTCAACCAAGTCTTTGTAATGGCCACAACATCATAATCACATTGTGAGTGAAAATCTGGTATTGCCTCTCTCACCCTCTCCATCTTTTGTGCTGTCTTTCATCCTTGTGACACTCCTGAAAAATACCTGAGGAAAGGTCACCGGACCCGAAACGTTAACCCTGATTTCTCTTCACAGATGCTGCCAGACCTGCTGAGCTTTTCCAGCAACTTCTGTCTTTGTTCCTTAAAAATACCTCTTTGTGCAACTCTTTGGTGATACTGCTTTAATATATCCTTATATGTTTGATGTCAAAATTTGTTTTATATTACTTGTTGAAGTCCTTTTTTTTAATAGTTGTTCAAATATACTATATACATGGTGGTCTTTGTGTTGCAATCAATCTACAGAATGCTCTGGTTTGATCTGAGTTTGAGCACTCTATCCAGCTGTCATCATCTTAGACAGAAGAGGAAGGAAGATCACAGGACTGATCTTTAGTGCTGAAAGTGAAATCTACGGGCAAAGAATAGAGAATTTTGGCCTTCTCAGCTTTGCATTGGCATAGATGACTGAGAGACCATCTTCATGGTGAGATATGTGTAGCATGGAAAATGGTTAGTCCAGAAGATGACTTCAAACTACATTGCTAGCACAGAACAAATAAACAACATTTAAACAAGGATAAAAAAGACAATTGTGAGACTGATACAAGGAAGCACTACTCCTTGTAAAGAGTAATTAATGCATAATATGGTCTCACAAAAAAAATGGTGAGGACTGGAGATATTTAAGAAACATTCAGATCTAATCAAGAAGGGAATAAATCAGGACCTTCCTGCATGAACGAAGTAAGGTGAATCAAATAGCCAGCCTCATCTGTAACCATCTTGTTTGAAAGAATTAATGTACAAACAAGGATGATCAAGTAATTCGTTGCATAGTAGGAAAAAATAGAACTGAATTCATTAGCGATGAGCAAAAGATAAATTATATAACTAAAAGATGGTTTCATTGCTGGTGAAAAATAGCAACATCCTAAGAAACTTTGTTACAATCCTATAACAGGTTTATGACGATAGGACTGCAACTATCTTGGAATAGGAAGTCTGAAATCAGCACATTCAAAATTCAGAATAGGGTCAAGCAAAATGTATGACAGCCTCCACACTAATTACAATCTCCCCAACAGTGACTACCACCTCACCAAGGATCAACTTCCCTCTGAGTATTAAATACCACCTAAATGGAAAACTCTTTAAACTCAGTCACCTCTGTGCTACAATTAGACCGACCATCACAGGTATGCTGACATACAATTTGCACATGATTGGAGTATCTTTTCGGACTCTGCACTAGATCTGGACTCACCTTGACTTCACTTGACCTGTACTTAAATACTGTCAAAAAAAAAGACCTCATCAGTCAAAATTTCTACGTCTCATATATATTGAAGATGAGACTCTGGAATATGTTGAGCAGTTTGCAGACCTGAGCAGCCACCTCTCTCAAAAGGACATCACTGATGAGGAGATCCAACATCAGGTTAGCTGTGCCAACTCATTCTTCTACAAACTACATTCGAGAGAATTTGACAATAAAGGCCTGTAGAGTGATATATACAGTGTGAGAAAAATTCCACCACAATGCCCCTGCCACATTCTCCAGATTCAATGGGAGGATCATTAAACAAACGCTGTTCTTCTTGAAGCCAGCTCCACAGGCATTCAGGCAAAGCTCCTGCAAAATCAGCCACAATGGGTTGAATATTGTACCTGCATAGGTGAAAAAATATTTCCCCTGCCATGTCCTCAACTTTCAAATGTTCAGTGTCCTTTAGAGGACAAAGAAAATTATATGAAGCCACTGTGAACCAAACACAGGGAACACTGGAGAAACGCAGTTTGTCTGGCAGCATCTGTGGAAGGAGAAACAGTTAACTGGCATGACTCTTCTTTAGACACTGTGAAACTCTCCTTTGAAGCACAGCAACATTGACTTTGGGGCAGCACAGTGGCTCAGTGGCCTCAAAGCACCAGGAACCCAAGTTCAATTGGGTTAGTGTGGGGTTGAGTGACTGCCTGTGTGGAGTTTGTACATTCTCCCCCATGCCTGTGTGGGTTTCCTCCGAGTGCTCCAGTTTCCTCCCACAGTTCAAACATGTGCAAGTTGGGTGGATTGGCTATGGGAAATACAGGGTTCCAGGGATAGGGTAGGGGATAAGTTTAGTTGGGATGCTCTTTGGAGCATCGGTGTGGTCTCAACAGGCCGAATGGCCTGCTTCCACACTGTAGGGATTCTATGATTCTCACGGGAGAATTTTGCTAACACTCTTTCAAAACAGCAACAATTTGTCAATCAAGCTGCATTACAATTGGACTCCAAAAGCCTAATGATGAGACAGAGCTGCAGCAGTGAAGGAAAGAAATAGAAGCAACTGGTGCTGTCCACGTCACACTACTGACCTGTGCCATCACATGCAGAACCACTGGAGAAACTTGTGACACTTAGGAAACATTGCACTCAAATCCAGGGAGACTGCATGGAGGGGCATGTTCTCCCCATCTCTGCACAGATTTCCTCCCACAGTCCAAAGATGTGCAGGCTAGGTCGACTGTCTATGCTAAATCGCCCTGTAGTGCCCAGGGATGTACAGGCTAGATAATTTAGTCATGGTAAATACAGGGTGTGTCTGGGTGAAATGCTATTCAGATAGTCAGAGCAGACTCAATGGGCCAAATGGGCTCTATCACTCAGCCTGATTCCATCAAATAGCCTTCATTTCACCAAAACAGCATAATTTTTGGTGGTCTTCACTACCGCTTGCTAATGGACATAAATACTTAGCTTGTTAGGGCCAGTTTGATCGTGACGATCACCATTGATGTGATTCGGTCGTCACATAAATTTACCAATCTCACACCGGCACTGGCAAATGGACGTAGGCTCTATTTATTTGAAAATCTGTCCTGGGATTGCTCAGCAAGCACATCTGTAATGCAATCTCAGCAACTATCATTAAGGAAAACACATGGCTAGTTTCTAGCAGTGCATGCTGCAATCTGAACTGAAGCTGATAGTTGCATGTTCTAGATCATAGATCATAGAATCCCTACAGTGTGGAAACAGGCCCTTCTGCCCAACAAGTTCACACCGACCCTCAGAGCATCCCACCCAGACCCATCCCCCATAACCCACTTAATCTACACATCACTGAACACTACGGGCAATTTAGCATGGCTAACCCACCCAGCCTGCACATCTCTAGACTGTGGGAGGAAATCGGAGTACTCGGAGGAAACCCACACAGACATGGGGAGAACGTCCTTACCTGGGTCTGGCCTACATGTGACTCGAGCCACAGCAATATGATTGACTCTTAACTACTCTCTCGACAATTAGGGATACACAATAAATATTGGCCTAGCCAGCTTTACCCTCATTCTATAAACTAATTCAGTAAGAAAGATTGAATTTGTCTTCTGCAAGGTTTTTTTACAGGGTTCAAAGTCAGGGATCAGAATTTAGGCACCAAATTTCTAAATGATACCAGCACAAACTACAAAAGGTAACATTTCTTAAACAGATCCTGACATGATATAAATACTATATTAAGGTGAATATACTTCCTTTGATTTTTGAACATTTCAACTTACATAAAAGAACCAGTACTTTCCATTTGAAAACTTTCCATATTGTCTTTTTCTTTCCATCCTGTAGTCAATACCGCCAAAAATTTGTAATTATCAATATGTTGCACATAACTGTTTGCATTTCAAAGAAATTATTTAAAGCAAGATTGTAGAAAAAACTCAACATGTATTGCAAACAACCAGCTTGCTTGGGGCCCCTTCATTCTGCATCATTATACTTGAGTATTCACTGTCATCATCTGCCTTTTTCACCTGTTCTGTTCATGTTTACAAGTCCTCCTGGTCTTAATAGTTAGTGTTTTAAACTATCTAGGAGTTTGAGCCATCATTTCCCATCCCACAACAGCACTATTCCGTCAGGAACACTGGATCATTTGTCAGAATTACGTTCCTCAACTTCTGCGGACGTTCCCAGTTTCCGAAACTGATTGCATCATCAAGCTCTGCTGCTGTGTCATTGATGCTAAACTGCTTCATGTTTTTTAAAGGAACATGTATCAGCTTACCCCATCTCACCACTGCTGCTCTTCTCTACTAAGCCAGTCTGTAATGGTTCTCCTGGCATTGCTGCTACAGCTACAGTCTAGCCCAGATGATGAACTCTAGCTCCTGACCATGCAGCACTTCTGCTGCACTGAAGTACATTTCTCCACCACCTCTGGATCTTATAGTGAGCGGCTTCCAACTATCACCGTTATCCTTCTGTCCCACCATCAACTCCACATGTCTCCTGGATCACAATTTGCACAGTGATATCTCTATCAGTGCCATTGTCCATCCTTCTGGCTTTCAATCAGCTTCTGGAGTTTACTTGGCTATGGCACATGTCTGTGAGTATGGCCAACTGTTTCCATGCCAACTGCACCAGTCTCTGTAAAAATTAGACTACCCCACATGACCTCTGGCTTTTAACTCTGGACTCCTTCCTATTGTTGCCTCTCTGTTTAATATAAGGATATATGTATCTTAGTAATTACTGCAGCCAGTTTGAGATGCTTCTCTTGCAAGCCTCAGAAAGGCTCACTGGGGCATTCATTGCTGCCTTCTTATAAGCAGCAATACTGTAACTGTCCCATCCTACGCCGTCACTGATGCCCCTAGCCCTTGTGCTTGTTGGGACCTAATCTTGCTAATTTGCTTCCAGTCCCACTCACTTTTCACACTGCTGAACTAGACTTTCCCAGAAGACCACTGCTCAATGCCACTCTCCTCACCTCCAACTCCAGAATACCTGTTTACTCATGGAATCCATCTGTTCAATCAGTTTTGTTCCTAGGGACATACTGAAGGTCCTTATCAATGTCAACAAAGCACTACCACAGCAAAGCCCCTCTCAACCCTTGTACTGTCTCTAAATCATCAAACTTTTCCAGTGCTGGATAAGCAGAAATTTCTTCAAACTAAACATTGATGCAAGTTTCTGAGTGTCCTTGGAATGGCCCTTGTTCTCCAGATACTGAATCCATCCTTTTCCCTGAAAACCATCTGATCCTTAGCTATTCTGACCACAGCTTGGTGTCATATTTAACCCTAGGATAAGTTTCTGACCACTTATCAATGCCATTCAGTCAGACCTATCACTCAGAATCTCCTGTCTTGACTCACTCACTGCTAAATCCTCAATCGCAATGCCTTACACATTCTGAGCTCTACAAACATGTGGTCAGTCAATACCCTGTCACAAGTATGCTAACACACCAAATCCCATCACCATTGTACTTATGACCCAATGGAGCAATGTTGCAATTTTAATGTTGTCATCCCTCCATAACCTCTAGTCTCTGTATCTCTCTTTCAAAATGGGATTAGAATTGCCAGGTGTTTGTTTGTGACTAGTACAGTCTTGATTGGCCCAAGGGCCTTTTCTGTTCTGTAGACTCTATGATTCTATGAATCAATTGTCTATGCCCCTTTAATTCTTGCCTCTTGAGCAGAAATCCACCACCAGCAACCAAGCCTTCAGCGGCTAAGGATCTGAGATACAAGATTTCCATCCTATAAAGTCTCTACCCCTCTTTTGTCCTCGAATGCATGTGTTGCCTGCTTGTGTATGTGTGAGAACTTATGTGCATGTACAATAAATGCAAAAGAGAAGACAGAAAAATAGTCTTGCAAAGGTGCAACACTTGAATTAATTGAAGATCTGGTGATAATTGCAGGAAGCTTGTGCAATATTGACTCTGCATTAGTGTTCTTGTGTTTTTTGGGTATGCAGTAATTTTTTGTTCCCATTCAATTGTTCCTTGAAGTCTTCCAGCTCTTTCCAACAATTCTTCTCTTCTGGCAGATAAACCTCCCTCTTTCCTTTTGTCACATATTCCTCGAAGTACTTTGCTTGATTGGAGATTCAAAACACTGGCACAGGGAATGAAAACTAAAAGAACGTCAGGAACATTCCCAGCTTCATTGCATATATGTGTGTACATACGTAAGTGTGTGTATGTGTATGTGTGAGAGTGTGAGCATATGTGTTCACTCTTTGTGTATATCTATGAGAGTGTTTATTTCGGTATGCCTTTGTATGAATGTATGTGCCTGTTTATGTATATGTGTGTATGTGCACGTGTATATGTGCACATGTGCATGAGTGTGTATGCATATGCATATCTGTGTGCATGTATGTGTATGTGCACGTGTTTGTATGTATGCCTATGATTGCTGCTAATATAGGACAATAAAATAAACATCAGAATAGAGATTGCTCTTTTTGTGTGGATGGAGAATTTTGTTCAAAAAATTCACTGTAAATCTGTTCTGATTTCCAAATCTCTTTCAGAGTATGATACAGTATTTACATTGGTGCCAGCTGCACAATAGAGCCTCCTTCTGGCCTGACAGCAAGTTAGCCAAAGGCTTCCCCAATGCACACTGTTGCATAAAAACATACATCGTTAATTTACGCACTGACAGTGACCTGGAGAATCACGAACTGAGGTTGCAGCCAGGACAATTTTTCATACCTTTATCAGCCTGTTTTATGTTGTTTTCTTTCCATCAGCATTATGGGTGGTATATCCAGTTCAGATTGTAAACCGTCTTCCTCAAAGATGCAGAAGCATGTTTGCTCCTGCATCAAAACTGGACAATTGTATGCAGCCTTCTGTCATCACCTTCTGAAAAGCTATCAGTTCTTCATTTTGAAATTCTCTTTTATTTCAAGAAGCACAATCATCCTAATACAGAATTCAACAATGGAAGCAGATGTTGGTGGATGGACTTTGTGCATCTGGCAGAGTGGACAAAGAGCTGTTGGCTAATTACATACACTCCAAATACACAATCCAAAATCTTGAAAGTTCGGACAGAACTCCTATAATTTCCTACAATAATCTGCAGTTTGCAAAATTTCTGTTCTACTCACACTGGAGTATAAGAGAAACACACTGCATAGATAAAAGATATCATATTTCTTCATTGCTTAACTTTGTACGCAAGACATCCAGTAAAAACTTTCACCTATGGACAGCAAGCTGACTTTGATGCAAAGTATTTTCTTTTGTTAAGCATTTGATGGTATTTATGTTTAATTTGAACAATTAATGAAAATTAAATAGCGATACAAAGATTTACTAATTAACTGTTTTTGACTGCAGACATAACAATCAAGAGTTCAAACAGAAGCTTTGTAATGTAATATAATCGTATTATTGAACTTCAATTATCTTCACTGGGCTATCATCATTATCAAAAACATTCTCTCTATTTTCTTTATCTTCCACACAACTTTCCACACCCTATATCTAACCTTAAACACAATGAGCAGATTATTTTGCTGAATTTTACAGACCTTTCCCCCACTCCACTGCATGCTTGAAGGTGAGGACAGCACATAAAATAAAGATGGTGACCATCCCAAAATTATCCCTCCAATCCCCAATCTGTTCTCCATATTACAGGGGGCAGGTAAGGCACAGGCAGCCCCAGCCCACCCTTAGGCCTATTGAGACCCTGTCAATGAAGAACTTTAGTCCACCTCTGCCACAATAATACATGAATAAAAACAGAAGTTGCTGGACAAGCTCAGCAGGTCTGGCAGCATCTGTGAAGAAAAAAATCAGAGTTAACGTTTCAGGTCCAGTGACCCTTCCTCAGAATCCAAGTTCTGAGGAAGGGTCACCAGACTCGAAACATTAACTCTGATTTTTTCTTCACAGATGCTGCCAGACCAGCTGAGCTTTTCCAGCAACTTCTGTTTTTGTTCTTGATTTACAGCATCCGCAGTTCTTTCAGTTTTTGCAATAATACATGCAACTGGGAAAGGCTGAGGTTGCCAGTCTGTAGGTTTTATTGCATGGCTTGGAGGCGGGCTAAAGAGTGGGGTTATCCGCCGACGGAGGAATCATCTGTAGCCAGCCACCGCTCCTCTCCCTAATTATATTCTTCCTTTGCATCTCCTCACCAGCCTTCAAACTGGGCAGCCCACCAACCTTGCCAATGCCCTTTTCCCGCAACCCAAATCATACCCTTTCTTTCTGCCCCCACCAGTGGCCTGCAAAGCTCGATTCCACCATCTGCCTCTCCACACTGCCTCACTAGGATTGCCAATCCTTGATCAGCCAAAATTGCCAGACATACTTTAAATCTGGGAAACATGCGAGCTAGGAACATGGGGAAATCGCCCAGCCCCTCGAACCTGACCTACCATTCAATAGGATAGTGGCTGATCTGATTACTCCATTCAATCCCCTGTCACCCAATTAGTTATCAACAAGCTAGCTATTCATGCTTTAAACAGTTACAAAGACACTGTTTCCATGCCTTTCGATGAAGGAAATTCCAAAGAGATATCCAGTTCTTCCCAGTAGTTCTTACAGGCTTAGTGTCAGCCAATAATGTTTTCTGATGCTACTCAGGTACAGGACTGCTAGACAATCAGCTTGGCCAATTGCACTCTAAAGGGTGGGACTTCCTATTCCTGAGGGGCAGAAATATCACTCTTAAGTTATTAAGGATGCCCCCAGCATGTTATTGAGGTAGGGTTGTCAGATTTAAAGCCAGTAAGCTGCTGACTGACTTTCCAACCTAGTTTGGGAGGTGCTAATAGGGACATGGGTGAGATTCTTGTGGCCCTATCCATTCCTATGGTCATGGGATATTTTAAAAACAATGATGAACCACAACATCATAGGAGCAGGAAGGCTGACGTTTCGGGCCTAGACCCTTCATCAGAAATCTGATGAAGGGTCTAGGCCCGAAACGTCAGCCTTCCTGCTCCTATG
>NC_063337.1:68043231-68093050 GCF_021869965.1 Rhincodon typus
TCTGATGAAGGGTCTAGGCCCGAAACGTCAGCCTTCCTGCTCCTATGATGCTGCTTGGCCTGCTGTGTTCATCCAGCTCTGCACCTTGTTGTCTCGGATTCTCCAGCATCTGCAGTTCCTACTATCTATGAACCACAACACATGCTTCCAAAACATCTTGTTTGCTTTTTCACCCTGAATACAGCACAGCAATTTTCTACAAAAAGCTGAACACACTAAAATTATTGCAGATACTTTCAGGTTTTATTGCATATGAATTCTGTGCATGTAAATTCTGGGTTTAAATTTGAGGAGGCATACATGAAAATTGCTTCAAATATGTTTTCAATTACAGGGGCAATGCAGCACAAAAATATTTCATTTTCACAAAAATGGAGATTGTGACTGAAACCATTGAAAAAATCAGTTCTTACTGTCAATTAATTCTTGTATGTTTTAAGTCCCATCTTATCCAGAAATTTCTGCTTTGGTCTAATTCCAGTAATTTTATTATATTCAAGGTTTTTTCTGTACAATATCACACTTGAAAGAAGGGAAACATCACTTTGTTTTAGAAATATTTGTTGTTTTTACTCATTGTTTTTACAATATTTATTATCTTAGAACAGATTATTATAACTCAAATGTGCCGCAGACCTCCAAAAGTGCTGCGTCTAAATGTTTGAGCCTAAATCTGCAGGAGCACTTCATTGTCATAAATGCTGGAAACTCGTAACTGTAGGCCATCTGCTTGGAGAAGCAATGCAAATGACAGCAGAGAGTTTGGGAAGGCAATCTCTGAAGTTGAGAAAATGTTCAGTTGAAGAAAAGATGCAATGCTCCTTGAGAATCTCCAGAACTGGCTTGTCGATTTAAGCACCTCCTCCACTTGATTCGCACAGACAGCACATCACCATTACCCTCTCCATTATTTTGAAAAATTCAGCATATTTGCATGTTAAAAGTCCACAAAACCTGCCACTAAAAGGTACAACTCATAGTTAGTAGTTCCAAAAATGTGATCATTTATAATGATTGCCAATCAGTCATTCTGAGCAAGAAAGAAAGCAATTCAACACTGAAGGCTCGTTCCTACACTTTGTCAATTGCTCATGATTTAAATGTTTTACATTTCATTTTCCTTTCTGTATCTATTGTCTGGATCTTTATTCATCTTTATTTCTTTCTCTTTTTATACCTGATTTGACTCTAGGTTACCTCATTCCTCTGTTTCTTTCAGATTCTTTAAATGTTGAGATGAGATGTTGGCTTTGCTGCTAATCTAAGTCCCAAGTGCCCTAATACCCTTGCCCCAGTGTTATCAACTTGCAATTTCAGTGAGCTTTAGTGCAGTTTCAAGTTGAAGGATGCAAAAATAATCCAACCCCTAGTGTATGTCCTGAGGTGTCATCCTCCAGCATATTTTGGCTCATTATGTTCTTAATGTTTCTGTGAATGTTTACTGCAACACCATATCTTGCCAGCTGCATTGCACAAAGATAACTGAAGCAGACACCGCAGTCAGGACAGTCTCCCACCAATTTCACCTTTAGTAAGATAACCAGTCAGAAGAATGTGCTTAAAAAAAGGTGAGTGCTTTGAACTGTGCATCTTCCAACTGTGAATGTTGTTGTGCTTCTGGTCACTCAGATCCCACTGTTGCCATATTTTCCAATTGATTTCTGTGCCTGAAGGCCTCCTAGGACACAATCTGCTCTCCATTTATTCCCTGAATCTGGTTGATTTAAAGAAAAACATCAGCTTTTACCAACTGCAAAATACATTAGGATAATGTAAGTTAACAATTCAGACAGCAAGTAAACATTAGCTACTGCCTGGATCAATGATGCCCAAATGTAAATGAAGACTGCAGAGTTGTTTTACTTTTTACTTGTTGGAGTATCAATCTACATCACAGTGCAGTTAGTTTAACGTATTTACTAATGAACTCAAACTTAAAAATGTATATAATTTCATTTGATTAAAATTTTCCATTGGCAAATGAAGTTAAAGTATTCAATGAGCGAAATAACAACTATTTTATCCTCCAGTTTATTATGGGTTTGGTTTGTAATTCTACTATGTTCTTCCATTTATTTTACTATTAAATGAAATATAATTTAACAACATTCAGAATATTCAAGCCTGATTCCTACAAATCCTAAGCAACACCAGAGGAAATCTGCCAGTTTTTAAACAGTACACAACAGAATTCTCACACTCTCTTTCCAAATATTGGTTGAGTTCAATCACAGAAATATTGTATTCACAGGACAACGTGTCATGCAGTTAGGACTACATGGAAAAGAAACTGCTCCCACAGCAGGTCTATTAAGTAAATGCTTGTAATTAGAGCTCATGCTAAATGTTCATTTACCATCAAGCCATCAACTTAACAGACAAAATTACACAAACTGGATTAACACAAGGAATCACCATGGTTAATGACACTCTTGTGATACTCCTCCTTAATATTTTATTTACCCATTTCATCATAGAGAGTGAAAGTCAAAGTGTGTTCTCCATAAAGTCTATTGAACAGTGTCACGAATAACTAAATGCTACCTGAAAAAGACAAGAAAGGGAATCTATTGCAGCATGAAACAGTGCACGTACTTTAGATCTTTACGAGGTAAGACAGTTGTTCTGGCTTCCCCAGAATTGATGAAAATATACAGCTGACAGTAAGTCCATAAAAAAATTAAGCACAGCTGGTGTTATCCCTATCATTAATTCTCCATATTTTTACCATTTTATGGTTAAAATAAATTCAAAGCATCTGTATCACATGTAAATGTCTCTTTATGCATAATGAACACTGGTTAATTTATATGAAATACTCTCCAAAAATTGATCAGTGCAACTATAAATAAGAACTACTCTTCATATGACAGTTGGATATAATTTGTTTTCTGAGCTCATATTTGGAAGGCTATCAACATGATGTATAAACAGTAACAGTGCCAACATTTCAGTAGTCTGCATAGGTGGTGAATGAAGCCCAGTAGACATACAGTTAAAATCATTAAAAACATACTGGCTTCTGGAAATCCAGAATTTTTACCATCACAGCAACCATTGGTTTTCCACAAAAATCTGATCATGTTTACCTGTTTACTGGATTCTAAAGTCAATACTGAGTACATTACATTGTAAATCTGAGCAAAAGCACAGAACTAAATTCAAAGTAAACCAGTCTACTATCTGATGTTTGGTTCCTACTGCACAAAATGTTGGTAAGTCAATAGGTGTCTTTAACATGTGAGATTAAGTGGTTACAATAAAATAAATTTAGTTGATAAAACACAAAATTTTTATTATATGCGTGCAGCTGTAATAGTTATTGATTAAAAAGTAAAACTGTCAGGCTTTTGATTTACATTATATGCAGGTCTCATTTGAAAAATATAAACTATGTCCTTGCTCATTTTGTATCAGCATGCATTCTAGTTTAAGTCAGTCTCGGGTATTATTTCATAGTATTGTTCAAACACCGATGAACTGTCTAAATACAGAAGTTTCAACATGGACAAATTTCCTCGTTTTGTAGTTGTGCGCGAGTTATGTTGGCCTTAAGTTAGTACTCCCAGGAGCAGCACTAAGAAATAACGTTCCCAAAACAATTTAAACATTTGTATATTTAAATCCCGCTTGTTGTATTTTATGCGCCTAATCTACAATATCGTCAGATTGGGGCTATCGTCTATTGTGTGTCCAATATTTTTTTTTGGCAATAACCCCAGTGCTCAACTTTGCTGTGGGCACATTCTGAAATTTGTAAAGAAGGAAACAAGTAATTTTACACAAAACTCAGAAAACTAATTACCACTGGTTCCTGTAGAAACTGTTTGGATTCCACATGCATACTATGGCCAAAACTTCACATGCATAGCAGAGACACCTTTATCTATCCACTACACTGAATAGAATATGCAACACAAAAATACAGTAGGATCATTCTCAGTGAAGCCAGTCGCAGTTGAACGTCGCGCTGAAAGCCTGTAGATATTTTCTAAGTGTTTCATTATTGTTCCCAAGTGCTGGCAAAAAAAAACTGTATTTATGCCACATGATCAGTCTTGTATCTGACATCTAACAACTTGCTGGATGTAAACATCACTGGCACAGTAAAACGTTTATTTGACCATTGTGTGAAATTAAAACTTACAGTTACAGACACACACAAAAAGTGCTATTTTTCAACTTTTTTCCCTATTTTATTGAATTCATTCATGAAATCTTGGGTTTCGCTGGCTGGGCCAGTTTTTATTGCCCTTCCCTAAACATCTCCAGACTTCACAACTCAGTAAAAGCCGGTGTTACCACCTCATTCCTTTAATAATAACTAACCACTACCTTAGCTGACCGAAGTCGCAACCAAAAAAAAAGCTCCAAACTTGTTAAAAACCAAAAAGGCAACGCGAAGTTTGTGGATCATTGTTAGCCTGTGAGATAGCTGGCCATCCCCGCCTTCAACGTTGAGAAAGTGTGCTTACCCGATATCTCTTGGTAGGGGATGTTGCTGAGGCTGAATCCTTTCGCACTGTAAGCCTGCCTCACCTCAGTACAGCTCCGGGCTTTCGCATCACCCAGCACCGAGCCACCAAGGACCGTCACTAAAGTGCAGAGCACCGCCAGTAGAGAACAGATCCCGGACATGGTCAGGAAAGTACGCAGGCTTCTTGTTGGAAATCCACTTTTCTTGTAGTTGTTGCCACCTCACCTCCTCCCCTCTCCTCCAGCACTGCCTCCCCAAAACACAGGCGCACACAAAAACCCTGACGAACTCCCCTGGAAAAGTCCTGGCGAGCACAACGCTGAGGCAAATTGTCCAGGTAGCGATCGCTACCAATGGCTTGATCCACTAGCTTAAGCCCTCCTCTTTCCCAAAGCGGCTGGAGAAGGGACTATAGACGCAGAGACACATACAGGCACACACATGCAGAGAGATAGTCCAGATGAGGGGCAGGGGGTGAGGAGAGGGTGGACGATTCATAAAGACGCAGCAAGGAAAGTGATTTCCTTCTCTCTGCACTCTGAATGCTGCAGAGTTGAGCCCACCCTCATGGATCTTGTCTGTCTGTGTGTTGTGAGTGTGTGTGTGTGTAAGATCCTGATCAGTGAACTTCACTCGAGCAGGCTGCGATCTCGGAGCAACAGAGATCCTGGAATATATATATTAAAAACACCCTCCGCCTCTGGATGCTCTCACAGATCCCAGGGATAGGGCTCAAAGCAAAGCCAGGACTGGATTTCTTAGTGTGCGGAATCTGTTAAGAAGTGAGGTGAATGCAGCCCTTTCGAGCCAGATCTTTTCAGCCTGCTCAGGTAAACCTTGTTCCGCAACCACGATGCACTGCACGCACATTTCAACCGCTGTCGAGATTTCGAAGGAATATTTCCAGACTTCATTTCATTCCAGGCCCCACCCTTACAGAGGAGTAGGAGTGACTGATTTCTTGCGGATGGTCGATCAGTGAGTGAAGCTGCTGGGCTGTGCTATGTCGCTTTCTCAGTGCCTGACTGCTCAGCTGTAGCCTGTGAATCCGATCCAACGGTTCCATCTTCAACTCCACAGCTGCAGCGAGAAGGCAATGACAGTGTTCATTTGAAAATGTCACATTCTCCATGAAAAAAATACAAACAGGCTCTGGTTCCCCAGATGGGAAAGACTAGTAGAAAAGCAGCAATACTTGGAAACAGGCACACTGGTCATCCTAGAGTTCCATGCTGAAGTATACAAGTCTTGTCGGACCAGAAATAAGAGCACAAATTGCTGGAGAAATTCAACAAGTCTTGCAGCATCTGGGGAGAGAGAAAACAGTTTTAACGTTTCGAGTCTAATATGACCAGAATGAATCATTTGCGAGACTTACTGGTGTACCCTTCTTGGTTAGTGCCTTACCACGTTTCATTCCACATAGACTGAATGAGAAAAGAAAAACTTATCTGGCATATTCAGCAAGTGGTTAGGGTCTGGAATATGTCACCCAAGAGTGTGGTGGAGGCAGATTCAATCAACGCCTTCTTAAGGGAGTTTGACTATTATTTGGAAAGAATAACGAGCAGGGTTATGTGCGAGAGAACAGGAGAATGGTATTAAGCAAGATGACCTTTCATCCAACAAAGTGTCAGAAGTAGGCATGTTCACTGATGATTGCACAATATTCAGCACCATTTATGACTTATTAGATATTGAAGAAGTCTATGTACAAATGCAGTATAACCTGGACAATATCCAGGCTTGGGCTGACATCTGACAAGTAACATTTGCACCACACAGATGCCAGGCATTGACTAACTCCAACAATCCAACAAGAAAGAATCTAGCCATTACCACTTGACATCACTGAAGTCTCCACCATTAATCTCCTGAGGTTATCATTGATCAGAAGTGTAACTGCACTAACCATGTAAATACTATGGCTACAAGAGCAAATGAGACACTAGGAATCATGCAGTGACTAATTCAGTTTGTGATCCCTCAAAGTCTGTCTACCATCTACAAGGTGCAAGTCAGGAGTGTGATGGCATACTGTCCACTCGCTTGGGTGATTGCAGCCCCAGCACCACTTAAACATTTAGGCACCATTCACCACAAAGCAGCCCATTTGACTGGTGCCAGATCTACACACATCCACTCATTTCATCACTGATGCTCAATAGCAGCAGTGTGTACCAATTGCAAGGTACACAGCAACATTAATCAATGCTCCTTAGACAGCTCCTTGACTACTACCATTTAGAAGGACAGGGCAGATACATGGGAACACACTACCACCTGCAATTTCCCCTCCCAGCCATGCACCATCCTGACTTGGAACTATGTCCCCATTGCTTCAGTGTCACTGGGTCAAAATCTTGGAACTTCTTCCTTGATGACATTGCAGGTCTGCTGAGCAAATGGACTGCAGCAATTCAGGAAGGCAGCTCACTACCACCTTCTCAATTGTAATTAGGGATGAACAATGCATTCTGACCCAGCCAATGATACCCACATCCCATGAATGCATAAAAAGGAGATCCAAAAATTGTTGTGTCGCTAGAAGTAGCTGCCTTCAGGCAGCCTAAAAATACATGAAGTGGAATGATTGGTCAAACTTTTTTTTAATTGGTGTTGTCTGTGGGAAGAATGTAGCAAGTTGTTCTTCCACAGAAACCTGCTACAAAATTTTTGGAATTCACTTAAATTATCTGACAAACAAGGAAGCTACAAAAAATGCTGCATCCTTCAATTCTTTCCACTAGTGGGTCGTCTCAGATTACGAGTTGAAGCTTCCTGTATAAACCACAATATTTCGACCCGAATATGAGTGGTCAACAGAATAAAGTTGAAACAGGGAATGATTTAGGCATGATGATGGGCTTGCGGAGAAAATTGAAATGTAAAAAACTGGAGGGCAAGTGGAGAAGCCCAGGAGACGAGGAAAAGTGAAAGGGTCAGGATGGAGGAATAGACACATTTCAAGCAGTGCAGCATTCTGTCAGTATAGTGCTAGAGTGTCAGCCTTAAATTTTGTGCTCAAGTCTCTGGAATGGGATCATGAACTGGCAAACTGCCATGTTAGAGGTATGAACTTGACTAACTGAGTCGCAGCTGACACTTGCCATGTGAAGGGGATGTGGGAGAGCTGGTCGGCAAAAAAAAAGTGTTGAGGAAGCAAAATCAAAGCAGGAAGGCAAAAAGAGAAGAGAGCAGGAGGAAAAATAAATTGGAGAGGGGGAGCAAGTAAATGATAGAAGGGAACTACAAAACAAAGAGAGGGAAGAGAAAATAAGGGAGGGAAAGACAGCAAGGAATAGAGGGTAAGATGTACAATGCAGCATGAGAGGAATTCGGAATAGGAGTAGACCATTTAGTCTTGAGAACTTGCCTTGGTATTCAAGGAGCTGATCTTTGACCCACCTCCATTTACCTACTTTTGTCCCATTATCCCACTTGACCTTTCTTTAAGGGAAATCTCTCAATCTCAGATCTTTGACAATTGAGCCACCATTGGTTGCTTTTTATGGAACATAATTCTAAATGTTTATCATCATTCATTCTTTTATTTAAGTTCACTCCTGAAAGACTTGGCTGTAGTTGTTTTAGTCTATGTTTTCATAGCCATAGGTTCCCCAAATAGCAGAATTAGTTTGTCTCTTTCCACCTTAGCATTGACCCTAAGTAAGTTCAAAACTTGGATCAAATCACCTCTTTTAATACAATCCTTCCAGCATGGAAGCCGGCCATTTAGCCCATTGAGTTCACACCAACCTCCTGTAGAGCAGCCCACACAGACTCACTCCATATCTTATATCCTACTTTCCCATGGCTCATCCACCTAGCCTGCACATCCCTGTACACAATGGGCAATTTAGCATGGCCAGTCCACATAACCTGCACATCTCCAGTCTGTGGAAGGAAACCAGAGCAGCCAGAGGAAATCCATGCAGACATGGAGAGAATGTGCAAATTACACACAGACAGTCACCTGAGGCTAGAATTGAACCCAGGTCCCTAGCACTGTGAGGCAGCAGTGCTAACCACTGAGCCACCATGCCACCCTCTTAGGACTGGGAGGGTGGTTTATGTTACCTCACCTTAGAATTTCACTCTCAGATACCAGGTATCATTCTAGTTTATCTGTAGTGGACCCCTTCCAAGATTAAAGAAATGCAGAGATAGAGTTGAGGGCAAAGAGAAGGACATGAGGGACAAAGATGAGGCAAGATTTTGTTGAAAGGATAAGACTTTTAAATTGGCAATTGAATATTTTATACTTGGGAACTTGCCTATGCAATGTTAAGAGGCTTGAGGTTTTTGGGCAGGAAGTTTTGAATATAAGGTAAGGATCAGATGGTGTAGAGGAAATGTGAGGAAACCTTTTCCAACCAGAGGGTAGTTCACATCTGGAACTCACTGCCTATAAGGGTGGTAGAGGCAGAAACCCTCATAATGTTTAAGAAGCATTTAGATGTGCACTTGCAATAGCAAAGCTGACAAGGCTATGGGCCAAGTGCTGGAAAATGGGACTAGAACAGTTAAGTGGTTGTTTTTGACTGGCACAGATGCATTGACCTGAAATGCCTTCTTCTGTGCTATAGATCTTTATAACTCTATGATTATGGCTATTTGTATCTGGGAATGTTCTGATTTACTGTGTATGAAAAATGCAGGCGTTCCCTGCAAAGAGTCACATGGCTTTGTGAATTCACACTCATACGTGCTTATTGGCTAAGATGCAGTTATGCTCCAAATAGTTGGACCTTCCCAACCTAACCTTAAATGTTTTCTGATATGATGTAGCAGAAGAGTTGCTTTCCCAAATCCAGGTTTTTAACCATAGTTACTTAATTCCTATTATTATTGACAATTGTTGATCAAGTCATCATCAGAGAGTCAATTGTCATCAATTACTTGTGCAAAACTCGGTCCATGATGCTTTACCAGGCTTAACAGGCAGGCCCACATTGAATCAGTGATTATTTTGCAGGCGGCTCTGTGTTAAAGATGCCAACTCTGATTCAAAATATCCCTGTAGGTTTCAGCACACGACATCTCACTGCCAAACACCACTGACACATAGCTTTTTTTATTGTTATACATTTATTGGAGATGGATAAAATGGATATTGGAATGGATAAAGGAAATCAAATAAAATGAAAATTGAAAAAAAGTCACCTGTTTAATGGTCCTATTTTTTTCTCTTATATTGCTTTTAACAGTTATAAGGAGATTAGTTTTTAATTCCTGGACAATCTGGAGGCTTGAAAACATGATCTGTCCATTGGATTATTGACTACTAATGCACACTGCTTTCAATAAATACATCTGTAGCTGAAGACTACAAGCTGGTCATCATTGGAAATATAGTTCAATGGAATAAAAATGCATCACATACATCTGCTTACAAAAAGAAAGGGCCAGGATTTTCTGCCAAAATAATGGTACATCAAATGAGGCTCACTGTTACTAATGTGCAAACCTTTTGGCTACTTGTGCTGAGTAAGTGGCAACTCACATTTGTCATCCCTGTAAATTTGATAAAAATTGTTACTGCAGTGATTGGAATGAGATCAGCCAGGTGGACTTCATAGAATAAGAGTTCCCTGATTGGGGCTGTTAATCTGGTCCAATCAGGGAGCCCTGGAATTCAGATATAAACAGGAGTGTCAGGGATTCTGTTCATTCTAGGAGCCGGCTCTGAGCTAACTGGCTCACTGTCATGCACGTGTAAATAAAGGATGACTGGATACCGGTCTGCGTGGAGTTAGAATAATTGAATAAAACAATATGGAAGCAGGCCATTCGGCCCATCAAGTCCACACCAACCCTCCAAACAGCATCCCACTCAGACCCACCTCATCCCTGTAACCCTGCATTTCCCATGGCTAATCCACCTAGCCTGCACATCCCTGGACATTATGGTCAATTTAGCATGGCAAATCCACCTAACTGGCACATCTTTGGATTGTGGGATTAAACCAGAGCACCCAGAGGAAATCCATGCAAACATGGGAGAGTGTGCAAACTCCATACAGACAATTGCCCAAGTGTGGAATTGAACCTGGGTCCCTGGTGCTGTGACCCACCATGCTATCCTGAGTTATTTCACTTATATTTGAATACTAATTGACAATTACTCTTGAAATAAAAAGATAGGCCTGCAATGTAACAGTGTAACTTCCTTTGTATTTTGTACCTTTGACATGTTTTATGTTCCTATATTGGTTGTCAGTCCTTGCAGTCCAAAGAATGAACTATTAAAACAGTACAGTCTCAATCCAATATCTGGTAAATTGTTGATACAGATCTTCAAATTTTTGTATGTTAGTCTTTTTGCCCTGTTTAACTTCTTTTTATTCCCTCTCAATTCAATCTTTCACATGCCAGGAATGTTGTGCAGTCTTCAGATATTGACTATTTATTGCCTAGACTTCCCAGCAATCAATTCAGAAGAAAGATCACAATGACATTAAGAAAGATTTTTTTTCCC
Source organism: Rhincodon typus (assembly GCF_021869965.1). Lineage (NCBI taxonomy): Eukaryota > Metazoa > Chordata > Chondrichthyes > Orectolobiformes > Rhincodontidae > Rhincodon > Rhincodon typus. Next base: position 68,054,190 of record NC_063337.1, read on the forward strand.
ATTTTCAACACTTTTATCAATTAAAAGATATTGAAGGTAGCTGAAATGACAGATTTTTTTCTCAATTCTTTTATGGGATGTGAGCACCATTGGCAAGGCCTGTGCTTGATGTCTGGCCCTAATTGCCCTTGATCTAAGTGATTTGCTAGGCTATTTTAGAGAACAGTTGATAGTCAAACACATTGCTTGGGTCTGGTATCACATGTAAACCAGATCAAGTAAGAATAGCATATTCCCTTCCTGGAAGAACATTCTTGAATGAGGTGGATTTTCCATTGGTAAATTAGTTTTCAATTCCAGATTTTTAAATTAAGTTGAATTTAAATTCCATCAACACTTGGGTAGGACTTGACCTGTGTATACTAGATGGGGCCTGTACATTATCTGAACAATGACATTGCCACCGCTGCAGAACCAAACACATCCAGCTAATGGTCAGAGTAGAATGCTGCCATGAATCTTCCTTTCCAGTCCTTTAGAATGAACAATAATTGTTTAGATAGCCCTTGTATGGAACACTGTAACAAAGTCCTGGATTTTCCATTGGCCAGACAATCATTATTCTAGTGTAGATGGGAGTTGCTCATGGGTACCCTGTAGAATCGCCATTGTAGCAGACTCTGAATGAACTACCCGGGATATGGAAGACTCCGCTAGCTAATCCTTCTCTGCCTAGCACTCTCCAAAGGTCTCCATTTAAATCAGGAATTTCAGAGGGGCAATAACATTAAGTAAATAGCTACTCAGAACATGTATTTAAGGATTTGACTTTCCTACCTCCTGAGAAAACATCCCCAACCAACCCTCCCCCAAACTACTCGTACCCCCACACTTTGACTTGAAACATCCCCCTCACCCATCAGGACCTGACACTCCACCCTGCTCCCTACATCCTCAGTTCTGGACCACTCCAGGCTTTGACCTCCACATTCTAACCTTGTTCCCAACTTACTGCCCCTCCTTGCCCTATTCTGGACATGCTGTGACACTGTTCACTTGCTACCGCAATCCATCTCTTCCCCACTCTGGACCTGAAGTGCCTCCCACTGCCCCCAGACCCAGCCCATATGTACCCATACCAAGCACTCTTCCAGCACCCTCCCATCACCTGTTCCAAACTCAAACTGTTTCTGTCGCCACCCCACTTCCAGCTAGCAGCTCTCGACCTTTGCTGACCTGCCTCCTCCAGGACATGACACCTACATTCTCCCCACTAGAAATAATATCTCTCACCCTCCCTGACCTACCAAAACACTCCATCATTTAACTGGCCCCCTTGCGACTTTGCACCCTGCGCCCTCCTGCCTCACCCACGACATCCTATCCCATCTAGCAGCCTACTCTGCTAGTACTCTAACATAAAGTCAAAAATCACGTGACACCAGGTTATAGTCCGACAGGTTTATTTGAAATCACAAGCTTTCAGAGTGCAGACTCTTTGTCAGGTTAGGGTGTAATTTGCCTTTGTCTGACAGTTCTGCACTACAATAGAACTGTCAGAATGGAAGTACAGCTCCACATTTCTAAGGGAACCTTAGGGAATCTATGTTGAAGTATGTGTGCGCTTTATGACAACTTGTTGAGGAGGTTGAACATCCTCATTAACCCTCTATGGGTGTCTTCTTGATGAGCTGGACATTTTCACATCCTCAGTCATGTTCTGAGAGAATTTGTGCTTGCCTAGCATTATCTCTGTCACTGCTACTAATAATTCTTATTTGAAAGGGACCAAACCAGCGGAGGTATGCACCAACATCCATATCGCTAGCCCTGCACTCATCCCTGCAACATCTGACCAACAAAGACACCTACGTCAGATTCCTGCTCATTGACTACACCTCCACCTTCAAGGTGCAATGAAAACAATCTGTCTTTCAATGTTGGCAAAACTAAAGAACTGATTATCAACTTCAGAAAGAAAGGAAAACACGCCCCCATCTATATCAAGAGGTTAAGAGAGTGAACAGCATCAAGTTCCTCAGGGTGATAATAACTGATGACCTGTCCTGGAATTCCCACGTAAATGCGACAGTCAAGAAGGCACAAGAACACCTCTTCTTTCTCAGGTGGCTCAGGAAATTTGGTACGTCCATAAGGTCCCTCACCAACTTCTACATCTGCGCCATTGAAAGCATGCTATTTGGATGCATAATGACCTGCTAAGGCAACTGCTCTGCCCAGGGCCATAAGAAACCACAGAAGGTGGTGTGCACAGCCCAGACCATCATGGAAGTCAACCTTCCATCCATGGATTCTATTTACACGGCTCGCTGCCATGGAAAGGCAGCCAACATCATCAAAGACCCATTGCACCCCAGTAATGACCTTCTACAACCTCTTCCCTCAGGCAGAAGATACAGAAGCCTGAACACATGCACAGGCAGGTTCAGGAACAGATTCTTTCTGGCCGTTATCAGACTGTTGAATGGATTCTAGCCTCAAATAATGTAATCTGCAATGTAACCTGTATACCTCTAAGTCTTTTTGATGTGTACGTCCTGTGCTTGCTGTGATCTGCCTATTACCACTCGTAAACAAAGCTTTTCACTGTATTTCGGTACATGTGACAATAAGTCAATCAATCAGTAAATCGAAAGGCAAAGGATTGAAATGTTTGCTTTTCAGTTTGTTCCGATTCATCATCTGACAACTAAGTCAGATCTTCTGTATAAGTGTGCTCACTGCACTGTACTACTATCTGAACAGTTTCAACCAAATTTTCTTCAACAATCACAAGCGGATTGCACTGTTCGTTCTTATCACAGTATTGTAAGCATTTGCTTCCTCTGTCAATCTTTACTGATTATTGCCTTTTGACTTTTCTTCAGGGATGGTAAGAATGGAGAATATTTCCACCAGTCCTTTATAGTCATAGATTTCCTTCTGGTAATAAATTGAAGCAATTGTCTTATGTCAACATTGGTAATGTCAATTATTTATTTATTTTTCTTGGGCTCTGCTGTGATTATTGGAAGCCCAATGAAATCTTGTAGCAGTTGCCCCTTTACAAGTTAGTTGATAACACTCTGTTTCTCAGCAGATTGTTCCCTTGAAACTCATTGAGCTCCTTCTGCTTTATCAAGGATGTTGAAGTCCAAATATGCATGCAGACTCATAGGTGAAAAGTTCTGGCCATGAATATATTGTCAAAACTTTTATTTGTGTGTGTTTAAATGCTACAAGTAGCATATCTTTAATATTGCAAGTTATTCCATCTGGCCCGTGTAGATTCATCTCTATTGGCTGTAATATTAAGTGTAGTATTAACTGGAATTTAATAGGATAGTGAAACTCACTCTTGGATCAAGCTAAAATGAGATGTTCATTGACATGAACAGATTCTGTCAAACTTGGAGTTAGTTAAATAACCACTTTCCTCCAGAAATGCTCAGGTATCTTTTCTGATGGTGATGGTAACAGAAGTAGTACTCTTTGTCACATTTGGTCACTGCTTGTGCCTATGATGTTACTTTGTTGTACAGTGCTGATACTAATATCTGCCATCCAGCCTACTCTAAATAAAATGGGAAAGATGGCCTGACCATGGTTAACAAGGGAAATAAGGGGTAGTATTAGATCCAAGGGAGGGCCATACAATTTGGACAAAAGAAGCAGCAGACATGGGGATTGGGAGCAATTTTGATTTCAGCAAAGGAGAACAAATAGATTGTTTAAGAAGGGGAAATATAGATTATGGATAATAAACTTGTGGGGAACATACAAACTGATTGTAAAACATTCCATAGGTACGTGAAGAGAAAAATGATTATTTAAGACAGAATAAAGAGATGACAGACCAATATTTTAGTTCTGTCTTCACAAAGGAGGACACAAATAACACACCAGAAATGTTGGGGAACGCATGATCTTGGAAGAAACTGAAGGAAATCAGTATTATTAGGGAAATAGTGTTGGGGAAATTGATAGGATTAAAGGCCAATAAATCCCCAGGACCTGATAATTTACATCCCAGGGTACTTAAAGAAGACCTTGGGAAAGTGAAAGGTGCAATGAGACTCATGTATCTTTGTACACCAGTGGCTGAAAAGAAGCATGTAGGTACAGCAGGCAGTGAAGAAGTCAAGAGGTATGTTGACCTTCAGAGCAAGAGAATTTGAGTACAGGAGCAGGAATGTCTCGCTGCAGTGAGACCACACCTGGAGGACTGTGTGCTGTTTTGGTCTTATTTGAGGAAGGATGTTCTGGCAAGGGAGAGAGTGCAACAAAGTTTTAGTAGACCGACACATTTCATACAATCCCTACAGTGTGGAAACAGGCCCTTCGGCCTAACAGTCCACACCGACTCTTAGGGCATCCCACTCAGGCCCATCCCCCTATAACCCACCTAATCTACACATCCCTCAATACTACGGGCCATTTAGCATGGCCAATCCATCTAACCTGCTCATCTTTGGATTGTGGGAGGAAACCGGAGTACCTGGAGAAAACCCACGCAGACACGGGGAGAATGTGCAATCTCCACACAGACAGTCACCTGAGGGTGGCATCTAACTCAGATCCCTGGCACTGTGAGGCAGCAGTGCTAACCACCATCCGCCCTAAAGGGACATGGGATAGCAGAACTGACATATGAGAGATTAGATCAGCTAGGACTGTATTCACTGCAGATTAGAAGAATGAGGGGGACCTAATTGGACCCAATAGAACTCTAACAGGACTAGACAAGGGTAAATGCAGGAAGATTATTCCTGATCACCAGAGAGTCCAGAACTAGGCATCACAAATTAAGGATCAAAAACAAATTTGCTGGAAAAGCTCAGCAGGTCTGGCAGCATCTGTGAAGGAAAAAACAGAGTTAACATTTCGGGTCCGATGACCCTTCCTCAGAACAGTTTAAGGATGGCAGTTTCAGGAAGGTAGATAAACACAGATACAGACGGGTAGATGGGTTAACCTCTGGGAAAGGTAGGCAGTTAGCACAGGTATCTCCTGTGGCTACCCCCATCTCAAACAAGTATGCTGTTTTGGAAATGTAGGAGGTGACGGACTCTCAGGGGAATGTAGCACTGACAGCCAGGTTGTAGTATCAAGACCAGCTCTTCTGTAATGAGTGGTATGTCAGGTTCCAAGCAATCAATTGTGATAGGGTATGCTGTAGTCAGTGAAACAGACAGACATTTCTGTGGTGTGTTGCCTCCCTGGTGCTAGGGTCAAGGATGTCTCGGAGAGGGTACAGAATATTCTCAAAGGGAAGAGTGACCAGTGGGAGGTCGTTGTTCACGTTGGCACCAACAACATAGTAAAAGAAAAGGATGAGGTTCTGAGGAGAGAAATTAGGCAGGAGGTTATAATGTAGGTGTTTGAGGCTAGTAATATCTGGATTACTCTGGGAGCCACGTGCTACTGAGAGTAGGAATAGGAGGATAGGGCAGATGACTGTGTGGCTGAGGATCTGGTGCGGGGCAGAAGGATAGACATTTTTGGATCATTGGAATCTCTTCTGGGGGAGAAGTGACCATATATGAAGGACAGGATGCACCTGAATTCGGAAGGGACTAATATACTGGTGGGGAGATTTTCTAGAGCTACTTGGGAGGATTTAAACTAGCAAGGGGGAAGGGTGGGATCCAGGGAGATAGTGAGAAAGGACAGCAGTCTGGGGCTGGTGTAGTTGATAAAAGGGACAAGTCAAATAGTCAAGGCAGGCAGAAGCAAAGCAGAGAACGAGGTAAGACTGATAAATTAAACAGCATTTATTTCAATACAAGAGGCCTGACAGGTAAGGAAGATGAAGGCACGGTTGGGAACAGGGAATTAGGATATTATAGCAATTACAAAACGTAGCTCAGGGATGGACGGGACTGGCAGCTTAATTTTCCAGGATATAGATGCAATAGAAAGGATAGAAAGCGGGCATGAGAAGAGGGAGAGTGGCATTTTTGCTTAGGAATAACATTACAGCTATAATTAGGGAGATGTTCTGGGGTGTAGCTCCAGTGAAATTATTTGGGTAGAATGAGAAATAAGAAAAGGATGATCACCTCACTGGGATTGTACTGTAGATGCCCCAGTAGTCAGCGGGAAATTGAGATGCAAATTTGTAAGGAGATCTCTGTTATCTGTAAGAATAATAGCGTTATAATTGATAGGGATTTTAACTTTTCAAATATAGACTGGAACTGCATAGTGTTAAGAGCTTGGACAGAGTGGAATTTGTCATGTGTGTACAAGAAAATTTGTTTATTCAGTAGGTGCATGTACCTACTAGAGAAGGAGCAAAAGCTGACCTTCTCTTGGAAAATAAGGCAGGGCAAGTGGCTAAGGTGTCAGTGGGGTCACTGTGGGGCCAGTAATCATATTAGTTTTAAAATAGCCTGGAAGAGGACAGACCTGATCTAAAAGTTAAAGTTCTAAATTGGAGAAAAGACCAATTTTGATAGTATTAGGCAAGAACTTTCAAAAGTTGATTAGAGGCAGATATTCATAGCTAAAGGGACAGCTGGAAAGTGGGAAACCATCAAAAATAAGATAACAAGAGTTCAGAGACAATATGTTCCTGTTAGTATGAAGGGAAGGGCTGGTGGGTTGTAGTGATTGGAACCAGGTGGATCTCATTGACTAGGAGATCCTTGATTGGGATTGTTAACCTGGGATAATCAGGAAGCCCTGGCTAATCAATATAAATAGAAGATTTACATGGGTGTTTTTCCTAGTGATGAAAGTATTCAATAAAATTATTTGCATAAATAGTGCCTTCACTGAGTCCCTACACTTACACACAACACCTGTGCAAAAAAAAATATAAACAGGGATTCAGATTCTCCTCAGTTCAGGTACTGACTCCAAGTTGGCTGGCCACAGCCAGTGTACTGTGCATGTATAAATAAAGGAGGATTGGTGATGAAATATAGGCCTGTGTGCAGTTATTTCAGTGGCTTCAGGAGAAAACAATGCCTGAAGAACATTCAATTGCAACAGTCATCTTTGAGTTGGGGTAAGCATGTCTGGCATCATGCCTTTATTTGGGAAACTTAACTTGTTCAGTCCTGCAGTGAAAGACTGGGCTGAGTATGTGGAAGGAATGTGATTTTTTTTTCCAGGCAAATTACACTAGGGCAGATGACTAGCAACGAGTAATCCTTTTGACTGCGTGCAGACCCACAACATTTTCGGTTATAAGGGGCTTAAATTTCCAAGAGGCACCAGACACAAAACCTTCCAAGAGTGGACGGATTTGGTTAAGGAACATTACAACCTCAGACCTCTTGTAATTCTGAGATGCTGTCAGTTTTATTCACTGTTCAAGAACTGGTGGAATCTGTGTCAGGATTTTTGATGAGGTCAAGACAACTGGCAGAGACATGTGATTTTGGGCTAACCCTGAATGAGATGCTTAGAAAATGTGGCAAGTGGAGAATGGGAGCTACAAGGCATCCCAATGGAAGTGGACACCTTCACCTGTGTGACTGAGTTTGGGGAACACCACTTGAGTGTAGGCAATTGCAAAGCCTCATTCAGGGCATATCCTGAGCAGAGGGACCCTAGGCCAGAACCTCCACAGCAGAACCTCACAACAAAGCCAAGCCTCGGCCAAGTGACTAAAATGTTCTTCAAGATCTGGGCCGGCAAGCCATTGTAATTGCTGCTGGTGTCCAGACTCAACAGCAAAGGAGTCCTACAAGGCCTGACTTGTTTAACAAAACTTGTAGCTAGTATCCAGAAGAGTTCACACCCTGGAAAGTCCACCTACATGTGGGTTGGAATAATTAAATTGCTTAGCAACATCCAAATCAGAACCATTTAAGATTAATGTTTGATTAAATGGTAACACAATTCTCATGGAGGTCAATACTGAGAACATACACTGGGGAACCATTGCAGATTAAGGTACAACTTTGATTCTAGTCTCTCATGAAAAGCATTTGGTGCAGTTACCACTGATTACAGTAAGAGGCTAGGACCTAAGCCTATCAGGGTAGAATTGGTTGAGCAAGATTCATCTAGATTGGTTCAACATTCTTTGATCAGAAAGTGCCTGTCTCAGTGAAGTCTTGGTGAAATACCCAGAAGTTTTTCAGGAAGGGCTAGGGGCCAAAGCCACTTTACATGTTGACCAGGAAGCAATTCTGTGATTTTGCAAGGCCAGCCTGGTGCCATTTGCCTCACATGCAAAAGTAAAGGCAGAAATCAGGAGACTGGAAAGCAAAGGAATCAGCAAACCAGTGCAGTTTGTAGAATGGGCAACACCAGTCGTACCAATTGTGAAGTCTGACAGCTCAGTTTACCTTTGTGAGGATTTTAAGCAAATGGTAAACCACTTCTCATAGCTGGATAAATACCCGATCCTTTGCATAGAGGACTTGCACACAAAAATGGTGCGAGGGTGTTGTCCTTCATATGAGCCATGCCTACCTGGAATTGTGACTAGATGAGGAGTCTCAAAGGTACGCCACAATTAATACCCATAAGAGTTTGTACCAATATATGAGACTGCCATTTGGAGTATCACCAGCCTGCACCCTTTTCTAATGGACCATAGAGAACATTTTACAAGGGCTACCCCAGATTTCCACTTATCTGGATGATGTGCTGATAACCAGGAAGACTAATAAGAAGCTCTTGGAGAATTTGGACACAATGCTTAAATGTTCCTCACAGGCAAGTGTATGCCTTAAAAGGGAAAAACTGACCTACTTGGGTCACAGAGTCAACAAAACTGTGTCACACCTGTTGGAAGATAAGCTAGGGGTAATCAAAGGTGCCCCTGCATCCCACATCTGCGCCAAAGCTTACATCTTTCCTTGGGTTAGAGAATTATTACAGGAAATTCATATGTAACCTGACCTCCATCTTGGCACCCTTACACCTGAAAAAGGGGCAGCCTTGGAAATGGTCACATAGCCAAGAAGTAGCCTATAGGGAAGTGAAAAAGCAGCTTTCGTCATCCAAGGTATTGACCCACTATGATCCAAAGTGAGAGGTAGTGCTGACATGCCATACCTTCCCATATGGCATCAGGGTGGTGTTGGCTCATCAGTGATCCAGCAGAGAGGAATGCCCAATAGTGTATGCTGCTTGAACATTGACTGATGCCAAACATAAATACTCCAAGATAGAGAAGGAAGGTTTGGCAGTCATCTTTGCTGTGAGGAAGTTTCACCAGTATCTTTATGGAAGTTAATTTGTCATAGTAACAGATCACAAACCCCTGCAAGGACAACAGAAGAATGACAAGGTGGTGCTGCCCATAGCTTCCAATAGAATTCAGCAATGGGCCCTTATTCTCAGCACGTACAAGTACAAGTTAGAACGCCATTCAGGAAGCCAACTGGCTAATGTGGGTGCCTTGAACCGCCATCCACTGGCAGATACTCCACTAGTGGCGCCTCCCCTGGAAGAGTGAATTTTGGTTTTAAACTTCCTGGACACGTTTCTGGTCACCAATGACAATATCCGTCTGTGGACACAGAAAGATCCTATCTGAGCAAAACTAGGTGGTAATGGAGGGAACAAAAGTGTCTTCACAATCAGGATTGAAACCTTTTTGGACCCAGTGAGACTGACATAGAGAATGACATATTACTATGGGGAGCAAGAGTGATTGTCCCGAGTAAAAGTCGCCGCCAGATACTGAACTCCACCAGGATCATCCAGGGGTTTCCAAGATGAAGATGCTAGCAGGAAGTTATGTCTGGTGGCCAGGGTTGGATGCCAACATAGCTGTGTTGGTGGGGCAGTGCCTAGAGCACCAACAAGAACAAAACTTTCTATTGGCACTGCCCCCACATTCATGGGAATGGCCAGGTAAACCCTGGACTTGGTTACTTGTCAACTGTGCTGGTCCTTTCATGGACTCAATGTTATTGGTCATTGCCCATTCAAAGTGATTGGACGTGCATAGAATTCATTTGGAAAACTCAGGGATGACGATTGAAAAGCTGTGAGCATCGTTTGCGATACACAGACTCCTGAAAGTTTTGGTCATTGACAATGGGACTTCATTTACCAACAGGTTATTTGAATATTTCTTAAAGTTGAATGGCATTTGGTATGTAAGGACAGCTCATACCATCAATTGTCCAATGGTCTGGCGGAAAGAACGATCCAAACAGTGGAGGTAGGCCTAAAGAAACAGCCAACAGCATCACTCGATACCAAACTGTCCCGGTTCCTGTTCCATTACAGGACCACCCGTCACAGGACTACAGGGATAGCTCCAGCTATCTGCAGGATCTGCAGTAGGTTACATCTTATATCCCCAGATCTCGGGGAAGGAAGGGTAAAACAACAACAGGAACGTCAATGCCAGCCACATGCTTCCTCTAAGTGAAGGAGACAATTTACTTCATGGGACAAGGTTTGAGGCTGGAACCATGGAAATGGCCCTGTCTGGGTATGAGGCGAGGTCAAATCGAGATCAGGTCTCATGACTTACAAAGTTCGGATAGGTGATGTGGTCCTGAACAAACGTGTGGATTACCTGAAAGCTGCTACCTTGCAGGGTAGGAGCAAAGCATGCCTGGCCCCTCAGTACAGTCAGAAGGTCTGTCAGAAACCATGTGTGTCTCCCCCTCCATCTAGTGTCAAGGATATCTCAGAATCTAAGATGGATGCAGCCTTGATACCATTACTGCCGGCAGAAGAGGAGGAAAATCTCCCGAGAGGCTCCAGATGCAAGAGACAGGCCTACAATCCGGTACATGCCACCCGTGTCAGAGTCTGAGTCAGAGGAACTGCGCCTGGGGTGAAAACATCACAGGAAAAGATACAAGAGAAGGGCCAGGCCTACATCCCAGGACTTAGTGGGGGAGGGATTTAGTGATCGGAACCAGGTGGATCTTGTTGTATGAGTTCCTTGATTGAGATTGTTAACCTGGGACAATCAGAAAGCTCTGACTGACCAATATAAACAGGGGATTCAGAATCTCCTTAGTTCAGGCACTGACTCCAAACTGGCTAGCCACAGCCAGTGTACTGTGCACGTGTAAATAAAGGGTGATTTGGTGATGGGATACTGGCCTCTGTGTAGTTATTTCATAGGTGTAGGGAATGCTGGATGATGAGAGAAATTGAGACTTTGGTCATGAATAAGAAGGAAGCATATATGGAGAAGGATATGGATGCGAGGGAAATCTTGAAAAGTGTCCATATTATAGAGGAGGAGGTGCTGGGTGTCTCAAAACACACAGAGGTGGATAAATCCTTAGGACCTGATCAGAGGTATCCTAGAACATTGTGTGAAGCTAGGAAAGTAATTGCTGGGCTCTTTGCTGAGATATTTGTATCTTCGATAGCCATGGATAAGGTGCCAGAAGACTGGAGGTTGGCTAATGTTGTCCCATTATTTAGGAAAGGTGGTAGGGAAAAGTCAGGGATATATAGACCAGTCAGCCTAATGTCAGTGGTGGACGAGTTTTTGGAGGGGATTCTGACAGATAGGATTTACATATATTTGCAAAGGCAAGGACTGATTAGAGATAGACAACATGGCTTGGTGCATGGGAAATTGTGTTTCACTAACTTGATTGAGCTTTTGAAAGAGTGACGAAGAAAATTGATAAAGACAGAGCAGTGCACGTTGTCAAAATGGACTTCAGAAAGGCATTTGACAAGGTTTCCCCATGGTAGACTGGTTAGCAAGATTAAATCACACGAAATACAGGAAGAACTAGCCATTTGGATAAAATATTGGTTCAAAGGTAGGAGACAGACGGTGGTGGTAGAGAGTTACTTTTCAGGCTGGAGGCCTGTGACCAGCGGTGTGCTGCAAGGATTGGTGCTGAGTCCACTGCTTTTGTCATTTATATAAATAATTTGGATATGGATATAAGAGGCATTGTTGGTACATTTGCAAATGACACAAAATTGGTGGTGTAGTGGAGAGCAAAGAAGGTTACCTCAGAGTTCAATGGGACCATGAAAATGGGCCGAGGAATGACAAATGGAGTTTAATTTAGATAACTGTGAGGTACTAGATTCTGGTAGGGGAAATCAGGCCAGGACTTATACACTAAATGGTAAAGTCCTCAGGAGTGTTGTGGAACAAAGAGACCTTGGGTGCAGGTTCATAGTTCATTGAAAGTGGAGTCGCAGTTGACAGAGTGGTGAAGAAGGCATTTGGTATGCTTGCCTTTATTGGTCAGTGCATTAAGCAGAGGAGTTGGGATGTCATGTTTTAGCTGTACAGGGCATTGGCTAAGCCAGTTTTTGACTACTGCATTCAATTCTGGTCTCCCTGCTATTGGAAAGATGTTGTGAAACTGGAGTGAAGAAAAGGATTCTGAAAAGACTTATAAGGATGTTGCCAAGGTTGGAATGTTTGAGCTATAGGGAGAGGTTGAATAGGCTGGGGCTATTTTCCCTGGAGCATCAAAGGTTGCGGGCTGACCTTATAGGAGTTTAAACCTAATAGAACTTATAAAATCATGAAAGGCTTGGATAGGGTGAATAGTCAAGTTTTATCCCAGGGTAGTAGAGTCCAAAACTAGAGGCCATAGGTTTTAGGTGAGAGAGGAAAGATTTAAAAAGGACCTAGCCTAAGGGGTAATGTTTTCACACAGAGGGTAATGAGTGTATGGAATGAGTTGCCAGAGGAAGTGGTGGAGGCTGGTACAATTGCAACATTTAAAAGGCATCTATGAATAGGAAGGGTTTAGATGGGACTAGATAGTTTAGGATATCTGGCCACCATGGATGAGTTGGATCGACGGGTCTGTTTCTGTGTTGTGCAGCTCTGTGATTCTATGACATAGGGTAGGCAATGAAAAGAATTTCCTTCATCCAGGTAATGGTGAGCATGTGGAATTCTCCGCCACAAACAGCAGTTGAGGCCAAAACCTTTGATTTTGATTTGATTTTAATTTATTGTTGTCATGTACTGAGATACAGTGAAAAGTGTTCTTTTGCGTGCTATCCAGACAATACATACCTTACGCAAGTACATCAGGGTAATTGTATAGAATGCAGAATATGGTGTTGTAGATGCAGGGAAGGTGTAGTGAAAAATCAACTCTAATATGTGAGAAGTCCTTTTATAAGTCTGGTCACAGTAAGTCTGGTCACAGCAGGGAAGAAGTTGTTTTTGAATCTGTTGGTGTGCGTTTTCAAACTTTTATATCTTCTGTTCATTGGAAGAGGGTGGAAGACAGTTTAACCAGAATGGGTGGGGTATCTGATTATGTTGGCTGCTTTCCCTGGGTAGCAGGAAGTGTAGACGGAGTCTATGGAAGGAAGGCTGGTTTTTGTGATGGGCTGGGCTGCATTCACAACTCTCTGTAATTTCATGTGGTCTTGAGCAGAGCATTTACCACACCAACCTGTGAGACATTTGGATAGGATGCCTTCTATGGTGCATCTATAAAAATTGGTAAAAGCCATTGTGGACATGCCATATGTCCTTAGCCTTCTGAGGAAGTAGAGGTATTGGTGTGCTTTCTTGATTGTAGCATCGGTGTGGATGGACCAGGACAGATTTCTGGTGATAGTTATTCCACGGAACTTGAAGCTCTCAACCATCTCCACCTCATCACCATTGATACAGACGGGGGCATGCCTTCCACTTCACTTCCTGAAGACAATGGCCAGCTCCTTCATTTTGCTTACATTGAGGGATACATTATTGTCATTATGCCATGCTGTAAGCTTTAAACATTGAATACTTTCAAGAAGAAGTTGTATGTTGTTCTTGAAGCTAAGGGGATGATGGCATATGGGGAGAAAGAGGGAATAGGATACTGAGTTGGATGATCAATCAAGAATGGTGGAGTGGGTTTGACAGATTAAAAAGCCTACTGCTGCTTCTATTTTCTATGTTTCTATGTTTCTTTGTGTTAGCTTGCCATGTGTCTTTTTGGTGCATTTATACTTTATTAACTGGAGAGGTTTTGTTCCTTCTCTGTGATAATCTCTTTCTGCTTTTGGGTTTGTCTGTGAGCCTTCCGGTTTCTATATCCAGCATAATTTAAGAGTTTTCCCTAAAGTCAATTCATGTTTGTCTGTAATATATCTGACAAAGACACAAAACTATTTCAACTATCAATTCTGTCACTTATGAATTCTGATTTCAAAGTTCCATAATCACAGTTTTCCACGAATCTGCAGATGCTGTAATAAAGTTTTCTACAAATTTCCCTCGATACAGAACTCTTGTGTTAACTCTTGATGTTTCAAGAATTATTTTTGATCTCAAATGAAAATAATTATTAAAAGCTTGAAGAAATTCTTCAAAAGTACCTGAGTCTCTTATATTTGGATGATTTATAATGTTATCCACTGTCAGTCTTATTGAAGGCAATACTGCATTTACATGTTCGAATGAAAATTTAATGTTTAATTTTGAAGCAATTCTATATCTGAAGAGATAGTAGGAACTGCCGATGCTGGAGTCTGAGATAACAAGGTGTAGAGCTGGATGAACACAGCAGGCCAGGCAGCATCAGAGGAGCAGGAAAGCTGATGTTTCGGATCTGGACCCTTCTTCAGAAATGGGGGAGGGGAAGGGGGCTCTGAAATAGATAGAGAGAGGGGGAGGTGATTGTAGAAGGTGGATAGAGGAGCAGATAGATGGAGAGAAGACAAACAGGTCAAGGAGGCAAGGATGAAGCCAGTAAAGGTGAGTGTAGGTAGGGAGTTGGGATGGTGGTTGGTCAGTAAGGAGGGAGGGGTGGGTAGGTGGGAAGGAAGGTCGTACAGGTCAAGGAGTTGGGGATGAAGCTAGGAGGTAGGAAAAGGGGGTGGGCGTTGGTCAGTGAGATGGAAGGAGTGGATCAGTGGAAGAAAAGACAGACAGGACAAGGAGGCCGGGACGAGATGGGCTGGTCTTGGGATGAGGTCGGGGGTGGGGAGATTTTGAAGCTTGTAACGTCCACATTGAGACCATTGGGTTGCAGGGTTCCCAAGTGGAATATGCGGTGCTGTTCCTCCAGCCTTCGGGTGGCATTATTGTGGCACTGGAGGAGGCACCGGATGGACAAATCGTCCAAGGAGTGGGAGGGGAAGTTGAAGTGGTTCGCGATTGGGAGGTGCAGTCGTTTGACACGAACCGAGTGTAGGTGCTCCACAAAGCGGTCTCCAAGCCTCCGTTTGGTTTCCCCGATGTAGAGGAGGCCACATCGGGAACAGCGGATACAATATACCACATTAGCAGACGTGTAGGTGAACATCTGTTTAATGTGGAAGGTTTTCTTGGGGCCTGGGATGGAGGTGAGGGGCAGACGTAGGGGCAGGTGTAGCACTTCCTGTGGTTGCAGGGAAAAGTGCCAGGGGTGGTGGGGCTAGTGGGGAATGTGGAGCGGACGAGGGAGTCGCGGAGAGAGCGGTCCCTCCGGAAGGCAGATAAGGGTAGGGAGGGAAAGATATCCTTGGTAGTGGGGTCAGGTGGGGGAAGTGGCGGAGAATGATGCGTTGAATCAATCAACAATGCCACCTGAAGGCTGGAGGAACAGCACCTCATGTTCTGCTTGGGAACCCTGCAGCCCTATGGTCTCAATGTGGATTTTACAAGCTTCAAAATCTCCCCACCCCTGACCTCATCCCAAGACCAGCCCATCTTGTCCCAGCCTCCTTGACCTGTCTGTCTTTTCTCCCATCGATCTGCTCCTCCCACTTCACTGACCAACCCCCACCCCCACTTCCTATCTACTAGCCTCATCCCCACCTCCTTGACCTGTCCGTCTTCCCTCCCACCTACCCGCCCCTCCCTCCTCACTGACCAACCCCCATCCCAACTCCCTACCTACACTCACCTT
This sequence comes from Rhincodon typus, assembly GCF_021869965.1. NCBI lineage: Eukaryota > Metazoa > Chordata > Chondrichthyes > Orectolobiformes > Rhincodontidae > Rhincodon > Rhincodon typus. The sequence continues at coordinate 68,069,897 of NC_063337.1, forward strand.
TACTGGCTTCACCCTTGCCTCCTTGACCTGTTTGTCTTCTCTCCACCTATCTGCTCCTCTATCCACCTTCTACAATCACCTCCCCCTCTCTCTATCTATTTCAGAACCCTCTTCCCCTCCCCCATTTCTGAAGAAGGGTCCAGACCCGAAACGTCAGCTTTCCTGCTCCTCTGATGCTGCCTGGCCTGCTGTGTTCATCCAGCTCTACACCTTGTTATCTATATCTGAAGAACTGTTTTTGCAAGAGTTGTAATTTTTTGCTCTGCTTGGCCCATCTCTGATATTGAATCTTTGAGATACTGCTATGTTTCCACTTCCTCCTCAATGTGATTATTTATATTTTATTTAGAGATGTTTTAATTTTGCAGTATCTTGATGCTGTTCGAAATCTATTGGCTTTTAAGCTTTAATTTTGCACTATATCAATATTGTTTTGATCTTCTGCCTGCAAAATTTGATAATTCTGCACTAGAGTCATGCTATCTCCTTGTCCTTATTTTACTGGATTTTAGATTCTATTATTTTAATAAACCAACAAGGTCTGTTTTCTGGAAATGTTATAATATTTTACTTCTTTAATAGTTTTAAGTTACTACTTACTGGGTGCTTTCCTTGCCTTTAGAGTGATGGCTTCCTGCTTCCTGAAGCAATCTGAAAATTTTCATGTCTCTTAAGCCTAGATGGTGGTTGCCCACGTCTTTGTGGAGAAAATTGATTCTTTCCGGTCTTTTAAGGCCTAATACCCAATGCATGTCCCTTTCTCTGATATTTGAAGTAAACTTGGCTGCAGCCCTAATAAATATTCCCATCAAATACACAGTTTAAATTATGTATCCCCCTGTCATTTGACTGTCTTAATCTGCTTCTAACTATATTCTACAGTCATACTCTGTCTTCACAACTTTTAAATTGCTCTTTTATCACATTAAATCTGCTACCCAATACTCTTCATGGTATTAGTTAGTTTGGTTAGTGTTGAAAGGAGACACATTTTGTTAAATCTTCTTATCTTGCACCAATAACTAGGTGGATTAGCCATGCTAAATTGCCCATAGTGTTCAGGGATGTGTAGATTAGGTGTGTTAGCCATAGGAAATACAAGGTTACAGGGAAAGAGTAACAGTATGGGTCTGGGTGGAATACTCTTCAGAGGGTCAGAATGGACTTATTGCGCCAAAGAACCTGTTTTTACACTGTAGGGATTCTATGATTCTATGAAATCAGGACAGTTTGCAAGAAATACCCAAGTAAAGGGAGAACAAGATTTTATACTATGTCGAGAAAGGACTGATTGGGTGGCAAGTAGATTATGATGCAAATTGAGACATTGCCATTGGAGACTGAACCATTAGATTATGATTGACAGTTAATTACTAAGTTTTGTCTAAATTTAACTCAGGCAGGTGACTGTTATTGTTCAAGGCATTACCCTGGGGAATGAACTAGGGAATGGCTGTTGCTAGTTCTATTAAGTTGAAATGGGGAGCAATGAACATATATGTTTTTTCTGCTTGCAAAGACAATATCTAAATTGTGGGATCAATATTAATTAAATTATCCTAATGACTGCAAGATGAATGGCTTCAACAAAGAAATGTCTTTTGCAGCAATACCTTGGTTATTTGCTACCAAACAAGTCATTAATTAATTTAATGGCCCTTGACTTCACTACTATAGCTGTGTCTTGTATGTTCACTCATGATGCCAGCAATGCTCACTGTGAATATTAATTGTTCCTCTTATACTTGGCTTGCAGGAATTTTTAACTTGTGCTATAGTCATAAAACCATGTTGCTGATGCTGTGGCAAGGAAATGGCCTGTGATCTGTAACTCTCAAGAACCTTAGTTATTACAAACATCTCTTCATGTCATAGGAAATTCTCAATTACCAGTTCACTTCCATAAAACAAAGTGCTGACAATTCATAAGAGAAATCAAATAAGAACAAGGCACACTGCCTTTCACTTGCTCAAGAACTCTCCAAAGTTCTTGACAAATATTCAATTTTTTTAAGCAGAGAAGCTACTGCTTTGTAGGCAGATGCCAAGTTTTCACAGCAATTAAATAAATAATTTGTTCTTTAGATTGAATACTCAAATTACACAGTGAGGTTTCAAGGTACTAGATAAAGTCTCTGCTTCTTTTTGACAAGGAGCCATGGGAATTCTTTTTGCATTCACTCAAAAATGCAATTGGAGTCTTGGTTTAACTTCTTGTCCAAAAGATGGCTTTCCTAACACTGTAGCAAGACCTATATAGTGAATTAAAGTATGTATTAGTCTAACTAAGCCACTTAAACTGGAGTAGGGTTGGAACTAGCAACCTTCCACGTAAATCTGCTTGTACGTAAACGCTGTTAGTCTCTAGCATCTTCCAATCCCAATGAAAGGTCATTGCCCTGAAATGTGTTCAATTTGTTTCTCTCCTTAGCTGACCTGGTCAATGATTTTAGCATTTTCTGTTCTTAATCCACTCAATAGAAACCTGTTGTCATCTATCAACCACACAAGTGCTTTCTTGTTGGGCTTGTTAGATAGAATCCAGGAATAATATTTTCTTGTTCTTTAAATAGATCAGAGAGAAGTCTTAAATTAAATGCTTCAAACAATAACACTTTATTTACAACAATTACATAATTGCTTAGAGCTCCCCTGATCTATGGTAGATTTTGTTTTCTCAATAACATTTAAATGTTTTGGATATAAAGCATGTAATTGCATATTTCCTGCTTAAACTTTGTATCGTTCTTAATGATAGGCAATTTTATTCTAATCTGGGAAACTTTATCCCGTCACACTCAATTATCATTCATCCCACAAAAAGTGTCTCTCAAACCTCCCTTCTATTTTCTCCTGAGCTGCAGAGAACTATGGAGGAGAAGGTTAATGCAAACTAAAATCAAATAACACCATACTAAACGTAAGTAATCTCCTGGTAGCACAGAACTTGACTATTGCTGAAAAATAATACATTTGTCAAAGCTTTTTTATTTCACACTCTCCAGAAGATTTTACAAGAATACTGAATCAGCTGAGAATACTGAATGGATGCCCAATGGATTCCAATTGGTAGAGGCATTACCATGGAGAATGCAGCTGTTAATGACTGACAGTTAACAGTCAAGATTTATTTAAATTACAAATTGGTCAAAGCATTCTGCTGACCAATCAACCAGAGAATGGATTTCATTTATTCTGTTGTAAATTTTCCTGGTTGTAAACGTGGGCTGAGTCCAAATTACTTAAAGATGGGATAGGTTTTCCTGTGAAATGACCTTCAGGCAGGAGACAATAGTTTTAGATTCTTGATCATATGAATGGAGACTTGCCCATTCAATCAACAGAACTTCTCTGAATTCTGCTGTTGAGCTGGCCAGCCTTTTAAGTCCCAGTATTTATACAATATGATGAAAACACCTTTTAAAAGCAAGGTGACAAATCACAATGTCAAAACACTGAATAGCCTCACAAACAACGGCCCAGGGCTGTGAATTGCGATTCACCCCTTCAAAGCAATGCGTACAGAAGGCTAACTTCATGCTGCTTCACTTGTTAAAATGATTATGCATGCAGCACTGTGCTTTACATGTATTTCCAACTCAGCAGGGAGTTCAATAATCTATTGCTGACACCATTGAGAAATAATTTTTATTACTTAAAGACAGATAATACTAGTTGCAACGGGAGATGGCCAATGTGCAGGAGGACTTTTCAAAATCAAGAAGAACATAGAGAAATGATGCAACAGGCCAAGGAGCATACAATGTGACCTTAATGCAGAAAATGCATTGGAGGTAGAATGTCATAGAATGATACAACACAGAAGAGGCTCTTTGGCCCATCAAGTCTGCACAGCCAGAAAATACATTATTACCTACACTGGACAACAAGGTGCAGGGTTACCTACACTAGTCCCACTTTCCCGCAATAGGCCTATAACTTTGATGTTGTGACACTTCAAGTGTTCATCCAAGTACTTTTTTTAAAGTTTGTGAGGTTACTCTCCTCAGCTACACTTTCAGGCTGTTCATTCCAGGTCCTCCTCCAGCAAGGGCTAAGAGGCTCTCCAGACAGTGGGAGCAGTCAGCCAGTGAGGCCAATGTCCACAGTCTACCTGCAAGGATTCAGCTGCAGCACTGAAACAAGTTATTGACCTCACACAATTGTCAAGGGCAGTAAATCTAACTTCACTAATGGTCTCCTTACAAATAAACCATTAGACTCATACACTTCTTGCTTACACTCTTGAACATCAACCAACACTTTCCATTAATCATGATTCATACCTGACATTCATAGACTTGTCTCACTGTCATGACTTAGCACTGCTGCAAGTGGAGGGGGAGGGGAGAGGGGGCAGAAGACAATAGCCTAGTCATATAATCACTAGACTATTGATCCAGAAACTCAGTTAATGTTCTGGGCACCCAGGTTCAAATCCTGCCATGGCAGATGGTGGAATTCAAATTCAATAAAGAATCTGGAATTAAGTGTCTACTGATGAATACAAAACCATTGCTGATTATTGGGGAAAAACCCTACTGAATTCACTAATGTCCTTTAGGGAGGGAAACTGCCATCCTTACCTGGTCTGACCTCATGTGACTCCAGACCCACAGCAATACGGTTGACTTTCAACTGCCTTTTAGGCAATTAGGGATAATCAATAAATGGTGGTATAGCTAATGATGCCCACATCTCATGAACAAATTTAAGAAAATGTTTCACACTCACATTTCACAACTGGTGCACAATGATAACAACCAATTAATGAGGCACATGCACATTGAATTACCCAGTACAGGATCTGGTGTTGGAAATCACTCACAAGGTCATGAGTGATATGATGATGGTGTGTTCTGACCTTTTTGCATTCCACTCCTTTCTCCTCCCAACCATCAACCCACAGTCTCTCATGATTTGCAAGTGCTAATATGTCACCACATATCCTTTGGCTGCCCATTCTTCCATCTCATCTTGATCAATTGGGCTAATGGGCTGATGAGTAGCGGATGGAGTTTAATTTGGATAAACGCAACGTAAAATAAACAAGGACAGGACTTATACAATTAATGGTACAGTCCTCAATAGTATTAGAGGAGTTCAGGTACATAATTCTTTGAAATTTATGTTACAGGTTGCCAAGGTGGTTAAGAAGGCATTTAGCACACTTGCCTTCATTGCTCAGACCTTTGAGTAGAGGAGTTGGGACATCGTGTTGAGGTTGTACAGAACATTGGTGAAGCCTCTTCTGGAGTACTGTGTGCATTTCCCATCACCCTGCTATAAGAAGGATATTATTAAATTGGAGAGGGTTCAGAAAAGATTTACTAGGATGTTGGAGAATTTGAATTATAAGGGGAGGCTGGATAGGCTGGGACCTTCTCCACTGGAGCATAGAACGTTGAGGGATGACTTTGTATAAAATCATGAGGGGCATAGATAAGGTGAATAGCAAAAGGTCTTTTCCCTAGGGTTGAAGAGTTCCAAACTAGGGGGCATATTTTTAAGGTGAGAGGAGAAAATTTTAAAAAGGACATGAGTGGCAACTTTTATATACAGAGAGTGGTTCGTATGTGGAATGAACTGCCAGAAGAACTGATGGATGCAGATACAGTTACAATAGTTAAAAGAAATTTGGATAAGTACATGAATAGAAGGGATATGGACCAAATGCAGGCAAGTGGGGCTAGTTTAGTTTTGGAACATGGCCGGCATGGACTAGTTGGACAGAAGGGATTGTTTCCATGTTGGATGACTCTAGGACTCCATGACTCTATAACTGCATCTTTCATGCTTTCAGATAGCCAGGTACTGGGACAGGAGGCTGGGTGCCCTGAGGAGTAACATAATGATGTTGGAGCAATATAGTCACTGGTAAAACACCCCTTGCCATTTAACGCAACCCCATTGCTGAATCCTCAACTATCTACATCCATGGGAATTACCATTGACCAGAAACTGATTGGAACCAGCCATACACATACTACAGATATAAGAGCAATTCAGAGATGAGTAGTTCTGTGGCAAGTAATTCATCTCCTGATTCCCCAAAGCCTGTCCACCATCTACAAGGCACAAGTCATGAATATGATGGAATACTCCTCAAATGCTTGGATGCGCACAGGTCCAAAAATACTGAACAGGCTTGACACCATCCAAGACAAAACAGATCACTTGATTGACACCACATCCACAAAAAAACACTCCCTGCACCACGGACACTCAGTTGTAGCAGTGCGTATTATCTACACAGTGCACCAAGAAATTCACCAAGGCTCCTTAGGCAGCACCTTCCAAACCTCTACATATAAAAGGTTAAGGGCAGCAGTTGCATGGGACAATAACAAATCTGTAAGCTCTCCCCCACACCATCCTGGCTTGGAAATATATCACAGTTCCTTCAGTGTTACTAGGTCAAAGTCCTGAAACTCCCTCCGTAACACTGCTGTGGTTATGTTTGCACACAACAGTTCCAAAAGGCAGTTCATTAGCATCTTCTCAAGGGCAATTAAGAATGGGAAGTAAAATGCTGGTCGAGCCAGAGATGCCCACATTCCATGAATGAATAAAGAAACGATCTCACATATGCAGCCGCCAGCTCAGATAGTGGCATTTTGTGAATAGTAGATGGTAGTTTGATGGCAGGATATGATAATGTACTGGAACTGAGTGAACTACAGATAATGTGTCAGGTCATGAGAGCACAGATTTGTCAATTAATTTCCTGCTTTACAAAATGAATGTATTTCAGAAAGTATTTCATTAGCTGTAAAGCACTTTGAAACATTTGGTAGTCATGAAAATTGCTATATAAATGCAAATAATTTGGTTTTAATTTGGCAGGAGACTGAATTTAGCAGTTCACTGAGGTGATATATTGGAAATACTGATAAGAATTCATACAGAAATGCATGATGCGTTGGTATACCTGCCAGAACCATCAAGGAGCATGGGGAGTCCAATTCAAGCTTGGCTAAAGGCTTGGTATGTTGCTTGGAATCCCCATCCTTCAGACATTGAAGTGGAGACAAACTCCACAAGGAGGTTGTGCGGGATTCAGTACATGGCAGTAATACGGGACTTGCAATGGGGTCAGTATTGAAAAGACTTCCACATTCATACAAGGACCTAAGTCACTACTTCAACACATTGATGTCTTGCTCAGTGACTGCCCCTGGCTGCTCCCAGGAGTGTAGTGTCATTCAGTAAAGATTCATAACATCACACATGTGGTTGTTTGTGATAATAAAAGGTTGCCTTCAGCCTCTAGTATCATGCTTAAATGGAGATGTAGCAATCAGTGTATCTGCAAAAAGGGTCAGTCTCCATCTGCACAATGTTGCAAACATTTTCTGATCCAAAATAGTGCTGGATCATGTGGCAATGCCTGATGAACCTCCATGCGCAGTCAATAAAAGTCTAGGCAGGTGGGAGCTTGGTACTTACTGCAGATTCTGTCCTGGTGTTTAACAGCACTCATACTGAGCAATCCATCAGTTATTTGCTTTAAACAAACATTTTGCAGCCAACAGATGAAGGTGTGCATTTCCTTGTGACCTGGAAAGACCCTGACTTAAGAAATTGACAACAGCATCACTTGAACTATCATTGACAATGGCTGAGAGAACGGAACAGAAGTTCCACTTTTCTGTCACAGAAGGCTACACAGCTCTGTTACTGTTGCGTTGGGAGAAACATGATGACCCCTTTAGACACTGCACTTTGGTGAATTCCTGGTAACTGTTTCTGTAATCCCAATGTGGAGGGGAGTGTTTTTTGTATACACCTCTTGCTTTGACTTCGTTCAGCAAGGATGTTAAAATCTCTCTCTTTCCTCCATCTCTGAAGGCAAAGATTTATTTCCCTCAATGATTCACTCTATTTTAACTAATCTTCAAGTTGTAATTCCTTCCACTGCAGTTAGACAAGAGCATGAGCAGGAGTGCTCACTAAAATTTCTCTTTCAGTGTTTGACTCTCGAAATGAGTCTTTTAATTGTCAATTAACTGCTCAAAATTGGAAATTAAACTGAGGTCTCCTGTCCAGCCCTACACTTCACACAACCACCATTTTGCCTGCAAGAATTTGCATCAGCTTTTCATTTAATTTTCCTAATTTTTCTTAATTCTTGCCTAGTAAATTCCTGACCAAGCCCAAATGTTTCTAGAATGGCAAATGAATTCACCTAGTGAGAACTAGGGATCTGAGTAATTTACATTTCTCTCCTTAATCCCGATATTTGGACTAATTTGACTGTCTATTGCTGACTCATTATGGATGGAAATTCAGGGGCTGTGTGATTACTTGAGATGTTCTTCCTGTGTGCAGTGATCCTTACTGAATTCATCAAATGATTGAATCGCCCTGCAAGCTTTTATGATTAACGACAACATCTAAGTATGTTGCTTGCCACTTCAAAATTTGTGTGGGATGTGCAACAGGTGACATTGAATCGTCAATCATCACAGAAATCATCAGTGAGATATTAATTTACTTCATGAACAGCCAAACTAAACCATCTAACAAGGTGCCAGCTCCTTCAAATGCATATTGCTTTATTGTTAATGCAAATTGCATATCCTTTCAATAGGTTTGCAAACAGAAAAATGTATAATTTTTTCTTTACCTATTTATTCATTGTCTCATGTATTTTGTTACAAAATACTGCAAACAGTGTCATACAGCGTCACCACTCTCCAGCATCATCTTAAAATAGAAAAATAAACCAAAACATAGAACAGAAGCTACAAGCGTGACAAGTACAAGTAAGTGAGGAGGGGGAGTTGCTGTTTTGATAAGGGAGGACCTAACAACAGTGCTTAGAGAGGATATTCTTAAAGGGTCACCAAATGAGGCCATATGGTTAGAACTTAGAAACAAGAAGAGTGTGGTCACTCTGTTGGGATTGTATTATAGACCCCCAAATAGCCAGAAGGTACTAGAGGAGCAGATGTATAGAGAGATTACAGATACCTGTAGGAATAATAGAGTAATATTGATTGGACATTTTAACTTCCCCTGTATTGACTGGGCCATCCAGAGTGTAAAAGGTCTGGATGACCCCACCCCCGAGCACCAAACCATCATCTCCCAAACCATCCACAACCTCATCACCTCAGCTGACCTCCCACCCACGGCCTCCAACCTCATCGTTCCCCAACCCTGCACCGCCCACTTCTATCTCCTTCCCAAAATCCACAAATCTGAATGCCCTGGTCGACCCATTGTCTCCGCCTGCTCCTGCCCCACCGAACTTATCTCCAACTATCTGGACTCCATTTTCTCCCCCTTGGTCCAGGAACTCCCTACCTACGTCCGTGACACCACCCACGCCCTCCACCTCCTCCAGAACTTCCAATTCCCCAGTCCCCAACACCTCATCTTTACCATGGACGTCCAGTCCCTATACACCTGCATTCCCCATACAGATGGCCTAAAGGCCCTCCGCATCTTCCTGTCCCGCAGGCCCGACCAGTCCCCCTCCACTGACACCCTCATCCGCTTAGCCAAACTCGTCCTCGCGCTCAACAACTTCTCTTTCAATTCCTCCACTTCCTACAGAAAAAGGGGGTGGCCATGGGTACCCGCATGGGCCCAAGCTATGCCTACCTCTTTGTAGGTCACGTGGAACAATCCCTCTTCCATAGCTACACTGGCCCTAAACCCCACCTCTTTCTCCGTTACATTGATGACTGTATCGGCGCTGCCTCGTGCTCCCACGAGGAGCTCGAACAGTTCATCCACTTCACCAACACCTTCCACCCCTACCTTAAGTTCACCTGGACCATCTCTAATACCTCTGTCTCCTTCCTAGACCTCTCTGTCTCCATCTCGGGCAACCACCTACAAACCGATATCCATTTCAAGCCCACCGACTCCCACAGTTACCTAGAATACACCTCCTCCCACCCACCTTCCTGCAAAAATGCCATTCCCTATTCCCAATTCATTCGCCTATGCCGCATCTGCTCCCAGGATGAGGCATTCCACTCCCGTACATCTCAGATGTCCTCGTTTTTCAAGGACTGCAACTTCCCCCCCTCAGTGGCCGAGAACGCCCTCAACCGTGTCTCCCACATTTCTTGCAACTCATCCCTCACACCCCGTCCCCGCAATAACAACCAAAAAAGAATCCCGCTCGTCCTCACGTACCATCCCACCAACCTCCAGATCCAATGCATCATCCTCTGACATTTCCGCCATCTGCAATCCGACCCCACTACCAAAGACATCTTTTCCTCCCCACCCTTATCTGCTTTCCGGAGGGACCACTCTCTCCGTGACCCCCTTGTCCACTCCACATTCCCCTCCAGGCCCACCACACCCGGCACTTTTCCCTGCAACCGCAGGAAGTGCTACACCTGCCCCCATACCTCCTCCCTCACCCCCATCCCAGGCCCCAAGAAGACTTTCCACATCAAGCAGATGTTCACCTGCACATCTGTCAATGTGGTATACTGCATCCGCTATTCCCATTGTGGCCTCCTCTACATCAGGGAAACCAAGCGGAGGCTTGGGGACCGCTTTGCAGAACACCTACGCTTGGTTCGCAATAAACAACTGCACCTCCCAGTCGCGAACCATTTCAACTCCCCCTCCCATTCCTCAGACGACATGTCCATCCTGGGCCTCCTGCAGTGCCACAACAATGCCACCCGAAGGTTGCAGGAACAGCACCTCATATTCCGCTTGGGAACCCTACAGCCCAATGGTATCAATGTGGATTTCACAAGCTTCAAAATCTCCCCTCCCCCTACCGCATCCCAAAACCAGCCCACCTTGTCCCCGCCTCCCTAACCTGTCCTTCCTCCCACCTATCCCCTCCTCCCACCTCAAGCCGCATCCCCATCTCCTACCTACTAACCGCATCCCGCCCACTTGAATTGTCCGTCCTCCCTGGACTGACCTATCCCCTCCCTAACTCCCCACCTACACTCACCTTTACTGGCTCCATCCCCGCCTCTTCGACCTGTCTGTTTCCTCTCCACCTATCTTCTCCTCTATCCATCTTCTATCCCGCCTCCCCCTCTCTATTTATTTCAGAACCCCCTTCCCCTCCCCCATTTCTGAAGAAGGGTCTAGGCCCGAAACGTCAGCCTTTCTGCTCCTATGATGCTACTTGGCCTGCTGTGTTCATCCAGCTCTGCACCTTGTTGTCCTGGATGGAGTGGAATTTGTCAAATACGACCAAGAAAGTTTCCTAAACCAATTTGTAGAGGACTCTACTCAGGAGGGAGCAGCACTGGACCTCCTATTAGGAAACGAGGTTGAGCAAGTGACTGAAGTGTCATTCAGAAAGCATTTTGAGTCCAGTGACCATAACTCTCTCAGTTTTAATACAGTTATGGAAAATGATAGGACAGTTCACAGGTTAAGGTGCTAAACTGGAGCAGGGCCAATGTTGGGGCCATTAGGCAGGATGTAGCAAAAGTCGTTTGGGTGAGTCTGTTTGAAGGAAAAGGAACGACTGGCAAATGGGAGGCTTTTAAAAGCATGCTATCAAGAGTCCAGCGACAGTATGTCCCTGTTAGGGTGAAGGGAAAAGCTGGCAGATTTCGGGATCCCTGACGAATGAGGGATATTGAGACTCTGATCAGGCATACATTGGGTTTAAGCTATGGGGCTCAAGTGAATCCCTAGATGACTAGAAAAAGTGTAGGAGCACACTTAAGAGTGAAATCAGAAGAGCAAAAAGAGGGTATGAGATTGATCTGGCCGATAAGGTTAAAGATAATCCTAAGAGGTTCTATAGGTACATTAAGAGTGAGACAGTGGCTAGGGAGAGAATAGGTGTCCTTAAAGATCAGCATGACCATTTATGTGTGGAGGCACAGGACATGGAGGAGAATTTTAATGAATATTTCTCCTCAGTGTTTACTGAGGAGAGAATCATGGATGCTAAGGAAACAAAGGAAGCAATTGGAGATGTTTTGGACCGCATATACGTTACCAGAGAGGAAGTGTTTGCAGCCTTATATCCCCTGGGCCTGATCAAGTCCATCCTTGGATCTTGTGGGAGGTTAGGGAAGAAATTGCAGAGGTCATTGCAGAGATTGTTTGCTTCATCTTTAGCCACTAGTGAAGTTCCGAAAGACAGGAAGGTGGCTAATGTTGTTCCATTGTTTAAGAAAGGTAGCAAAGACAAGCCAGGGAACTACATTGAGATTGACATCAGTGGTAGGCAAATTATTGGAAAGGATACTGAGGATCAGGAACACCAACATTAGGATAGTCACGGTCTGATTAGGGATAGTCAGCATGGATTTGTGTGCGGGAAGTCATGTCTGACAAATCTTTTAGAGTTTTTCGAAGAGGTAACCAAGAGGATGGAAGAAGGTAGGGCAAAGGATATTGTCTATATGGACTTTAGTAAGACCTTTGGCAAGGTCCCGCACAGCAGGCTAGACATGAAAGTTAGGTTACATGGGATCCAGGGAGAGCTAGCTAATTGGATTAAAAATTGGCTCAATGGTAGAAAGCAGAGGGTGATGGTTGAAGGTAACTTCTTGGACTGGAGGCCCTTGACTAGTCTTGTGCCACAGGGGTCGGTGCTGGGACCTTTCTTATTTGTTATTTACATAAATGATCTGGATATGAATGTACAAGGCATGATTAGTAAGTTTGCAAATGTTACAAAATTATGAGGTATCATTGATAGTGAGGAAAGTTATCAAAAATTACAGAGGGATCTTGATCAGATGGGAATATGGGTTAAGGATTGGCAAATGCAATTCAATACAGATAAATGTGAGGTGTTGCACTTTGGAAAGTCAAACTAAGGTAGGACTTATACAGTAAATGGTATGGTCCTGAGGAGTGTTTTGGAGCAGAGGAGCATAGGAGTACAAGTACATAGTTTGTTGAAAGTGGTGTCATAGGTGGACAGGGTGGTGAAGAAGGCATTTAGCATGCTGGCCTTCATTGGTCGAGGCATTGAGAATAGGAGTTGGGATGTTTTGTTACAGTTGTATAAGTTATTGGTAAGGCCACAGTTGGAGCATTGTGAACAGTTTTGGTCACCCTGTTATAGGCAAGACATAGTTAAACTGGAAAGTGTGCAAAGAAGATTTACAAGGATGTTGCCAGGACTAGTAGGCCTGAGTTATAGGAAGAGATCGGCCATGATAGGATTTTATTCCTTGGAATGTAGAAGAATGAGCGGTGACCTTATTGAGGGCTGTATAAAATCATGAGGGACATAGATAGGATGAATGCATATAGTCTTTTTTCCCAGGGATGGGAAATTGAAAACTAAAGGGCATTGTTTTAAGCTGAGAGAGAATAGATTTAAGAAGGACCTGAGGAGCAACTTCTTCATGCAGAGAGTGGTGCTGCCAGAGAAAGTGTTTGAGGCAGGTACTATAACAATATTTAAAATACATTTGGATAGGTACATGGATGGGAAGGGTTTAGAGTGATATGGACCAAATGTGGACAAATGGAGCTAGATGAGTGGGTACTATGGTCAGCATTTGGGCCAAAGGGCCTGTTTCCATGCTGTATTACTCTATGACTCTGACTCTATTGAACATAAAGGCAGATAAATAAAGAAAATAGTGCTCAATTTTACAGTCCTTCTTGCTAAGTGCTATGCCCATGGGCCATGGGCCTGATGGCCAGCCATGAATCCCTTCACTGCACCACTGCTACTGGAACATGAGTTGCCACCATTCATCAGCACCATCTTGCTTTCGCTGATGTCCCTGTCACTATGAGTCCTTACTGGACCTGACCACTGTAGCCGCCACCGATGCTGCTGGATACTGCACTAGCTCAAACTCGACTTCCCACTGTCGCCATGAATCTGCAAATGACGCAGATGCTGCTGGGAACCCAAACCTGCCCCTTCCACAGCAGGCATGAATCAGCGCTAGGACTACCCTATTGATTCAGAGGCACTGGACTCACTTTGAGTCCGCATTGGGCTCACTTGCCCTTCACTGCTTTCCTCTTCAACAAGTGGTAAGTAATAGAAATAAAAGTGAAAAAAAGAAAAAAAAGAAATGAAAGAAAAAGTAGAGTGGACAAGCCCGGGCTCAAGAGCTCTACTTCGCTGCCATCTAACTAAAAAAAAATGCTCATTGTACTGCTGATTATGTCTGTTGCTGATATCCTTGGAGCCATAGAGGTTATAGAACAGAAGACAGTACTTCAAATCTCTGAATGATGTGGGCAATGGCAAAGAATTTGGCAAAATCATGTGAGAAGTTCAGTTAGGTCGATCTCAATGCTAGAAGCAACTTGTTGCATCTTTTCATTAAGTTCCAGGCAATGAGGTAAGGTTCTCGCAAGGCAGCATTGAGTTACATATTAAGGGTGATTATTGCTTGTTAATGACATTATTAACTGCAGATCTCGGCTCATTAATAAAGAGATCTCTATCCTACCATTTGCCATGAGCAAATTCAATACCAAGAATTCTCAACATGGAAATCAGTGTGGGTGCCTGGCAATTTCAACTTGCTGCTCACTCCAAAGTACCTCCGTGTTGGACACAGAAAATCTTATTCCATGGGTACCAGCCACATGCACTCCATCACCATGAACGTTGGCTAATGACATGTACTACGCTCTAAGAATGTTCATGGCACATCTCTGATCCACCTGCATTTTTGCACTTCAATGCTGCACCTTGAGGCACAATTGCAATTATCATTGTAATATTGCAGCAATGACACTGTATACTTAGGGACATACACCCAGCTCGTAGTCTGGCTCAGGCTGCATCTCAGTGCTGTTCACTTGCTCTCTAGTGCTCACTCACTTAGAGCCTTCCAAGGTGCTCACAGCATCCCTGTCTTTCTTTGCCTTGCTATTTTTCACCTTGTCCCTCAGCCAGAGATACCAGGCACACAGTATTGCTGCATCAACATGTCATTTAATATAGACACAAAGGCAGGAAAGTTGTCAGCAGTCCTCAGTACAGTCAAGGGCACTTTGATCAAGGTGTCCTGGCACAGTAAGTTAATGGAAATTTCTGATATGAGTCCTGGTGGCTAGACATGGTCAGTCAGCCGCTCAAGCTGATCAGGGTCAGGATCTTCCCCTCAGAAAAAGTGAAGAGCAAATATCGGGCAGCCCACTTTGAGTCTTCCTACTGTTTTCCTCGTTAAATGAGGGAGAGACAGGTCTAACAGGAAATAAAAGTGGGTGGCACAACTGTTGCTGTTGGTGCAAGTTCGAATGTCCCAAGTGAGTGAATAGGCAGCACAAAGGGTATGCAGGATTAGTGGTTTTGGGGGTAAGGGTGGATAAAAGTAAGTGAGGGAAGATGTTGCATGCAATAGTGAAAGCAATAAAGCATGAGTCTTAGTGAGAGATGGTGTAGTAGCAGAGAAAGATTGAGTGTGAAGTATTGGTGACACTTGTGCTAGCAGAGTGGAGAAGTTTATTAACCTTCTTCTTAAATTGTTCAGTGACTCCGGGTGACTGGGACTGTACTGGCCTGGGAATCAAGCTTGGACCAGGCTGGCATGTCTGGTATTGTGGCCGTCTCTGCCAATTCTGTGGGAAGAGGATATTCTGTTTATTCACCACCCCATCCTGTAGGACCTCTAGGTCTCTGCCCATAAAGCAGGGAACCAATTTTCCCTTTCTGCCATGTCTGAGACAGATTTTCAGGAATCGTGTAGGGCATGTCCATGCTTATTGTGCTTAGTCATGTGCACAATGGCCTTTTAAGAAGGCACCACACCAGGAATGCTGATAATCCTGGATATCCTGGCAGATCTGGGTATGGCCAGTTGTAGAGTATGGCTAGTATTGGACAGGAAGAGTGATATAAGGGCAGAGTAGGTAGTTAATAAGGTGAAATTGACAAGATATGGAGGTAAAATTCTCCATGGCATCCAATGAAACTGACATTTTACCAAAAAGAATAAGTTAAAGCCTTACATCATTTATGTCTGTAAATGAACATGTAAAGCTTTGAATGGTGTTGCAGCTTTTCACACTTTTACAATCTGGTATTTGATGGGGCAGCTCTGAAAGAAGGACACATCACAAAGATTTGCATCATAAGAATCATGTTCCTAGCATTCCCCAACGATAGAAATTTCAAAACACAAGGTTCCATTTTAAAATTTTTGCCCAAATAATATCTTCCACCTTGGCATTTTTCATACCTGTACTCAACTCTAATATTCCAAAGTGGCATTTGGCCTTGTTTGGGTGCAATGGAAATTCAGCTGTCCAATTATATTTCATATAAAAGCTGCTGCATCTTTTTGTCAGACCCTG
The DNA here is from genome assembly GCF_021869965.1 of Rhincodon typus. Classification (NCBI taxonomy): domain Eukaryota; kingdom Metazoa; phylum Chordata; class Chondrichthyes; order Orectolobiformes; family Rhincodontidae; genus Rhincodon; species Rhincodon typus. The sequence continues at coordinate 68,086,139 of NC_063337.1, forward strand.
CTTTGACTAATAGCAATGGGGCTAACATTTTCAAAACAAGGTTGCTGATGCAAAGTAGCACTTGATCCATTCTGCCTGATTTCCAATCCAATGTGCTTAAAAGACCTTGAATTCTGACTTCAAACTTTAAGTTCTGCATTAAAAGTTTATTTATGTCAAAATTTTCAAATTCACTGCACCCACTCCCCAAAAACCATTGATGTGCATAAAAAGTTATCTGAAAGCTGCCACTCATTTTGCCAGTAAAAAAAAAGCATGCCTTTTCTTAATTGAAGACAATGTAAGTTTAGTAAGACAGAGCTTAATTAGAAGTACCAAACTCTAGAGGCATCATTTAGAGCACATTCACATTTATTTAACTTCCGGAGTATTCTCACTGTTTTTGGTGCATTTCTTTGAGGACAAAGAAACACTTGCCTCTTGGACTGATCTCTCTGCAAAAACATAGCTTCAATAACAATTGATCCACAATCCCAAGTATTGTTGCTAACAAAGTCAAATTCTCTCCTGGTTCTTGTTGTTTGGCATCTTTTATTAACTTGATACCTAATTTGTTCATGGCACAAAGACATCTCAATCACATAAACTTCAATCTCTGATAGTATACCTGGTTAGTAGTATATTTCTTGCCCTTGTTAAATGCACCATCTATCTTGCCTTCAATCTCTTTCTGGACTGTTAGTATTTGACCTTCCCTTCCTGTTAATAGGATTTCTTTCAATGATCATGATCTCCTTCTGAGCCATGTTCACTCCAAGAGAACTGTTTCAATTTACACCAAGTTTTATTCTCTTCCATCTTTGTACTTCATGTTCACAATCCATGGATCTAACCTTTTATCACTTATTGATGTTTACAGCACAGATGGAGAACTCTACTAATGGGAAAAGTGCCTTCTTATCCACCCTATTTACGCTTCTAATAATCTCTAGCAGGATTCCTCTCAACATTTGTGACTCCAAGGAAAACAACCCTAGACTAACCAATCTTTCTTCACAGCTCAGACCCGCCAACCTAGGCAGCATCCTTGTAAATTTCTTCAACGCACATAATGTGGCAACTGCAAGCAGTATTGCTAGCACTTTTCTTACTCCTCTAGGAACTGTGCCATACTTAGGAACATGGAAACAGGAGTAGGCGGCCAGCCATTGAGTTTGCTCCGCCATTCAATGAGATCAAGAACCCTTGATATCTGATATAAGATTCTCTTTTCTCTTAATTCTAAATGTCATCCCCTTGATATCCAGAGTTCTTGTGTCTTGGTCCCATTCCTCGGCTTTACTGGGACATATTTGCCCTGTACCCTTGCTATTTCCTCCCTGAATGCCTTTTACTACCCTAATAGTTTCATCTGCAAGTAGCTGCTCTCACTTGGGGGCCAGGTCATAGCTTAGTAAAATTAATATTTTCCCAGTTTAGAAATGTTATTCCTGCCCCATCCTTATTCTTTTCCATAATTATCCTAAATCTAACTGAGTTGTGATCATTCCATCTCCAAAATGCTCCCCAAACTGTTCTTCCTTCCACCCGCCAGGATAAATTTCTCTGCGCAGGTATGTTTCTGAATATTCGATCCACAACTATTCCCCCATTTTTGGGCTTTCTACTTAGTGCTAAAAAAAAGTTTTCTTACATGCAACATAAGAGTGTTCTTCTATTCCTCTCTCTGTCTCATCTGAATACCCTACGGCCAGGAATGGTGAGCTGACAATCTTCCCCATCTTTCAGCCAAGTCTCAATTATAGCTATGATAATACACTCCCACATGCCTATCTGTGCCCTTAGCTCAACTGCCTTATTCCTGAGGCTTCTTACATTAAAATAAATTCCATTTAGCTTTGCTAAACTCACTTCTTTTTATAGCTTATGCTTCTAGATTCACTTAATCACATTTCAACTTCTAATTCCATCCCAGTTTCTCTCCCATCTTAACTATTCATTAAGGTTTTATACCCCTTGCCAATGTAACCCATTAAAATTGAATAGCTCCCACCTTGTCAAGAAACAGCCTTATCTTGCACATACATCCAGATTTTATATTTTTTGGTGGTCTTCCTTGTTCTTTTTCTATTCATCATGGGATGTGGGTATCATCTTCTGGGCTCGCATTTATTGTCTATCCCCAGTTGCCCTTAAGAAGATGGTAGTGAGCTGCCAACTTGAACTATTACAGTCCATCTGTTATAGGTAGACCCATATTCTGTTACTGAGGGATTAACTAGAATTTTGACCCACTGACACTGAAGGAACAGTGGGTCAAATACATTTCCAATCAGGATGATGAATGACTTAAAGGAGGACTTGCAGATGGTTGTGTTCCCTTGTATCTGCTGCCATTGTCCTTCTAGATTGAAGTAGTCATGGGTTTGCAAGATACTGTTGAAGGAAGCTTGGTGATTTTCTACAATGTATTAAGGTACAGATTGCTACTACTGAGCATCAGTAGTGAAAAAAGTGAATGTTTGTGGATCTGGTGCCAATCAAGTGGGCTGTTTTGTCTTGGATGGTGTAAAACTTTTTGAGTGTTATTGGGCTTGCATTCGTCCAGGCAAGTGGAAAGTATTTCATTACACTCCTGACTTGTGGAGTAGATGACTTGTAGATGGTGGATGAGATCTGGGGAGTCAGGAGGCGAGTTACTTACTGCAGGATTCCTAGCCTTTTGTAGCCATGGTACTTAAATGGCTAGTCCAGTTCAGTTTCTGGACAATGGTAATGACCAGGAAGAGATTAGTGGGGGATCCAGTGCACATTAAGGAGGTCATCATCTTATTTCAATCCACAAATTCTCTTTGCGTTCCAGATTATCTACAACATTTCTGTCCTCATTTCCATTACAGTTCTCCTTTCATACTATTGCTTGTGACCTGTACCGAGATGATCTTACCAATTTGCTAGTATGGTGTCCTCCACTTTCAGTTGCATCACTAATTGGTCCCTTTGTGATACAAATATTGCTGAGAAGGAATTTGTTCTCAAGAATTTTTTTCTGTTATTATAGCATTTGTTCTAATAGTGTATATTTATCTGTAAATTTTACTCCCAACCAAACTAGAAGTCAGTCTGTATTTAATATTTTGGAACAGTCCAATAACTTAATTGATAGAACAGATAAAAAATTTCCGGTAAAATTTCTACAGTCTTGCACATGATCTACTAAATTCCATTATGTACTCTTTCAGGGTACTATCCTCATTCAATCTTTCTAAATTTGTCAGAACCTGACTTCACCTCATAAACAGTCTATAGATCATCTTTTTTTAAAATAAATTTTATCCAGAAAAGTTGATAACATCGTCAATACTTCATCCATGTTTAAATCTTCAGTCTCCAATTCCAAAGAAAACTTTGTTTCTTATCTTACTACTGTATGGTAACAAAAGTACTAAGACCATACCTTACTCCTCTTTGGTAAAGAAGTAACCCAGGTCAACATTGTAGCTTCATTCTTCAACTAGTCATCAGATTTGCATTCAGAACATGGCTGTGTAATTATATCCAAAAATTTTACATTTTGACTCTATCATCGTCTGCTACTGATGATATATGTTGGAAATAACTATTTTGAACAGAATCTAAGTCAACAGGTTTACTGAGAGTTTTATTGAAGTTAGCCACACGACATAAAACTCACACGCGTGATTGTTAGCTCCCCTTACTTATACAATTGATTCATACCCAATAATGGTTTAATTAATGTATCTATCACATGTTCCTTCATTCCTTTAGGTCTTAGGCGTTCCTTCAGACTATATTAGATGATAACACAGTATTCCTAGATTCTGACCTGCTCTTGTCTTCACAGTATATATGAGACTTGTCCAGTTGAGTTCCTGGATAATGGTAAACGCCACAATATTAATCACAGGATATTCAGTGATTGTAATGCTATTGAATATAAAGGGGCAATGGTTAGATTCTCTCTCGTTGTGGATGGTTATTGTATGGCATTTGCATGGTGGGAATGGTATTTGCTATTTGTCAATCTAGATGAGATCTTGCTACATTTGGATACGTGCTGTTTCAGCAGATGGAATTTAACCCTGAAATGTATGAGGCAGATGGAAATTAACCCCACAAAGTGTGAGGTGATACACTTTGGAGGAGTAACTTGACAAGGAAGTATTCAATGAATGATATGACACTAGGAAGTTCTGTGGAACAAAGGGACCTGGCGTATTTGTCTATAGATCTCTGAAGGCAGAAGGACATAGTAGTAGGATGGTGAAAAGGCATATGGGACTCTTACCATTATCAATTGAGCATAAATAACAAAAGCAGGTAAAACAATTTGGAGTTGCATAGAACTTTGGTGTGACCACACCAAGAGTACTGTGAGCAGTTCTGGTTGCCACATTACAGGAAGGATGTGATTGCACTGGAGGCATGCAGAAGATGTTCACAGGATGTGATTACGTTGGGATGAACATTTAAGTAATGAGGAAAGGTTGGATAAGCTTGAGTTGTTTTCACTGGAGCAGAGAAGACTAAGGGACAATCTGGTAGAGGTGTACAAGATTATGAAGGACATGGGCAAAGTGAATAATGAGCAGCTGTTCCCCTTAGTTAAAGGGTCAGTCATGATAGGACACAGGTTCAAGGTGAGGGGCAGGAGGTTCAGGGAGGATTTGAAAAAATAACCTTTTACCCAAAGGGTGATGAAGGTCTGGAATGTGCTGCCTGGGAGGGTGATAGATGCAAGTTGCCTCATATCTTTTAATAAGTTTACATCTGGCAAGCCATAACATTCAAGGCAACAAGGTGCAGAGCTGGATGAACACAGCAGGCCAAGCAGCTTCATAGGAGCAGAAAGGCTCATTCAAGGCTATGGCCAACTGCTGGTAAATGGAAATAAGTTGAAGTTCAGGTGTTTCGCAAATGTTGATGCAAACTTGATGAGCTGAAGGACCTCTTCTGCACTGTATGATACTATGATTTGAGTAGTCACAAATGGTGTTAAACATTGTGCAGTCATCGGAGAACATCCCCACATCTGAGCTTATGATGGAGAGAAGATCATTGATGAAGCAGTTGAAGATGTTTTGGTTTAGGAGACTGCTCTGATGCACTCCTACAGAGATGTGCTGCACCTGAGATGATTGAGCTGCAACAACCTTGACCATCTACTTTTCTGCTAGTCATGACTCTAAGAATAGAGAGATGTTCCCCCTAATTTCCCCGACTTCTAGTTATAGAAAAACAAAACTGCAGATGCTAGAATCCAAGGTAGATCAAGTTTTAGCTGATAGAACATGAATTGTTGTAGTAATTGTAATCACAAGGAGGGAAGATTGTGGGTGCTGAGATAATGGGGTCAAAGATTGCAAAAGGGTAATGAGGAAGAGTGATGATAGGGGCTTAAATCACAGGGTTGGTGAAATTGCTGGGAAAAATTATTGTCAGATGAAGGAGATTATAGGTGGACAGTTTGTAGAGGTGAGATAGCAGGAATGGGGAATCATTGGGACCGTTGATCTTGAGGGGCCAAATCATGGCAGAAAATATCCATGTGTACAGACAAATGGGGAGAGAGTGAAGGGAGAGAGAGAGAGGGGCAGTGACTTCACAGGGCGAGATCGCAGGGCAGGAGTGATTGCGGGAATGATGGGGATGGAGATCACGGGTAAACATTGTAGAGGAGCGAGATCACAGGGGGACAGAATTGTGGAAGGTGAGGTGGGATTGTAGAAGGGGATGAAATTGCAGGAAAGGAGAAATCCTAGAAGCAAGGGATCAAGTGGGCTTCCAGGAGGCAAGAAATCAAGGGGGAGAGATTGTAAGGGTGAGTTTGTGAGATAGTGATCACACAGGAAGATCCCAAGGACAAGAGTTCATGTGGGAAGAGATGGAAGAAGGCTTTGATTGAGGATAGGGATTGTGGTTATGAGAGATCAGGAATTTAGAATGGGCATAAGGAATAATTTGAGGGGAGAAATCATGGGGATCATAGACAGTGGGAAACACAAGTGTTGGAACATAAGAAAACTATTTAAAGTATTGGCAAACATCTGTAGCTTGGGTTGAGGTTGAGTTGCTCACCAAACTGGCTTGGTTTTGTTCAGACATTTTGTCACCATGCTAGGTGACATCATCAGTGAAGCCTCCGATGAAGCGATGTTATTCTACTCCATTTGAAACTTATACTGTCCGGTCTGTTACTGTGAGTACTGTCATTTCTGGTTTTGATCTGTATGGGCTTATATATGGGATCCAATTCTATATGTTTGTTGATTGAAGTATGGGTGGAGAACCATACCTCTAGGAATTCCCTTTGAAAAGAATGATTTGATTGAGTGGGGTCAACATGAGTTTGTAAAATGGAAATCATGTTTAATAAGCGTGTTGAAATTTCCTGAAGATGTTACCAATGAAGTTGAGAAGGGGGTATCAGTGGGTAGCGTACTGAGATTTTCCAAAGGCTTTCAGTTGGGTCCTATACAGGAAGTTAGGAAATAAAATTAGTGTACATGGGATAGGAGGTAATATACTGGTATGGACTGAGGGTTAGTTCATGGAAAAAATACAGAACAGTTATAAATTGCTTGTTCTTAGATTAGCAGGCGGCTATTATGGGGTATCTCAAAGATAAGTGCTTGAATACCATCTGTTCAGAATCTATGTCAACAATTTAGATGTGAGTATCAAGTTAATAATTTTAAATTTAAAGATGACACAAAACTATCTGGGAGTATAAGTTGTGATGAGGATGCAAAGAAGCTTCAGTGGGATTTGAACAAGCTGAGTGAGTGGTTAAGAGCATGGTACATGGAATATAACAAAAACAAAGTTGCTGGAAAAGCTCAGCAGGTCTGGCAGCATCTGTGGAGGAGAAAACAGAGTTAACGTTTCGGATCCGGTGACCCTTCCTCAGAACTGATGGTGGCTGGGAAAACGTCAGTTTATATGCAGAAA
>NC_063337.1:68098050-68131104 GCF_021869965.1 Rhincodon typus
ATATCTGTAACAATTCAGCCCTGATGATATTTACCAGCAAATGTTACAATTACAAATGCAAATCCCAGCCACGTGGGATTATATAATAAGAGTATGAAATTTACACTAGAAGATTGAAACTACAATGAAAACAACTAGAGTGTATCATCAAATTAATGGCTGCAGTGGCCTTTTGGGACCAACCCTTAAATATATCCCACCACTGATGTACGGTCAAGGCCGTGATGGAACCAGTAAGTTGTACCGCATGCCTGTCTGCCTCCAATGGGATCAAAACTGAGAGGTACCCATAGAGGATTAATGTTTTCATATTAACACTAACAGCAGTAAATCCTTATTTACAATCACCACACAACTGCATCATATATATACACACAACTTAATCTATTCCGGCTCCCATCCTGGGTTTGAGGATCCTGTTCATGCTGAGGGCCCTCATAACCTGCAAGAAGAACAGAGAAAGAAAAGAGAGAATGCCAGACTATCTGGCTGTTAGTCAATTCCTTTATGTTCTGGCATTTGAATCTTTCTGTGCGCTTTTAGTTATTTCTGCAACTGGGTACGTGATTAGGGTCTCATGCTGAATTGTACTACCACTGGAGGTAATATAACCTCATCTTGACCAAGCCATCATATAGTCATGGACTACACCAAAGGCATTTTTTCCATTGGTATGGATGTTAACTCTTTGTCCTTTTCCTAGCTGGAGGGCAGTAGTAAGTGCTTTTAGTTCAGTGTTTTTTGTTTGGCTACCTGGATGGAGTGACATCTTTCTATCCTCTATCCTGCCAAACGTTCCCCTTTCAAATTAACCATAGCCCACCCCATCTGGACTTCACCATCATAGTACTCCCGCACACCATCTACAAACATGCACTTCACATCTGGCTCTAACGACTCTTCCTTAACTTAACCCTGTCACTCTTCTTCCTGCTCCATGAGGGGGATGCAATCATGTGTCGCTCCGTCCTGATTCACATAGCTTGCCGGGTTCTGTCTACTGTTTTTAACCACATCCATGTGCTTGTCTCCTGGTGACAGTGCAGCTCGCCAATTGTCTGTAACACCTTTCGGTTTGCCACCTTCCAGTAGCTGACTGAACTATGTGTGGTGTGTAATATTACCTTCCCCAGTTCTGTCCAGGGGCAGGATGTCATTAGTGCCCAGGTTGCACACTGTGTGGCTTGAACACACGATTGTTGTCCCATCATGACTGGATCCATTTTGCCTGAGTAGTATCCCACAGGCTGGAGCTTATCTCCATGTCTCTGGAGCACTGCTGCAAATTGATTGCCCTTGCAAAACAGGTGAAAGAGATTTTCATGTCAGGGAGTCCTGGTGCTGGTATGGATGCCAGCGTCTGTTTCATTTTGACAAAGGCCAATTCTTGCACATGTCCCCATTTGATTTTCTCTGAGCCAGCTTGTTCCCCTTTTTGTAAGGTCTTGCAGGGATCTGGCTAGTTCACTGTAATTTTCTACAAAGTTCCTGCAAGAGTTAAATAGTCCTAAGACTTGTCTTATCCCTTTAACAGTAATTTTTTTTTTCATTTCTGATAATGTCACCTGACTGAGACAACCAGAATATCATCTACATTTTTATCAGTTAATCCATTTACATAATTTGCTCTAAAATTCAGTATATTCCAGTTTCAGATTCCTTAATTTGTGTTTTTTTTAATCCTCCCATCCCCTATCCTCAGACCACTTCATCCAATAATAGTAAAATAACATTATACATGGACTCAAAATTTTTCCAGCTCACTTCATCTGTATCTGTCTTGAGGATACTTCTTCAATATGTTTCCCTCCTTGCCAATTTTATGAATGATTGTATCATTGAGTGGTAACTACCTCCATATGCAGGTATCCCCCTTGAGCTACAATATACATGGTATCAAATAGTGCAGCTCTAACTTTCATCAGGCTTTACCTCATCTTATGCTTCCCACCTTTTGTTTTTCCTGGGGTTCCCTTACCACAGACTCCTACACCACCTGAGGGGTGCCTGTATCAAGGTGGCGAGGCAGGTTTCTCACTGGGCAGCAGTGAATTGTCAATGAAGGTGGATCATTGCTTACTAACCATCTTATTATTAGCCCATCTTGCCTCATTAATTTTCAGCTCCCTATCTTACCAAATATGGAACAAGTTAGACATTGAGAAATGTCTAACTTGATATGAAAGTCAGCGCAGGTACTCGGCGACTTCAACTCAATGCCTGCTCTAAATCATATCCATCGGAGCATCTCTGAGCACAGTTCACCAATACCAGCCTTCTTTCACATACACTAACTGTCCTAATACATTACAACTTCACCTACTGGTTTAGTCATACAAATGCTCAAGATGGGGTATCTATATGTCATCCAATGGACCCTCTCAATCAATCCACTATCACTCCTCCCAGAGTCCATATTCTTTCATTGTTTTAAAGTCAGTTTCTCTATGGAACTTGTATCAGTGTCCTATTGTTTAAACTATGTTTTTGTGCTCTTCCAAGCCACTAATCCTTTCATCAAGTAGGTGTACATGTCTTTTTGTCCTATTCTTCAGTGCATGCTTTTTCCTGCCTCTCATGTCTGTTACCTCTGAGGTAACATTCATTTTTTCATATTTATTTCAGTGTCCCAAGACCATGTCACACATTTTTGACTCCCACTTGATCTTAACAAATGATTTATGAGGTTTTACTTATCTCTCCACGTATGGACCCAATGCTTCAGGTGGTTGCTTCATCACCAATTCAATCCTTCTTTCAAAAGAAAGACAAGGACACAAACATCACCAAGAGAAAGCTATCAGGTTGGTGCTCTCATCTAAACTTCCTTTTCACTGAAATGTATTTTAACCTCACTTACCATTTCAACCCATTATTCTAACATTTTGTCTCCCCACTTAATTATTTCATCTCATTCAGTTTTACAATTTAACTGTTACCTCCGTATCTAATTCCAGAAATCAGTAGAGATTTGTAATCCATGAAACATAGTCATATAATATTTTAAAACAGAAGTCAAACATTTCTGTTCGATTCAGACACAACATACTTTCTTCTTTCTATAAGATGACCCACATTTTTTAAAAATTACTTGATAACTCTTTCCAGATATTTGATTTATCTCCCCGTGAATTTGTCCAAATTCAATTTTGCGTTTACTCCTTTAAAGTCACTAACCATTTTCTATATTTATTGAAACTGTGTGCATGCACTTTAACATTTCCCAGAATCCCTTTACATTTTCAGGTAACTATTCCATTTAAATGTTTTAAAATATCAGTACATGTGGGTCTCAATATAATTTTTGTCACAATATACTTAAGTATACACAGGCTCAGTGGTTTCAAGATTCCTGACACTCAATACAATTAATATTTCCACAGTACGTCCCCAACACTGAAGTGTGTTATTGATGAATGGCTTGATGAGTTGAGGGTGCCCTATCGATCACTGTGTTATAATGTTGAAATTCTGCAATTAGGGTCAGCATTCAGTGTCTCCAATTTCTCAAAAAAAAACAAGCTCCATCCATTCCACATCAAGCAGAATGGGTTAATTAGTATTAATCTACTACAAATTCAAAAGAAGAGGTGGGGCATAAAGTCCTGCATATAGTTACATTATCTGTCTTTCCTCCTCCTTGAAGGAAGGAGAAGCCCACCCCATTGTTAAATTTGCCTTTCCTAAACTCCTTGCAAACAGGGAATTGCATTTTCAACATTCCAATGTTCCTGTTATAGAATTCATAGAATCCCTACAGCGTGGAAACAGGCCCTTCGGCCCAACAAGTCCTCACCGACCCTCGGAGAATCCCACCCAGATCCATCCCCCTATAACCCAACTAATCTACACATCCCTGAACACTACGGGCAATTTAGCATGGCCAATCCACCTAGCCTGCACATCTTTGGACTGTGGGAGGAAACCAGAGCATCCGGACGAATCCCACGCAAACACGGGGAGAATGTGGAAACTCCACACAGACAGTCGCCTGAGGGTGGAATCAACCCCAGGTCCCTGGCACTGTGAGGCAGCAGTGCTAACCACTGAGCCACCGTGCCACCCCTATAAATCAGTCAGAAGTGCTGTCACCACGATAAATTAGTAGAACAGAACTTCTGTCCCCTGACCGGGGTATGGGACATGTATGGTTAATGTAATAACCTTTTAAGGAACCATCAGCAGTTGTGTAAAGCAAAAAGTCTGTGAAATGTTGATTCAAAAATTTAGTTTGTAAAGTTTGTTAAAAATGTACCTTTTGGAATTGTCTCCATGTGTGTTTAGACTTGGGTAAAATTTTAATTCCAGAATTAACATGTTTGGAATGTCATTGTCTGGCCAAAGTGAACTTCCAAATATTGTTCTGACATGAATGATTCTTTAATTCCGGATGATAAGATTGACTCGTTGTTAGTATCTGTGTGGAGTTTGTATGTTTTCCCCATGTCTGCATGGGTTTCCTCCAGGTGCCCTGGTTTCCTTCCACAGTCCAAAGATGTGCAGGCTAAGGTGGATTGGTCATGCTAAATTGCCCATAGTGTTCAGGGATGTGTAGATTAGGTGGGTTATAGGGGGATGGGTCTGGGTGGGATGCTCCGAGAGTTGGTGTGGACTTGTTGGGCCGAAGGGCCTGTTCCCACACTGTAGGGATTCTATGATTCTAATATAGGCACACATGGGAACACACTACACTTTCCAAACACCAGGCATTCCCAAAATGCAAACTAAAGCTTCAAAGTATCCCCAGGTCTCGAGCTCCAGGGAACAAAAACACACAAACTGTACAAGACAACATTGAGCAATCAACAAACACAGGTGCATTCAAACCAGACCAAAAAGAGTTAACACTTCTACAAGGTTCAGTGCACTTGCACAGTGCAGAAACCTGGCCTCCAGCTCTTTCTTTTTCTTGTGATAACTGTCCCCCATCCTTTTGGGGGTCCACATTGTGCTAACATATTAGCTACAGACCCGAATCCAGAGTCTGCTGCATTCCACCCTGGAATACAGAAGGTGTCTGGAGCATTAGGTTGCTTTACCCTTCTCTTAGACATTTCCTTCAATCCCGTCCTCGTTGCCAAAAATGTCTTGGAACACAGAGTGTATCCAAGCAGTCGTTCTCGCATTCGGTTTAACGTAGTTAAGTGAAGACTCAACAATAGCAATTTGCTTAAATATGAACATTTACTGTAATAATAAAAGATGGAAAAGAAGGGAAAAATAAAAGACTGAACTATGAACATTTAATAATAAATGAAGATGAAAAAGGAAGGAAAAGAAAGCAATAAGCCTCACGTCCTCCTGCATGTCAGGGACCCCTTGATCGACAGCTGGTCTAGAGCTTAGGTTTGTTGCTGGCACCATTCACAATCCTGGTCCAAGGTGATCCAATGACTTGGAATGAAATTCTCTCTCTCTTATACAGTGTAACAAACAGCTAGCACAGAAAAGCAGATACAGAAGATAAGCTGCTTGCAAGTACAGAAAACAAGTTTTGATTGTGGCATCTGTGGCACATAGAGGAATGGCCACAGAATTCATTCAAGGTCATGCAGCTGTCAAATATCATCAACAATTTTAGCCTTTCATCCCATCCTTTTTAGCCTACCCCTGCATGCAAAGTGTCCCAGCAGCAGCATTTCAATGCCAGTTACCAGTGCACCCTGTAATATAGGTCTGTGCTTCCTACGCATTCGACAAATGGATTAAAGAGCTGTTGTGATGGTTGTGAGGTGTTGACAAATCTTGAACGCCAATGTTCATGGCTGGTATTGGTGAACTGTGCTCAGAGATGCTCCGATGGATATGAATTAGAGCAGGCATTGAGTTGAAGTCGCCGAGTACCTGAGCTGACTTTCATATCAACTTGTTCGACACATTTGGTAAGATAGGGAGCTGAAAATTAATGAGGCAAGATGGGCTAATAATAAGATGGTTAGTAAGCAATGATCCATCTTCATTGACAACTCACTGCTGCCCAGTGAGAAACCTGCCTCGCCACCTTGATACAGGCAAAAAAGATGGAATGAATTGCTCCCGAAGTCATGATGGGCCTCACCAACCTTCTTACCTGATTCTGCCACAAATCTCATCAGAGCCCATGTTGCTCTGAATCCTATATGATTCCATCGAGAGTGTGTATTGCCACACACCTTACCCCTGCTTTCTCCACCAGCACAAATTTGACATTATATTTAAAAGTGACGCAGTTCAATTTGAAGCAAGGGTGTTAAATTTGAATAAAGGAAATTATGAAAGCATGAGGTGCACAGTGGCTGAGCTGAATTGGAAAATACATTAAAAGACATGTCTGTTCATTGGCAATGGACATTCTATAAAGAATTATTACGTGGCTTACAATAACTATACGTTCCATTAAGGTGCAAAACCAAAACAGATCAGTCGACCATGACTGACAAAGGAAGTTAAGGATTGTATAAAATTGAACAAAACTTTTTATATATTGAGCAGAAATAGTAATAAATCTGAGGATTTGCAAGATTTAAAATACAGTAAAGAAACAGATAAGAGAAAGAAGAATAAAATACAAATGCAATCTAGCAAAAAAAAACCCCATAAAGGATTATAAAAGTTTTGACAGGGATGCAAACCCAAAATATTTGCAGTCAGGAGAATTTATAATAGCGAATAGAGAAGTGGCAGAGAAGCTAAATGGTTACTTCGTGTCTGTTTTCACTGAAGAAGACACTAGAAGACATCAGATGATGGAGAATGAAGAGCTGTTAGAACTTAGTATTAGTAACAAGGTTGTGCTGGAGAAATTAATGGGGATGAAAGTTGATGAGTCCCCAGGAACTGAAAGTCTACATCCCGGAGTTTTGAAGGAGGGGTCTATAAAGATCGTTGATGTATTGGTAATTATCTTCCAAAATTCCATCTATTCTGGAATGATTCCTGCAGATTGGAAGCTTGCAAATATCACCCACTATTTAAGAAAGGAACAAAGAGAAAGAAAAGCAAATTATAGTACTGTCAGCCTGACAGTAATGGAGAAAATGCTCAAATCTATCATAAAGAAAGTGGGAAATGATCTGATTAGGCATGGTCAGCATAGTTACTAACAAAATTATCAAGGATATTCGATAGGTGTAGCATATTGTGATTTTCAGAAGATTTTTGATAAAATCCCCCACAAGACACTGGTAATAAAAATGAAGGCACATGGACAAATGCTAATGGTGGCTAAAGTGGTAATCCATTGACACAGATCAATAATTGGCTAAAAGACAGAAAATAGACAGAAGGAATAGAAAGGATTTTCTTGCATTTGCAGGTTGCGACTAGTAGAGTACTGCAAAGATCAACAGTTAACAACATTTATCAAAGATTTGGAGGTAGGGACTATATATGCAGGGTATTAATGGTGAGAGGTTGGACAGTATTGATGTACAATGGGACCTGGTATCCTTGTCATTAAACCACTGAAGGCTAACATGCCTTTATCACAAGAGGATTTGAGTACAGGAGTAGTGAAGTCTTGCATCAGTTGTATTTGAGCTTGGTTGGACTGCACCTGGAATGCAGTGTGCAATTTTGGTCTCCTTATCTCAGCAAATATTGCCACAAAAAGCATACAATGAAGGTTCACCAGACATCTTCCTGGGATGACAGGACTCTTCTACGACAAAAAATTGGGCTAACTCAGCCTGTATTCTCTACAAGAGTCTCAAAGAAGGAAAGGTGATGTCATTGAAACCTACAAAATATTTAAAGGGATTAGACAGGATAGATGCAGTTTAGATTTTTCCCCTGGTTAAGGATCTAAAACCAGAAGGCACAATTTAAAAATAAGGAGGATTCCACTCAGGACTGAGATTATATGAATTTGTTTTACACACAGGGCAGTGAATTTTTGAAAATGTCTTCTCCATAGGGCTGTGGAAACTCAGTCTTTGAATATATTTAAAATAGGGGATGATCATTTTTTGATTATCAACGTAAATGGTTATGGGATTGTGTGGGAGAAAAAGAAATGAAGTGTTTGATCAGCTTTCTTCTAAATGACTAGCAAAGTGAGCTGACTATTCCTACGTTTCTACCTACTCCCAGGTGTCCTCATACTCCCTGTGTCAGTTTAGTGCAATCCTCAGTCATTGAGTCATAGAAAATTGCAGCACAGGAAACGGGCCTTTGGCCCATTGCATCAGTGCTGATTAAAAATTTTATGATAGTGCTTCCTTTGGAACCAGGCATGATATACCAGGTAAACAAATGGTAAATCTAAATAGGAACACTTTACGAACAATCTACACACCTCCACAGCCTGTTCTAGACTGGACCCAAGCTCTGCCCCTCCAAGTCACCTGACTGTATGTTTTAAAGGGGCAGCACCCCTAACTACACACGTTACAAAAGCAAACACCTAACTATTCTAATCCCATTCTCCAGCACTTAGCATATAATTTTATATTCCTTGGCATCACAAGCACACTTTAAATATTTCTTAAATGTTACAAGTTATTCTGCCTCTACCACCCATACAGGCAGTGAATTTACTGACATCTGGGTGAAATGGTTTTTTCTCACATCCTCTCTAAACCTTCTGTCACTTACCTTCAATCAATGCCTCCTCTTCAATGATCCCTCCATCAAAAGGAAAGATTCCTTCCTATCTACCCTATCTATACCTCTCATAACTTTATACATATCAATCACAATCCTCTTAAACTCCTTTGCTCTCAGGAAAACCAACCCTAGTCTGTACAAACTCTCTCATAACTGATACTCTCCAGCTCAGTCAACATTTGGTAAATCTCCTCTGCACAGTGTTATCCCATTCTCCTATATTGTGGATTCTGGAATAGCACACAACAATCAAGCTGTGGCATAACTGTAGCATGAGTAATACAGCATGTCACAGGGTTATAGAAAAGACATTTAGACAGAGACAGCCAATCATTGAAATACCAGCTACATCCTAAAACTGTACATTTGTGAAGTCAAGCCAACTTGTCTCCTGCCCCCATGAAAATGGTAAGAGCCAAATTCAATTGTGATCAGACTGTGATATCAGTGACAAAGAAATCCATTTGCCGTTCCTTTACTGCATTCACCAGATTCAATGAGAAGACCTTGAAACAAACCTGAGTGTCTTCATCAAGTGGCACTACAAACATTCAGGTAAGACTCCTGCAAAATCAACTTTGAAGTACAGGACAGGGCCTGTACTCAATGGCACACATGGGTTTAAAAATTGTCACAAATAATACACTTTGTTCACCAAATGAAGAGAATTAGACATTCAATTAAATACATGTGGGTTTTGTTTGACAATATATATGAGCTTCAGTACTGTAGTGATTGAAACAAGGTCAGCCAGGTGAACCTCATAGAATATGAATTCCTGCATTCAGGCTGTTAATCTGGTCCAGTCAGGGAGTCCTGGCTGACAGGTATAAACAGGAGTGTCAGGGGTATTATTCACCATAGGAGCTGGCTCTGAGGTAGCTGGGTCAGTGTTGTGTACTATGCACATGTACAGTGATGTGATACTGGCCTTCGTGGAGTTATTTCAATGGTGATGAGAGAAAAACATGGCCCTGAAGAGATTCAGTCGCAACAGTCATCTTTGAGTTGGGGTAAGCATTTCTGGCATCATTCTGCTATTTGAGAAGCCTGACTTGTTTGATCCTGCCATTGAAGACTGGACCCAGTATGTGGAAAGAATGTGTTATTTTTTCCTGGACAAATGAAAGTGGGGCAGACTTAAAGCAATGAGAAATTCTCCTCACAGCTGGTGGACTGGTAGCTTTTTTGGTTAGAAGTTAACTTTCTCTGAGGCACCAGATACTAAAACCTTTCAAGAGTTAACAGATTTAGCTAAGGAATATTATGACCCCAATCTTCCCCTGATTCTGAGGTGCTATCGGTTTTACTCAGCTGTTTGAGAACCAGGAGAATCTCTACTGGGATTTTTTACAAGGTTAAGATGACTGACAAAGGCAGGTGATTTTGGATTATCTCTCTGAGATACAGAGAGACCGTGTGGTACACGGGATTAATGATGTGACCATGCAAAGCACCTATTATGTGAAGCCCGATTGGACTTCAAACAGGCACTACAACTCGCTTTGTCATAAGAAAATGTGGCAAGTGGAGCATATGAATTACAGGGTATTCCACTGGAAGTGGATGCCCTCACCAGGCTGACTGAGCTTGGAGAACACCACTTGAGTGAAAGCAATTGCATAGCCTCTCTCATATAGTCATAGAGCCATAGAGTAATACAGCATGGAAACAGGCCCTTCGGCCCAAACTGGTCCATGTTGACCATTGTGCCCACGGAGCTAGTTCCAATTGCCCACATTTGGTCCATATCCCTCTAAATCCTTCCTATTCATATACCTATTCAAATGTTTTTAAAATGTTACTATTATACCTGCCTCAACCACTTTCTCTGGCAGCCCATTCCATATAAACACCACTTTGAGTGAAGATGTTGTCCCTCAGGTCCTTTTTAAATCTTTCCCTCTCACCTTAAAACTCTGCCCTCTGGTTTTCAATTCCCTATCCCTGGGAAAAAGACTACATGCATTCATCCTAACTAGGCTCCTCATGATTTTATACACCTCAATAATGTCACCTTCATTTTCCTACATTCCACGGAATTAAGTCTTATCCTGGCCAACCTCTCCCTATAACTCAGGCCTACTAGTCCTGGTAACATCCCGTAAGTCTTTTTTGCACACTTTCCAGTTTAATTATGCCTTTTCTATGACAAGGTGACCAAAACTGTACACAATACTCCAACTGCGGCCTTACCAACAACTCATACAACTATGACGTAACGGCCTAACTCCTATATTCAATGCCTCAACCAATGAAGGCCAGCATGCTAAATGCCTTCTTCACCACCCTGTCCACCTGTGACACCGCTTTCAACAAACTATGTACTTGTACACCTATACTCCTCTGTTCCACAACACTCCTCAGGACTTTACCATTTACTGTATAAGTCCTACCTTGGTTTGACTTTCCAAAATGCAATACCTCACGCTTATCTGTATTGAATTGCATTTGCCAGTCCTCAGCCCACTTCTCCATCTGTCAAGATCCCCCTGTAATATTTAATAACTTTCTTTGCTATCAATGATACCTCCTAATTTTGTATCATCCGCAAACTTACGAATCATGCCTTGTACATTGACATCCAGAACAACTCAGGACATATCTGAACAGAAGGACTCTGTCAGCCCACAGCAAAACCCCAAAACAAAGTCACACCCCAGCCAAATGGTTCAAATTTTCTCAAGGATTTGGGCTGGCAGGCCATTGTAGTTGCTGCTAGAATGCAGATTCAAGACTGCAGAAGAGCCCCACTAGGCCTGAATTGAGTAAGAGAATTCATAGGCTGATATCCAGGGGACTGCATACATGAAAAGTCCACCTACATCTGTTTTGGAACAGTTAAATTGCTTTGCAACATCCAAATTAGAAACAATCAAAATAACTGTCTGGTTAAATGGTCACCCAATTCCAATGGAGGTTGATACAGCTGGAGCAGTAATCAGTGATTGCGGAGCCAATCTTTATCAAAATTCTCTCTGGACCCTAACCCTTAAATTTGTGTAAGACCTCAGACAGGCTAAGAACCTATTCTGGGGCTCCCTTGCAGATTAAGGGTACAACTTCGGTTCTGATCTCTTATGAGAAGCAGCTGGTTCAGTTACCGCTGATTGTAGTAAAAGGCTTGGGCCCAAGCTTGATAGGGCAAAATTGGTTGAAAAGGATTCAACCTGATTGGCTGCCTGAGCTAAGTCCTAATTAAAGAGCCAGAAGCTTTTCAGGAAGGTCTAGGGACTATAAAGGGGCCAAGGCCACCTTATGTGTTGGCCAAGAAGTAATTCCATGATTCTGCAAGTCCTGCCAGGTGCCATTTCCCTTATGTGCAAAAGTAGAAGCAGAAATCAGGAGGCTGGAAAGTGAAGGAATGATCAAGTTTGTGGAATGGGCAGCACAGGGCATACTGACTATGAAGCCCAACAGATCCATTCGCCTTAATGGGGTTTTCAAACAAATGGTAAAGTGCTTTTTACAGCTGGATAAATGCCCAATCCCTCACATAGAGGACTTAGACATATAACTGGCAGGGGGGGCTGTCCTTCACAAAGCTGGACATGAGCCATGTGCACTTGCAATTGCAATTAGATGGGGATTCCCAGAGCTAATCTACAATTAACACCCATAAGAGTTTGTACCAATGCATCCCACTGCCTTTGGGGTATCATCAGCCTGTACTATCTTCCAGCGGACGATGGACAACATTTTACGAGGTCTACCCCAGGTCAATATTTATCTGGATGATATGCTAATAACAGGGAAGACCAATAAAGAGCATCTAGAAAACTTGGGCATTGTGCTCAAACTTTCTCCAAGGTGGATGTATACACTAGGAGGGAAAAACATTTGTACCACGCACCCCAAGTGACCTACTTGGGCTACAGAGTCAACAAATCAGGTTACACCAATTAGAAGATAAAATGAGGGCAATCAAAGATGCCCGGCTCCCATGTCTGTACTGGGACTTGGGTCTTTCCCTGGGTTAGTGAATTATTACAGAAAATTCATATGTAACCTGGCCTCCATCCTGGCACCCTTACATCTGCTATTTAAAAAGGGTCAGCCTTGGAAATGGTCTAGTAGCCTTTACGACAGTGAAGACGCAGCTATTGTCTTCTAAAGTACCGGCACTCTATGATCCCAAGGAAAATGTGGTGCTGACATGTGATGTCTCCCCGTATGATATCAGGGTAGTGTTGCCACACTGGTGGCCCAGCAGAGTAGAATGCTTGATAGCATATCCTTCCTGGACTTTAGCTGATGTCGAATGAAGATAGACCCAGCTAGAGAAGGAAAGTTTGGCAGTCATCTTTGATGTGAGAAAGTTCTACCAATAACTTTATGGACATAAATTTTTAATAGTAATGGACCACAAACCCCAGCTAGGGCTACTTAAAGAGGACAGGGTAGTGCTGCCCATAGATTCAGGTCAAATTCAGTGGCGGCCTCTTATTCTGAGTGTGTGCAATTATGGTTGGAACACCATCCGGGAGGCCATGTGGCAAATTTAGATGCCTTGAGCCACCTCCCATGGCGCATACACCACTGTTGATGCCTCCACTAGAAGAGTCTGTTCTGGTTTTAAACTTTCTGGACACCCTTCTGTCACTGCTGATAATATCAGACTGTGGACACAAAAAGATCCTGTTCTGACAATACTAAAACAGCTGGTGGTGATGAGGTAACAAAAGGGCCATTCATTCAGGATTGAAACCTTACTGGACCTGGCAAGGCACACACCATAGAGGATGGCATATGATTATGGGGGGCAAGAATTATTGTCCTGAGCATAGGTTAGATACTGGCTGAACTCCACCAGGGTCATCCAGGGCTTTTGAAAATTAAGACATTGATGAGAACTCATGCCTGATGGCCAGGGTTGGAAGTTGACATAGCCGCATTGGTGGAGCAGTGCCCAGAGTGCCAACAAGGACACAGATTACTGCCAGCAATCTGCCTGCATTTGTGGGAATGGCTGGGTAAACTCTGAACTTGTTGACTGTGCCGGCCGTTTCATTGGCTGTATGTTTTAATTATTGTGGGTGTCCATCCAAAGTGGTTGGACGTACATGGAGTTTGTTCGTCAAAACCAGGGGACAATGATTGAAAAGTTGCAAGAATCTTTTGCAATGTGCGGACTCCTGGAGGTGTTGGTCGCAGAAAACGGGCCATCCTTTACCAGCAGGGAATTTGAGTGTTTCCTAAACTCGAATGGCATTTGGCTAGTAAGGACATGACTCTGCCATCCATCGTCCAATGGTCTGGTGGAAACAGCTTTCCAAACTTTGAAGGCAGGCTTGAAGAAACAGCCAACAGATTCATTCAATACCAAACTGTCCCAGTTACTGTTTGATTATAGACCACCCCTCGTGCAATTACAGTGACAGCTCCAGCAGGCTTGCTGATGGGGAGACGACTCCACATTAGATTAAATCTGATATTCCCAAAGCTGGAGGGGAAGGTGATATGGCATCAGGATTGCCAGTATTGGACACAAGACTCTTCTAAGCGAGAGCAGCAGTTTACTTCAGGCGATGTAGTTTGGTGACAAAACTACAGGAATGGACCTGCGTGGGTAAGAGGCATGGTTGATGCGAGGTCAGGTCCCGTGATGTACAAAGTTCGGGTGGGAGATATAGTCCTGGCAAACATCTGGACCACATGAAAGCTGTAAACTCATAAATGGGGCAGGAGCAAAAGACATCCGGCCCCTCAGAACATCCAGCAAGGCAGTTAGAACCCATGGGTTCTCCCCTTTCAACCAGGGTCAAAGAAACTACTGAAAATGAGATGGACATGCAGCCTTGATGCCGTAACCACTTGATGAAGAAGATGAATTTTGGCCAAGACTCTCAGTGCACAAGAATCGGGCTACAGTCCAGTACATGCTGCCAGTATCCAAGTCAGAGTTGCAGGAACTGGACATAAAGCGAAAACATCCCAGAGACACTACAGCAAAAGGAATGGGCTTACATCCCAGCACTTAGTGAAGGATGTAATAATTGGAACAAGGTCAGCCATGTCGACTTCATAGACTATGAGTTCCCTCATAGGGGCTGTGAACCTGGTTTAATTTGGCAGTCCTGGCTGACTGATATAAACAGGAGTATCAGGAGTTCTGCTAACTCTAGGAGGTGGCTCTGAGCTAGCTGGGTCACTGTCATGTACTATGCACACGTAAGTAAAAGGTGATTTGGTGATGGGATATCAGCCTTTATGGAGTTATTTCAAGTACTATTTGAATTTAAGACCTGTTTGAATTTCCCATGTTTCATTTCAAATTGTACAAATATTCTCAGCCTGCTGTAGCTATTTAGGTACTTGCCTTGGAGTATACTGATACAATATTTCAGAGAGATTCAAGAAATGTTAAGTCAGCAAGCTTATCTAGAAATTCACTGGAGCAGACACAATCATTTGTTATCATATGAAGAGTTAAGTAAAAATTGTATATCTATACTGTGTTATTGTTACCATTCAAAGCTAATACATCTGTTTATCACTTTATACTTTAAGACACAGATTTGTAGATTATATATTGTCACCATCCTAGATTGACAATGATCCCATATCTGATATAATCAGTACATTAAAATGCAGCAATGAGCATTTTCTGTTTGAAGCAGGACCTGCAATAAATTCTCAATTTTGTCAAAGCAGACACAGCCTGGGTCACATGACACAAAGGCAAGTGATTTGACGATCCAGCTCAAGAAAACTATTCCAATGAAAGATTGCAAAATGCCGAGTAGTGACAGAGACAGGATGCAGGTGGGGTGAAATGTGGTCGAGAACAAAAGATTTTAAAATTGATAAAAACCTGCAAGAAATGCGGATACTGGAAATCTGAAACAAAAACAGGAATTGCTGGAAAATCTCCGCGGGTCTGGCAGCAGCTGTTGGAAGAACTAACAGCTATTCATTCCCCCAGACTAACCTTTAACCACTCCTTTGTCTATAACTGTTTTACTCTCTCTTTGGACTCTATATGCATCTATCATTTACTCCTCACTTCTCCACCCGTTCCATCTTCTGCATAAGTACTAACCTTTTCCCAGTGAACATCAATTCTGAAGAAGGGTCACTGGACCTGAATCCTTAAGTCTGACTTTTTTCCAAAGATGCTGCCACAGCTGCTGAAATTTTGGGAAAATTTCAATGTTTGTTTTAAGCATTGGTTGGTAAGCATTGAAGTGATGGACAAGTGGATTGCAAGGTGGGACAAGTGAATGGCTGCTGGAATTTCAGATGAATTGGAGTTGCTAGACAATGGAGACTGGGACTGTTATAAAGAAGGCATTAGAGAAATCAGGAACGACAGATGTGTAGATTAAAGTTTTGGTAGTGTTGGCTGATGAGGAAATAGATGATATTTTGGGGACACAAATCTGATGAGAATTCATTCTGTCAGAATTGCGAAATCTTCAGACTGCCTGAATTCATGAAGTCAGAGTTTTGTCAGGGGTTGAGGATGGAGGAGAACACGATGTTAAATGTTAGTTATGCAAAAGGAAACATTTGGGATTAGGGTGGATGTTGTATAAGGTGATATTTCTGAAATAGTAGATGCTGGAAACTGAATTAAACTGCACCCATTCTGATGCTATCATACAAGCTTTTGTGGGGATAAGGCAGAACATCTTAGGATGCTATACAGTGAAGCCATATAGCCACAGTTTTCCTATGGTCTTTACAACAATGTTTATTTTACAATAGTAACTTATTATCATTCAAGAAGACAAGAGCACATTTAAGACAAGAGCATCTTCTTGTTAAGACTCTTCATGGTTGTTCCTATAATACCGGAAATCAAATAGGGCCTAACCTGCACATACCACTTGGCCTTGTCATCATTTTTATTTAAATTTTACTTTTTATTTGCTTTAATTACCATTCAATATGTGGAGAGTTACAACCACGTTGAGTTAACATAACATCCTTTATTTTCTGCAGTTTAATGTTAAGGTTCAGGTCAATGGAATGAAAGTTTATTCTATCTTTCTGTTTCTGAAAGCCTTGTGTAAATTGAATTTAAGCAGTATTAACTCAGTGCCTCATGGGCATGGATTGACAATGCCATTCAACACAAATCAGATGCCATAAATGGAAACAGGATTTTCTTGCCGAGGTCTGACATCAATCACTGTAAACAGTATAAATTGAAAACACCACACTGGAAAATAAATAAATTGGAATTCATTCAATCATGACCAACCGATGAGTTTAACAATGACTGTATTAGCATGTTGCATTGCATAAAACAATGGTAACTATTGAGCATGTACTGAGTCATTTCCTGGCTCCCCACAGAAAAGAGAAATATTGCAATCCTGCGCTCAATGCTTAAGCTATCGGTGTTTAAATCGGCTAATTATTTAAATCAGATGAATAGCGCTAACCATTTGCCACCAACATTATTGTTACTTACACAGTTGGAATTTACAGCATGTTAATTATTAACAGGGAGGCAGTGATAAGGTGTTAATGGACGAGTAAATCCAGATGCCTGGACAAAAGACTTGGAGACATGGGTGTAAAGGTATAGTCACCCACCACACTGTAAAGCTGTTCTCTCATTGGAAAGACAGATGACAGGTGGCGGTTTAACCTGAGGCTCACCAAGCCTCGGGTAAGGGGAAAAGTTGAAGGAGAACATCCTTCATCCTATCCTCAGCCAGTCTGGGAATTGAACCCGTACCATTAGCATCAGTCTGCCTTGCAAACCAACCATCCAGCCAATTGCACCAACCAACACCCATACCATGATGGTATCTGGTGGAATTTAAATACAACTAACTATTTTTTGAAAATCTGGAATGTAAAACTAATGTCTGTAATATGTTGGCATAAAATTACCACTTAATTGTTGTAAAAAAAATCTGGTTTTCTCGTGTCCTCTAGAAAAGGAATCTACCATCTTTACCTAATCTAGCCTATGTGTGATTCCAGACCAACGGTAATGTGGTTGACTCTTAACTACCCTCTAAAATCACCTCAAAAGCCAGTCAGTTCAAGTATAATTAGGGATGGACAACAAATGCAGACCTTGCTAACATCACATGAAAAAGAATAAAGAAAAACAAATTAACCAAAGCAGCCATTTCAGTCAGAAACAGGTGTATATGAATAGTTCTCAGCTCATTAAGATGTAATTACCTGTTGTACTTAATCATCTGTAAGTGCTGTTAGCAAGAACTGTTTTCAGAAACTCTGGACACAGTAATTTGCAAATGCATGAATGTGGACAGTTTTAGATCTCAGAATTAAAAAAAAAATTAGTTAATAAAGAGAATTTCACATATGAAGGTGACATTGGGAAGCTTGATTTATTTTTAAAACTTACTAATTTAAGGAATTCTCTGTCACGAGTCATTCTGTTGGCAATTAAAACTTTTCCTTCAATTCTCCTCACTTTCTAACTCAGACAGAAACGTGCCAAGTTTCCTGTGATCCAATGAATAATGTGCAAGAGTTCTTGACTTAAAAGTCACTCTTTGGCATAATAAGCCAAAGTGATAGATAAATGATAAACCATATGAAATAATAAATGATCAAGCTATTGTACTGTATGACGATAAACTAGTAACAGATATTTCTATAAATCAAAAAGGACAGACAGCAAATAAATCACATCAATACTATTGGCCCTGCTCTCACTTGTGAGGGCTATGTCATGAAGGCATAAAAACTTTTTGGGCTGGATTTTCCCATTCGCAGTTAAAGTATGGTCATGAGTTAGTTTCACAGTATCCAATCTGCCCTGTCTTGGGATGTATTTACTTGCTGTTCACCTCATTTCCTACACAACAAATTTGCTGGGTGCAATTTTCGGGGAATTGTGTGATCAGATTGGTGAAGTGCTCAACACTGATGAGAACTACTGGCTTACACGCCTCTAGATCCACATCTACAGCCTAACCTACAGACACCGCAAGCTAGGAATTGCCCCAAAAACTGGAATGTTCAACCCTGATCATTTCACCTTTTCTCTCTTATTTGCCACCATCTCACACTTAAGGGCCACTATTCATTGTATCTCTGCCACCATTCATTTAAGTGCTGCTATTTGTCTCAGGGTCCTCCTCATTGCCAAGTAAGTGTCAGAGAAAGACAAGTTAGCTCTTAGGTTTGCTGCCTGGACCTAGATGATGCTGGTGGATGGGCTGATGGAAAGGAGGGCAGTCCTGTAGTCCGCTGATTTGCGAAGGAGGTCATTTAACCAGACACAACAAGATATCGGCCTGGATCAGTGCAGTGTCCCAGGAAAAATGCAAAGTCAAACACCGCAGGAAGAATGTCGATAATTTTCTGCACTCTTCAAGGGTGAGCACACCATCTTCTTTCTGCTACCACTCATGCACAGAGCCACCACTCATTCCAGCACTGTCACTGCACACCCCTCTCACCAAGACTCATGAATGACAACCCTTACTATTACATGCATCAAGTCAGCACAATGGCTGTCACCACCTCGTCATCCTCTCAAACTATCAACCTTTCCTGCCCTCTGCACTTCTTACTCACTCATTGTGGACACCTCACCACTTTTCCAGCTCCTGCAGCACCACTTGCTGCTCTTGTATCGATTTCCATCAGACTCAATCCATTCCTTTGCCATATTTCAGGAGAAAAACTGACCTATAACCAGGCCTTTAAACAGTAGTGATGAGGTAGAAGATGAAATTTAACATGGGCATTGGAGATACACAAGGGTGTTACAGTAATCATGAGCAACTTTAATATAGGTTGGGAAACCACATTAACAATAATACTGTGGTGGATGAATTTCTGGAATGTGTTCAAGATAAATTTTTAGACCTCTACGTTGAGGAACTAATTGGGACCAAGCTGTTCTAGAGTTGCTTTTATGCAATTGGGAATGGTTAATTAACAATCTTTGCTGCGTAAGATCCTTTAGGGAAAGTGACCATAATATGATTGAATTCCTAATTAGGACGGAAAGCAAAGTTGCTCAATACAAAACTAGGGTCATAATTCTAAAGTAAGAAAACTAATTATAATATATATTAATTATTATATAACATCTCTAAATATTTTTAATAAAGAGGTAGATTCTTGATTACCCAGGGAATGACAGATTATTGGGGATGTGCAGGAATGTAGAGTTAAGCTTGAAATCAGATCAGGTTTTATTGATTGGTAGAGCAGCTCGAAGGGCCAAGTGGTCTACTTTCTTTCCTCATTAATATGTTTGTATGAAGGATGAATTGGCCATGATAAGTTGGGTGCCTTCTTTAAAGCATATGACGGTGAACAGCCAATTGTTAATATTTAACAAACAAATGCATGCATTGTAACAGTTCTTCACTTCATCCCGACAAAATTACAATAAGAAAAGTAGCCCAATCATAGCTAATGAAACAAATTAAGGATAGTATTTGATCTAAACAGGAGTCTATTAATTTGCCAAATAAAGTAGCAAGCTTGAGGGTTGGGAACAATTTAGAATTTAACAAGGAAGGACCTAGAGATTGATTAAATGACAAAAAATAGGGTTTGACATCAAACTTGTAAGAATAATAAAGGGGCCGGAAAAGCTTCTAGAAGCAAGTAAAAAGAAAAAGATTGGTGAAGACAAATACATGTAGGTTCCTTACAAACTGAAATTGGAGAATTGATCACGGGGAACAAGGAAATGACAATACTACATTAATTTTGGTTATACAGGAGAAGATACTTATAGCTTACCAGAATATTAGGAGAGTAATATGTTTTATTGAGAAGGAGGAATTGAAGCAATTTAGCATTAGAACAAAATAGTGTTAGAAAATTAATGGGCCTGGGTACTAAAAGGGATGACCATAGAGGACTGTGGATGGGTTGATTGTCATCTTGCAAAGATCTATAGATTCTGGAACAGTCCCAGTCATTTTAAAAGTGGCAAATGTAATCTCCCTGTTTAAAAAAATAATAAGATAGAGGGAGTAAACAGGGAAAGACAGATCAATAAGCTGAGCATCTGTAGTGAGAAAACTTCTTGAGGCTATTAGAAAGCTTGTGACAACAGGTGCTTAGAATATATCAACGGGCTTAAATGATGGAAAGTCATTTTTGAAAAGCCTAATGGAGCTTTTTGAGACGTAACTAATAGAGTAAATCAAGGAGAACCAGTGGATATGGTGTGCTTGGATTTTCATAAAGCTATCAATAAAGTCCCAGATAAGAGCAAAAATTTAAAGCTCATGGGAGGTAACACACTGGCATAGATTTGGGGTTGATTGGCAGACAGGAAACTGAAAGAAAGAATAAATGGGTCTTTTTCAGAGTGGAAGGTAAGTGAGCAAGCTCCAAGATTAGATGTTGTGCCCCAGCTATTTATTATACATATCAATGATGAAGGAATATGATGTGATGTTCCCATGTTTTCTGAAAACACAAAATTAGGTAGGATTGTGTATGTTTAGGAAGATGTGAAGAAGTTTCAAGGCAAGTTAGACTTCGGTGAATGGGCAAATACAGATACAGTATAACATGAATAAATGTGAAGTTGTCCAATTTGGTAGGAGAAACAGAATTGCAGCGTATCATTTATATAGTGATAGATTGGAAAACGTCAGTGTACAAAGGGGCCTGGATTTCTTCGTACACTGATCACTGAAAACAGGATCTGTGTTCACTGGTGTTTAGGAGAATGAGAAGGGACTTCAATGAAAGGTCAAAAGTTCTGACAGGGCTGGGCAGACTGGATGCAAGAATGATGTTTCCCTAGCTCAAGGTTCTCGTACAATAGGTCACAGTCATATGGAGGAGGCCATTTTGGACTGAAAGAAGAAAGATTTTTTTCTCTCAGAAGATGGTAACTCTGTGGAATTGTCTACTGCATAAGTCTGTGGAGGTCAAATTACAAAATATGTTTAAGAAAGAAATAAACAGATTTCCAGAGGCTAAAGATGTCAAGGGTTACAGGGAGCGAGTACAACACTGAGATTGAGGATTAACCATGATCATGTTGAATGGTAGAGTAGACTCAATGGTCTGAATGGCCTATTCTTGTTCCTATTTTATACTTTTATGTCTATAAGACTGGCAGAGCTGGAAGGCAAGGTGACAGGCATCCGGTTCCTTGTGATGAGAAAATAACAGATATGCTATGGGATGACATATACTGACTGAACACTACATACCTCAGGAACTAAAACAAAGTAGCTGGAAAAGCTCAGCAGGTCTGGCAGCATCTGTGAAGGAGAAAACACAGTTTACATCTTGGGTGAGTTCTGAGGAAGGGCCACCGGACCCGAAACGTTAACTCTGTTTTCTCCTTCACAGATGCTGCCAGACTTGCTGATCTTTTCCAGCTCTGTTTTTGTTCCTGATTTACAGCATCCGCAGTTCTTTCGGATTTTATGCCTCAGGAACTGATGTCTTAACATGATTTTTTGCAATTGCAAGATTGATAGTGGTGCAGTTCCTGGATGCAAGAATATAGAATCCCAGACTCTGATAGAATTAAGTACTGACTGACTGTGGTCATCCTCCTATACTGGAATTGGATGAGTCCCTGCACTGACTGCGGTGGTACTCACTGACTGACTGCAGTCTCCCTTCATCTTGCAAAGGACTGTTCCCCTTTGACTTGCACATGTCGTCATTTGCTTAAAACATATGCAATATGTTTGCCACATAAATTACTGGAATACATTGTAGGTCTGATGTTGATGTAGCGCTGTACCATTTAGTGACATGTGCACTCTCTGACTGATTGACTGATCCATGATCGTCACCATCCGAAACTATCTGCTTATCTGTCTGTACTATAAAATAATACAAGTGACAGAGGCTGGAAACCTGTTTCTGAGCACTAAGGGCATTGTGTGCTAGGCAAGCAATGTGAACTACAGAGATGTTAATAACAACAAAGTCAGGGAGTGCTGATTAAGGAATGTCACTCATTCAGAGATTGGTAGCTTCCAGGTAGGTGCTAAAGTGAGCGAGTACTAAGAATCAATCCAAGAGCCAGAAGTCACAAGTGTTTCGTGATGCCAGTGCAAAAGCAAATTTGTGTGGGTGCATAGGAGTCATATTTGTCCCTGCATGCACACAACCTTAGAGAAGAATGCAAATCATTGGTGTTCCTGAGCAAATTGCTGAAGTGGCTAAAGGTTTGATCTTAAACAGGGATGATGTTGTTGTGATATTGGTAGTTTGCTGATTTCATCTTGAGTAGATGAAGGTGCAGGGAGGGTAGGGACCAGGGAGCATGTGGGGATTTTGTTCTGAAGGAGCTGTTACCTGATGATTTGGACAATCATTCAGAGAACTGCCGCCACCAGTATACCCACTCTGATTTAATTGTCAGGAATTTGTGCTGGCCATTACCCTAATGGAGATGTGGAAACCTGTCCATCTTCTCTCCCACCTATCCACTCCTCCCCCCTCACTGACCAATCCCCACAACTGCCTACCTGCACTCACCCCTTATCATCATCCCACCTACCTTCCCCAGCCCCACCCCTACTCTATTTATTTCAGAGCTCCCTTCCCCCTCCCCGATTTCTGAAGAAGGGTCCCGACTTGAAACATTAACTTTCCTGCTCCTCTGATGCTGCCTGGCCTGCTGTGCTCCTCCAGCTCTGTGCTATCTCTGACTCTAGCATTGGCAATTCTTACTATCGCTGTAGAGATGTAAAAAACTTCTTCCCTCATGAAAAAGTGAGTCTCATAGTGTGCAACTATCAAGGAATGAGCTATTCAGATGTTAATTACCTCAGCAATGGAAATCAGACCTGATTTCAAAAGATGACAACACAGATGTTTTGGCCTGTGGACAGCAAAGAATTCTACCGATAAAGTTTAAAATCTTCACAATAACATTTCTAGAAGAAGGAGGGCATGTGAACTACAAACTTAAAAAGTGTCTCATCTGAAAATCGAATCCTCCAGATTCACAACCAGTGAACTCTTAATTTATCTTGCTTCTGATTGAATTTCAGCTTGATCCAAGATAACTTCTTTCACACTGCAAGTTGTCCATTTGTATGATTGGTTCATATGAGTATTAGTATGCGAATAGCAAAAGTTCGGCAGGGTATTTTTTCCATTCAGTATTTTTACCTGAGTGAATTTTAGCACAATAAAACTAACCCCTAATAAAACTGACTCAAGAAAACCTGACTGACTACTTCCTTGTACATATCTGCTGCACACAGTCAAGTACACTCTATACTGACAGTTACAACCTTTTTGTAATTAAACTTGGTTGTACCACGACATTGGCACTTTGTCCATATAAGATAGGTTGGTAGAAGGGTGTTCTAATTGCCAAACATTGGATTCATAGCCTTGACCTATCATCAGTCCCCAACACAATTCAAAAATTAACTGTAACAGTGCAATCTCGGTGGGAATGGTGGTGTGGTGAAAGTGTTACTGGACTGGTAATTCAGAAACCCAGGATAATGCTATAAGAACTTGGGTTTAACTTCTAAAGCTGTTGTGGTGGGCTTTAAGTACAATTAGTGAATCACATCTTGAAATTAAAAAAGCTAGGTTTAGTAAGTTCATCATGAAGCTATCATTGGTTATTGTTTAAAACAAATTTAGTTCAAAAATGTCTTTTAGAACAGGAAATCTGCCATCCTTACCTGGCCAAGCCTACATGTGACTCCAAGCTCACAGCACTGTGGTTAACTCACAACTGCCCTGTGAAATGACCTAGCAGTTAGGAATGATCAACAAATGCTGGTCTTGCCAGTGACACCACGTCCCATGATAGAATTAAAAATGGCTAAAAATGAAAACTCTTTGTACAGTAGTTAGGTGCATGATTTCTTAAAATTGTCACCAAAGAACAGCTGCTTGTACAACAATGAATAGATCAGACATGCCTATTTACCTGCTTAAGTCTATCTTACAGTTTATCACTTATGCTATGAGACACATGTGATTCACAAATCTTGGGAACACTGTCCACAAAGCTCCGGCAATATCATTTTATTTGATTTCCTTCTTATGGTAGTTTGTTTGTTCATTTGGAGTACCATGAGTTTCTAGGTTTGTGCTTCATAATTTTCATTGTTTCATCGGTGACTAAATTCTCATATAAACAACATGATAGTATCTACAGTGTGACAGCACATATGAAAAATAATAGGATCATTTGTATAAACTATATCCATGATTCATAAGTCTCCATGGAGTGCTATCTAATCCACAAAAAGGAACACTAGGGCACTTCTGGTCTAAGAAATAATGGGATAAAATTCACCTTTGATCGATAGGCAAAATAGTTGATCAGCTGCTCTTTTCCTTTCTGTTGAGTCAGCAGAGCATATAATAGGTTGCATTGAGACCTCACAAAGGTTTAATTTCACTCTCAAATATTTTGTGTAGTGTGGTCATGCTGGATGATAGAGTGTTGCTATCTAAGCGATAGATTGAGGGGTCGTATACAATTGAAATATTCATGCCATTATGCCAGATGTATCAGGTACATCTCCACAAGAAAGGAAGAAAGGTTACAAGGATAATTTGGGAAGCTCTTGGCAATTTTATCTGTATGATATTTAGGAATATGTACTTTATTTGACAAACTACAGTAAGGATTTGATCTTTAGAAACTAATCAGTTTATTATGAGCTTGAATTGGCTCTTATAGAAGAAATCTCTGTTCACAACTGCTTGGGTCTTATACATTTGAAGGATAAAATAGACATGGCTCATTAAACAAGTTCAACACAGTAAATAGACTGCAAATATGATCGCCTACATAATCCATTCTCATTTTAATACATTACCCCTCTCAACAGCACACATGCCATTAGTCTCCCCTCACACTTCTTGGAGGTTGAATTCATGTTGAAGATCATGCCATTAGTCCCCTTACAATTATAATGTAAAATGATAGTAAAAGTGTTCAGTCTGAAAACAGGCTTCTTAAACCTGGATGATGAAACAGAATGAACCATGCTATATCAAAATAATACTTTGTATGCAGGCGTAATATTGGATAATTAATTCCATCCAATAACCAATTTTAAATAGCTGAGTGAAGTATGTCTAATTTCCATTGTGTTCAGAATCAATGTTTCTTTTGCAATTCTTTAATATAAGTAAGTTTGATGATAGCAGATAATAAATGGCTCTTATTGACTGAATGTGGATAAAGTGCATTTTTTGCTAATTAGGCTTGAAGAAATACAATGCGTTCTTTAAGTTAACCAGATATCTTTCACTTCTTAAGTTTGGATTTGTCAACGGCAAAGATTTTATAACAAACTTTTGATCTTTATTAAATTGCTGTTTCAAAATTTTGGTTGTCAAAATGGCTGGAAGTAAAATAGATACTCTTTCTCTCCCAATTAATCATGGGGTTCTGGAGACTCAACATGTTTTAAACTGCAAGGCTTTTTTTAAGATTTATCTTTGTTTTTCTAAGAATTTTAAAGGAAGCAATGTATCATTGTACTTTGCATCTGATTAATGGTGTGTCAATGTGAAACCATTGTCATAAACTGAGTAAGGTTAAAGCGCAAGCATGTTCACGTCAACATGTTAGTGCATTGATTGATTAATATTGACATTTAACATTTGTAAGTAAACATTGCCTAAGTCTGTCTTCATCTGTTATTGTCTGATGTGCCAAAGTGCCCATGAATGATTCTTTTCAATCAGTGAGGACTAAAGATCCACCATAGTTGCACCTCAAACAAGAAGCCACAAGGCGATTTTGAAGAAAGTATTAAGAGTTTACTTTGTCGCGGTTACAGCAAATAGTTCACTTAAAATCTCTGTTTTCTATTGGGCTATAACACTTAATTAGGTGGATCTATAGAATTGCAAATTTAGTATGATTTGAAAAAAACACACCCATTTGAACAACTTCTAGATGTAAATCTATAAATCTGTTTACAGCAATCCTGACCTTGCATGAAATCTTACACATGCACATGTTTTTCGAGCCTGTGTAAGTAATAAGTGATGGATGGTTCTATTGCCATGTAAAATAGAAAATTAGGCTCTGGAATTCTTCCCTTACAACCATTCTCAAGTATGAAATATTTTCTCAGCTGCAGTAACTGAAGACTTTGGTGATTTGTTCAATAAGTAAACATCTCAAAATGCCCTGCCCAAAATTTGACATTCAAAACCAATTGCTGATGAGTTCCATCTAAAAAAATGACGTGGTGCTCTCCCCAGTTTATAAATCTTCCAGATAAATTAGAAATGATACTTCCACTAATCGGAAGAAATTTATTTCTACTTTGCCAGTTGAATCTCACATTTCTCACTCCATCATTTGGAGTCTACCAGCAGTTTGCAACATGGCAAAGTAGCTAATCTTAATTAGGATATTACAGCACAAGAACTGACTTTTCAGCCTACCTTATCTGTGCTGACCATGATGCCATTTCTAAACTAATCTCATCTGCCTGCATATGGTCCATATCCCTCCATTTTCTGCCCATTAATGAGTTTGTCTAAATGCCTCTGAAACATTGCTATTGTATCTGCTTCTACCATCTTTTCTGGCAGCATGTTCCAGGCACCTAACATCTTCTGTGTAAAAAAAACTTACCTTGCTCATATCCCTTAAACTTTCCTCCTCTTACCTTCAAACTCCACACTCACCTTCAAGGGCAGCATGGTTGCTCAGTGGTTAATACTGCTGCCTCACAGCACCAGGGAGCCAGGTTTGATTCCAGCCTCAGGCAACAGTCTGTGTTGATTTTCCTCTGGGTGTTCTGATTTCCTCCCATAGTCGAAAGATTTGCAGGTTAGGTGGATTGTCCATGCTAAATTGCCCATAGTGTTCAGGCTAGGTTGGATTAGCTATAGGAATGCAGGGTTAAAGGGATAAGGTAAGGAATGGGTCTGGGTGGGACACTCTTTGGAGGAGCAGTGTGGACTTGATGGGCCAAATGGTTTGTTTCTACACTATAAGAATTATATATCACCTAGTATTTGACATTTTAACTCTGGGAAAAAGATTCCGACTATCCCCCCATCCATGCCCCTCATAATTTTATATAATTCTATAAAGTCACCCTTCAACCTCTGTTTTTTTTAGTGAAAACAATCCAAGTTGGCCCAACCGCTCCCTGTAGCTAATACACTTCATTCCAGGTAACATCCTGGTAAATGTTTTTGAATAATCTCCAAAGCTTCCACATCTACTAACTCACCATGTATCCCATGTGACTTAATCTTCTAGGCCAGCGTACCATGCAGGACCCTGTCAAATACTTAAATAACATCCATTCTCCCTAATCCTATGTGGCATGGCACGGTGGCACAGTGGTTAGCACTGCTGCCTCACAGTACCAGGGACCCGGGTTCAATTCCAGCCTCAGGCGACTGTCTGTGTGGAGTTTGCATATTCTCCCCATGTCTACGTGGGTTTCCTCCGGGTGCTCCAGTTTCCTCCCACAGTCCAAAGATGTGCAGGTTAGGTGGGTTGGCCATGCTAAATTGCCTGTAGTGTTCAGGGTGGTGTAGGTTATAGGGGGATGGGTCTGGGTGGGATGCTCTGAGGTTCGGTATGGACTTGTTGGGCCAAAGGGCCTGTTTCCACACTGTAGGGATTCTACAATTCAATGACGTTTCATAGCCTCTTTAAGTTCTTTCCTCCTTCCTTTTATATTCCTCAAGGGCCTTGTCTGCTTTAGGTTTCCTAACCGTTACAAATGCTTCCTTTTACTTTTTGAAATCTTTTGTTATCCAGGATTCCAAAATCTTGTCATCCTTAACTTTTATCTTCAAAGGATCATGCTAGTCCTGAACTGTGATCACTGACCTTTAAAAGACTCTTACATGTCAGATGTGGATTTACCCTCAAATAACCGCCCTCAATCAAATTCCTCCAGTTCCCACCTAATACTACTGCAATTAGGCATTCCCATTTTAGCACTTTTACCTAAGGACCAGTCTTATCCTTGTCCATTGCTGTCTTAAAACTTATGGAATTGTAATCATTATTCTGAAAATATTTCTCCACTGAAACTTTAGTCATCTGGCCCAACTCATTCTGCAAGGCAAGGTCGTAATATGGCCCCTTCCCTAGATGACTACCTATATATTGTTTTAAGAAGCCCTCCTGGATACACATAACAAATGCTGCCCCATTGAAGCCCTGCTACGAAGGGAGCGCCAGTCAATATTGGGGTAGTTGAAGTCACCCACTGCAATAACCCTGTTCTTTTACATCTTTCCATGATCTACAATAAATCCTCTATATCTGCAAAATCACAAATTGCGAACTCACCTACCCATGGCAATGTGTAATAACTAAAATCAACACGCGCTTGCAAAACTCATGTATTCGCGATTTTTCACCTAATTTTAACGAGCTCTGCACTCACAAATTTCTTCATTGGCAGGGGTTCTCAAGAATGGAATTCTTGCGGATTTGGAGGAATGATTTTACCTGCACATCTGTTCCTCTATTTCCCACTGCCTATCGGAAGGCCTATAGTATAACCCCATCACAGTGATTGTACCTGTCTTCTTCCTAAATTATACTCACATGGCCTCGCTGGATGAGACCTACAAGATGTCTTCTTTTAGTATAGCTGTGCCATTCTCCTTGATCAGAAATGCAGCTCCTCCACCCCTTTTATATCCCTCTCTGTCACACCTGAAACATCTAAACCCTGGGACATTGAGCTGCCAGTCCTGCCCTTCTCACAGTCAAGTTTCTATGAAGGCTACAATATCATAGTCCCATGTAGTAATCCAGGCTCTAAGCTCATCCGTATTACTTGTTATATTCCTTGCATTAAAATAAAAAAAAATTCAGACTACCAGTCCTGACCTGTTCATTAATCTGGATCTCCCTATCCTTCCTATTAAATGTGTTTGACTTAACCTCAACGTGCTGACTAACTGCTCTTGTCCCCAACCTCATGCCACACGAATTTAAACCTTCCCGAGTGGCACTAGCAAACTTCTCAGGAAGGATATTGATGCTCCTCCAGTTTAGATGCAATGAATCCTTCTTGTATAGGTCCCTCCTGGCCTGGAAATAATCCCAATCATTTCCTTTATTAATGCCTCCATCGCTTTCTGTGTCTCTATTCTTTGATTTCTACATCTTCTCAAATTTCATTCCTTGCCCTCATTATTGACTTTATTGCCCTCTCCACTTCCTGCAGCCATGACATAGGATCTTATCTACCACCCTTAGTGTGTTTTAATTAACTACTTCATTTATTTCAATCATTATGTGACTTGCCAGAAGACTGACCTCAGCATAGTTCAGGTATAGACTGTCCCAATGGTACTTACCCCAGAGACAAAAACCCACTTCTATAGTGCTAGTCTTTAATGTTATTTACCCTATTCCAATTTGTGAGTGTCATGAACCTTGGCACCAAGCAGGAAAAATGGCCCTCTTGGCTGCAGTGAGTAGTATCTAGCCCTTCACAAAACCATCTCCTACTACTGCTACTGCATTCCTTTTTGCTACTCTCACTTGAGAAATTTCCTGTACCATTGTACCAAGATCAGATATCTATCCACCCTACAGGCCCCAGTCTAATCAAAACAGGCTGCAAGAACTTCAAACACATTGGACCATTATAAAAGTTGAGATTCCTCTATCTCCTGCCCTCTGGGTTCCCTTCCCTCCCTCAGTTTACAGATACACAGTTCTTTCCTAGAGGAGTGATCAAATCAGAAAACCATATCCTAAGGGTTGTGACTGCCTTCTGGTGCAAAATATCCAGGTTAATTTATCCCTTCCTGATATGTTGCAGTATCTGCAGTTTGGCCTTCAATCCATGAACTCTGAACTGAAAATGCTTGACTTGTAAACATTTAATGTTGACATTTTGGCCCTGGGTCGTGTTGATATCCAGGAACTCCTGCATGCTGAAGCCATGGCGCATCAACTTACCTACCATCTTTAATGTGTTTTAATTAACTACTTAGTATATTCAAATCTTTATTTTCCCTTTTTCGAGATTTTATTGACCATACAATCAGTTTCCATAATACTTTAAACCTTAGACTAGAATAGACCTTAACCACTTACCAGTTATTCAATGAACAGCTAGCTTCGCTCATTTCAGTAGAGTAAAGAACCAATTCATACAGGCTGAAAATGTAGAAGAAACAAAGAAACGCCTCATTTCCTTACTCTTCTTGTTCCTTTTCTCACCAAACTATCAGCACTCTAGTCCAAGTCACACTACGTTCAACCGTCAAAAGTAATGAGAATTAGATTGGCTGACTCTGGTTGTAATGTGGAGTTGATAATTGTGTGATGAGGAACATAAACGATTGTCATGATCAACATACTGAATAACAATTTGTTATAATATTATATTGAGAATAATGTAGATGTGATTTAATAATGAGTAAAAAGATTGATTGAAAGTAAAAGGAATTCATTGTTATGAATTTGAAATTGTTGCTCAGAATGGCAAACTGCTCAGGATAAGTGGAATTCCTGAATTGGTGGTTATTATAGAAAAACACCTCAGAGAAACAAGGGTTAAGCAAAGGTTGTATTTCTGCAGACATAATTGCGAACCACCTTTGTGGAGATATAAGGGTAGTCTCCTCTCGTGGTGCAGATAACCCTGACAGCACGGTGTGGGAGCTGGTGGGGGGTGGGGTTGTTATCTGAACATGTGAGGATGGTTCTCGGAGGCCATCTTCAATTATAGCCTGACCATACATGTGGTTTTTATCTGCACAGTGTCCCAGTGATTTCCTCACCTGAACCATTTATGCAGAACTTGTCTGCAGCCTCACCCTCCTGGGAGCTGGGACATTTACAATCCTTTTCCCTTATTCTTACATGTGCCTGGGGATTCACCATTTGCTGATCCTGCCTCTGTACTACCCTCTAGAACATGTGCCATGCCAGAATCTATGGTAAATAATGGTGCTTCTTCCTGATTTTCAGTCTTCTCCTTTTTGTTGTCAGGTTGTAGTGGATGGCCAGGCAGGAGTTCCTGGGTATCTGGTAACATAAATTCAGAAAGGGAATCATTGAGCTAAGGGAACTGGGAATGGTAGGGAAGTGAGGGATTCTTGGGCACATTAATTCCATTTTGCACTTCAATCCAGATTGAGGGAAGAGGATGAAGCAGATTTTAACACACTTAAGATAAGAACATACCATCATCCTGATTAACTCTTAAATCATACTTGTTACAAAGGTCTCAGTCACTGACAAGTCGTCGAGCGAGAAACATGGCATTGTGTTTTTTGTTACATGTTTGAGTGATGTGCCCTTCATAGGTGAAAAGCTGGAAGTTTGCAGATGTTGTGAGATGTGCGTGTGGCTTCCAGCAGTGTTAACTATGCAAGGGTAAGGCAGAGCAAATGAATGTTAGACATGAGTCTTGATTGATAGAGATTGTCTCACTAAGTAGCAATGTTGTGGGTGTTTATGCAGGATATCACAGAATTGTATTGGTGCGGAAGGAGTTTGTTCGATCATTTAAATATCTATGACTTGCTGAGGTATTTGAACTAGCATTAACTATTCATGCAAGTTCATTGAACCTGATGTAGAAATGCAGCCAAGTCCTGTGGACCAGACTTCTTGCATTAGAGATAGTAGGAACTGCAGATGCTGGAGAATCTGAGATAACAAGGTGTAGAGCTGGATGAACACAGCAGGCCAAACAGCATCAGAGAAGCAGGAAGGCTGACGTTTCGGGCCTAGACCCTTCTTCAGAAATGGGGGAGGGGAAGGGGATTCTGAAATAAATAGGGAGAGGGGGGAGGCGGATAGAAGATGGATAGAGGAGAAGATAGATGGAGAGGAGACAGACAGGCCAAAGAGGCGGGGATGGAGCCAGCAAAGGTGA
This sequence comes from Rhincodon typus, assembly GCF_021869965.1. Taxonomy (NCBI): domain Eukaryota; kingdom Metazoa; phylum Chordata; class Chondrichthyes; order Orectolobiformes; family Rhincodontidae; genus Rhincodon; species Rhincodon typus. Next base: position 68,130,414 of record NC_063337.1, read on the forward strand.
GTGTAGGTGGGGCGTTAGGTCAGTCCAGGGCGGACGGACAGGTCAAGGGGGCAGGATGAGGTTAGTAGGTAGGAGATGGGGGTGGGGCTTGAGGTGGGAGGAGGGGATAGGTGGGAGGAAGGACAGGTTAGTGAGGCGGGGACAAGCTGGGCTGGTTTTGGGATGCGGTAGGGGGAGGGGAGATTTTGAAGCTTGTGAAGTCCACATTGATACCATTGGGCTGCAGGATTCCCAAGCGGAATATGAGGTGCTGTTCCTGCAACCTTCGGGTGGCATCGTTGTGGCACTGCAGGAGGCCCAGGATGGACATGTCGTCTGAGGAATGGGAGGGGGAGTTGAAATGGTTCGCGACTGGGAGGTGCAGTTGTTTAGTGCGAACCGAGCGTAGGTGTTCTGCAAAGCGGTCCCCAAGCCTCCGTTTGATTTCCCCGATGTAGAGGAGGCCACAATGGGAATAGCGGATACAGTATACCACATTAGCAGATGTGCAGGTGAACATCTGTTTGATGTGGAAAGTCTTCTTGCGGCCTGGGATGGGGGTGAGGGGGGAGGCATAAGGGCAGGTGTAGCACTTCCTGTGGTTGCAGGGAAAAGTGCCGGGTGTGGTGGGCCTGGAGGGGAGTGTGGAGCGGACAAGGGAGTCCCGGAGAGAGTGGTCCCTCCGGAAAGCAGATAAGGGTGGGGAGGGAAA
>NC_063337.1:68131204-68159915 GCF_021869965.1 Rhincodon typus
CGGAGAGAGTGGTCCCTCCGGAAAGCAGATAAGGGTGGGGAGGGAAAAATGTCTTTGGTGGTGGGGTCGGATTGCAGATGGCGGAAGTGTCGGAGGATGATGCATTGAATCCGGAGGTTGGTGGGGTGGTACATGAGGATGAGGGGGATTCTGTTTTGGTTGTTATTGCGGGGAGGGGGTGTGAGGGATGAGTTGCGGGAAATGCGGGAGACACGGTCGAGGGCGTTCTCGACCACTGAGGCGGGGGGATGTTGTGGTCCTTGAAAAACGAGGACACCTGAGATGTACGGGAGTGGAATGCCTCATCCTGGGAGCAGATGCGGCGGAGGAGAAGGAATTGGGAATAGGGGATGGCATTTTTGCAGGAAGGTGGGTGGGAGGAGGTGTATTCTAGGTAGCTGTGGAAGTCAGTGGGCTTGAAATGGATATTGGTTTCCAGGTGGTTGCCAGAGATGCAGCCCAATGGTATCAATGTGGACTTCACAAGCTTCAAAATCTCCCCTCCCTCTACCGCATCCCCAAACCAGCCCAGCTTGTCCCCGCCTCACTAACCTGTCCTTCCTCCCACCTATCCCCTCCTCCCACCTCAAGCCCCACCCCCATCTCCTACCTACTAACCTCAATCTGCCCCCTTGACCTGTCCGTCCGCCCTGGACTGACCTAACGCCCCACCTACACTCACCTTTACTGGCTCCATCTCCGCCTCTTTGACCTGTCTGTCTCCCCTCCACCTATCTTCTCCTCTATCCATCTTCTATCCGCCTCCCCCTCTCTCCCTATTTATTTCAGAATCCCCTTCCCCTCCCCCATTTCGGTCTAGGCCCGAAACGTCACCTTCCTGCTCCTCTGATGCTGCTTGGCCTGCTGTGTTCATCCAGCTCTACACCTCGTTATCTCAGACTTCTTGCATTGATCTCTGGAGCTTCTAATCCCTGTGCAGTGCCTGCCTGGGAATGCCTTCTGACACTCTCCTTCATTGCAGGGCTAAGCCCTCTGGTAGTACATGAGAAGATGGGAGGACATCCTTTGTGCTGTTGCACTCTGTTGGTATCATTCACTCATTAAAAAATGTTTTCTGAAACAGTCCCAATACCTGCTGCTGCTAGTGTCCACTTTCCCTTAACTCACACTCTCCATGCATGCACTCCTACCTGAACATATAACCAGTCACCATTGGATTTAGTGTGGGGCTGAACATTGCCATTATTACAATGAACAAGCATCATGATGTTTGCATACTCCAGAGGTGTTTCATAACACTCCTGAGCAGGTTGATTAGAATAAATTAGATATCTAGTCTATGCATTCCTATTTCAAATACAGCTAAACCAGTGCTGGTGGCAATGGTGAGACTCCTGTTACACTGACAAGGTTTATAAGATAATTACCAAAGGATGACTAAAGGGCTCTTGTGACATGGTGGTAATGTCCCAAGCTCTGGAACCAAAGGCCCATGTTCAAGTCCCACCCCCTATAGAGGTGTCATAACATCTCTGAACAGGTTCATTAGAAATACTTAGGCTGAGGATGATTGAAGTGTTTTTTGGTGCAGTGGTAGTGTCCTTAAATCTGGACCAGAAGACCCAGTTTTGGGTCCCAGCTGCTCCAGAGGTATGTAATAATCTCTCTGAACAGGTTGCCTTGAAAATATCTATCATTGGATGACTAATGTTCATGACTCTATATAATCAAGGAGTGCCTGCCTTGAGGAGAGGAATTGGTAACGGGTTTTATCTAAGTAATGTATTTGTGAGTTGTTCAAATCATATTACCTACAATGGATAATAAGTAGAAAACAAATGTCAGTTGACATCCAAGTGAATTTGTTAAACTGAACGTTGTGATTGTTTTTACAATACAGTATCTTCCTTTTAATTTTCCCTTTCTTTAAGGTCTTCTAGAGTACTGTGTGCAGTTCTGGTCGCCCTGTTAAAGGAAGGACATTATTAAACTGAAGAGGGTTCAGAAAAGATTTGCCAGGGTGTTGCTGGGAAAGGAGGGTTTGATATAATAGAAAAATAGGCTGGATCGGCTGGGACTGTTTCACTGAAGCTTAGGAGGTTGACGGGTGACCTTATAGAGGTTTATAAAATCATGAGGGGCATAGATAAGGTAAATAGCAAAGGACTTTTCACTAAGGTGGGGGAATTCATTACTAGGGGGCATATTTTTAAGATGAGAGGGGAAACATTTTAAAAGGAGATGAGGGGCAACTTTTTACACAGAGAGTGGTTTGTGTGTGGCATGAATTGCCAAGAAGTGGTGGATGCAAGTACAATTACAGTGTTTAAAAGGCATTTCAATAAGTACATGAAAGGAAAGTTTTGGAGAGATATGGGCCATACACAGACAGGTGGGACTAGTTTAATTTGGGAACATGGTCGGCGTGGACTAGTTGGGCCAAAGGGTCTGTTTGCAAGCTGAATGTCTCTATAATCTATAAATGAGCAATGGCCATTGCAATAAATCAAATATTACATGAAAATGTAACACAAAGAAAATGATATCAGTAAAAATGGCCATTGATCTGTCTAATAGTCTCAGTCATTCACTAATGTCATTTAGAAAAGGCAAATTGCTTTTCTTACCCGACCTAACCCTTATGTGACTTCTGACCCATACCAACATGGGGCATGATTTTTCAGACTGCTGGATTTATACATTTACGTATATATATCCTTATATTCATACGGTACCTTCTATGAGCAATTTACTGGAAAATTATAAAATAAATTGGAAACTGATCCTAATAAGGAGCTATTAGGCTAAAAACATGTTTGAAGTGATGGGGTTTTAAACTCTGTCTGAAGGAGGAAATTTAAGTAGAGAGACAGAGAGGTGCCGGAAAGGAATTCCAATGCTTAATATCAAGGCAACCAAATGGCCGCCAATGGTGGCACGATTAAAACTGGGGATAATGAAAATAAAGATGGAAATTTTAAATAATGATGTTGCTTGTTCAGGCATCATTATAGGTCAGCAAGCATGGGAATGATGGATAATTTAATTTGGTGTGAGTCAGGACTCAGACAGCAAAGTTTGAGATAACTTGAAATTTCCAAAGGACAGAATGTGGAACATCACCCAGCATGTATTGCAATAGACGGATCTGGAAGTAATGAGGCATGACTGAGAGCTTCATGCATCAATTGAATTGAGGAAGTGGTGATGTTGGGCACTAAACTGAAATACACATAGTGATGGTACAAACAGTTGGTTGAAAGCTCCTCTTGGGGTCAATACTGCACCGACATCGTGAAAATTATTTGCCAAGGTTACAGTGGTAGTCAGGAGAATTCTTTTGGAAACTTTTTTGTTCTTGACTGTTTGTGAGAACTGTAATAGTAGACCATGGGAATACAGGGCTGAGTGGAGATATTTTCAGTCAATCACCAAGTAACCAGTGAGTTAGTGTGTAATTCTAGTTTTGCTGATACAAATAAGAAAAAACATTGTGACTGTTCTATGTCTGTAAATCATTGATTTTCTTGGAACTGGAATGAGCATTTTATTGTTACAGACAATGCATTGTTAGCGGTCTTGCTTGAAATCAGAAATATTAAACACCCACACGTATTAACGGCTTTGCACTTTTACAGTAAAAGGTTAATGACAACACAGTTGTGGCAAACGGATCCAATTTTGCTGTGATTTTATGATGCTTGTCATTTGATTGAACTCTTGTATGAACACTGAGATAAAAATTCTGCTTCTGAGTTTATTTAAAATGCTTTTAAAGCAAAATGGAATGCATTTAATTTTCACAATGTCTTACTTCTCACTAGTAAATATTTGATCTATTCATGACCAGAATTTTATTTGCACTACTTTTTATTAACAATTTCAAAATAACAAAAAGCAGCATGTTGGACTTCATGTTCATTTGAATTTAATTTCAGCTCAACATAATTTTTGTTATTAACCAACATTTTCTTTTCAGTGAGAGTACTTCACATTTTGCTGGCAGCTTTTGCAGTAGTCCAGGCTGTAAGATACCTTACAAATATTCCCAAGGGCTGTTCGACAGTTGTTGAGATGGTTATTTCCTTTTTCTTCATCGGTGACCCTCAGCTGCATAACTTTAAATCTGACTGCAGTATTCTTACTGGTATTTACTACAGTGTAATGTTGGGTGTACAACTATCCACTTGAATTGTGGTGAAACCTCAGATTTTGAGGAGTGACTTTGTTTCTCAGTGGTAAAATAAAAATGGATGATGAATGGGTGTCATGTTTCACGCAATAGACAATAATCTTCTCCATTCAAGTCAAATCAAGGCTAATATTTAAGACTCAAAGAAGCTTAAAAAAATTCCATCTTGCCTTCAACTTGTCTATTTCCAGTTGTAGCAGGAATAGATTGGGAAATTGCAATTAACCGGCTCTCCTGAATAACTGCTGAATAGTTTCCTGTGTATCTGGAAACTTGACAAGTGAAGATGGATGAAATCAGTGGCATGGAACAGTAAGTGCCTTCCAACCACTGCTTGTGGACCAGGTGGAATAAGAGTTCTCCCTGCAATTGTGCCTGTAAACAAATCCAGGAATGAACATCTTCCACCACCCTTTCCTCTTCCTGCTGTTTCACAACACCAATCCAATCTTTGTGATCAAACATTCCTTTATTTGGAATTCCCTACACAATTGTCCAAACCTCTACATTGCTCTGTTCTTCACTGCTCCATGGTTGAACAGTAATTAAGCACCCCCTGATTGGACTTCACCATGTGCCCACTTAGCTCCCAAACCCCTTCCAATGTCTGGACCTGTTCTAATGTATGACTCACTCCCAATGTCTGTTATTCTTCCAATGTCTGACTTCCTCCCAAGAGACCCTTTTTGCAGGATTTCCAAGGAGGAAGAGGAAACTGATAATACCAACGTATCACCTGGTTGCCAAGAAAGTTCTTGACTGCTGTGTAAGCCACAGCTCCATTGGTAATGCTTCTACCTCTAAATCAGAAGATTGTGAGATAACATCCCACTTCTGCAACTTCAGTGCAAAAGTCTAAATTGACATGCCAACAGAATACTAAAGGAGGACTGTCAGCGATACCTTCTTTCAGATAAAGCATTAAACTGAGGCCCTGTTTGTTTTGTCAGATGGATGCAAAGGATTCCATGGCACTATTTTCAAACCAGCACCTGATCTGGCCGGTGTTTGTCCCTCAATAAAATATAGAATCAGTAGCACATTGCTTTTTGTAAGAGCTTGTTGCGTGTAGATTGACAGTAATTTTTCTTAAATTATGCAAGTGACTTCAATTCAAAAGTTCTTTATTGGCTGTAAAGTGCTTTAGGATGTTCTAAAAGATGCTATCAAACTACAGGTCTTTTGTTTTTCTTATTAATGGTAGATTCACTTAGGATGCACCAGTATATCCATGTCCTGGGTTAGGGTCTTTTGTGCAGCAGTGAGGAAGCAGGCCTTTTGGCCCATCAATTCCACACTGATCCTCCAAAGAGCATCCCACTCAGCCCCACACCCCCTGCATTTCCATGGCTAATCCACCTAACCGAAACATCCCTGGACAATATGGGCAATTTAGCATGGCCAATCCACCTAACCTGCACATCTTTGGACTGTGGGAGGAAACTGGAGCACTCAGAGGAAATGCTTGCAGACACAGGGAGAACGTGTAAATTCTACACAGGCTGTCACCTAAGGGCAGAATTGAACCCAGGTCACTGGTGCTGAGAGGCAGCAGTGCTAACCACTGAGCCACCAGCTACTTCTGTGCCAGGAAGCCTGGGTTCAAGTCCTGCCTGCTCCAGGGATGTGTAATAACATCCCTGACCAGATTGATTAGAAAATATCTGTTTAGGTCTTGGGCACGTGCAATGCCCACTCCTCCTGCACACTTCATTGCAATTTTGTCAGAGCCACTCAACACTTGCTGTGCCTTCTTGATATCTCCAACAGGATACATCCCCGCATTACTGGAAAAGAACATCCATCTGTGGTTCCTTACTGGCCCCAGCTGCATTTCGTGGGAAATTTCATTGAAAGCCAATGTATCCCTTATCCTCATGAATTCATTCTCAAAATTCTTTTTATGTCATTCCTAAACCCCAGCTTCTCCAAATGATATCTTCAGATTGACCCTTCAAATGGTGGAGTTAAGATTGTGTGATCAAGTTCCTTGTTATATTTGCTGCTACAACACATTAAAAACTAATGGGGAAAGCATTGTATTGTGACAGTAATGTTGGACTCGAAATTCAAATGTGCAGGCCAAGTGGCCTCATATATATCCTCATATCCTGAGGATATAGCTCAAATCCCACAGGAACAGTTGATGGAATTTAAATTTAATAGCAAATGTGGAATATAAGGCTAGTCTCAGTAACCACGAATCTATTATCAATTGTTTTAAAGACTTATCCTGTTCACTAACACGCATTTTTGGCAACAAATTTTGCCATTGTTATCTGTTTTGGCCTACAAATGTGACTCCAGACCCTGTGGTTGATGCTTCCCTGCCCTCAGAAATGGCTGAACAAGCCACTCAGTTCAGAATGGAGAATGACTGTTGACCATTGATGTCTACATCCCATGAAAGAATAAGAACATTCCTGAAGAAGGGTCTAGGCCCGAAACATCAGCCTTCCTGCTCCTCTGATGCTGCTTGGCCTGCTGTGTCCATCCAGCTCTACACCTTGTTATCTCAGATTCTCCAGCACCTGCAGTTCCTACTATCTGTGAAAGAATAAGAACAGATGTTTGGGAATAAAAAGGCAGTGAGCTGGTTGAATTCAAATACCTTTGTTAGATACAATCAGCTTACTTATAAGTTTCCTGCACAATGTCAGAGTGCAGCACTCTCAACACGACTCTGAGTTAACATTGGGACAAATGAGTTTAAGTGTGCATGAGTATTTGACAAATGTTCTGTTTTTGAAGAGCAACTTCTTGATGAGCACAAAAAAAATCAGCCATCAATCAAAAAAACTGTACCAATAACTGGCATAAGCAACAAGCCTTGTTATCTACAAGTGCCCAGGCACTAGGTCATAACTGTGACATCAGATTCTCTGTGGCAGGAGTTTTTGAATGATGGAGTTTCCCTCACCGGCACCCAAAGAATAAGTGGGGAATTCGCCATACCAATTATGGCAACCTCACAGTCATTTAACGCACTGAGGAGGATTCATTGGTGATAGATAGGACATCTGCACACCCCTCCCCATAATGCGAATCTTATCAGTTGGCAGCTCTTGTCTCGAAGCAATACAAGGCCTTCAAGTCACAGGCTTTAAGTCACAGAACCAGGAAAGTATGAAAAGGGATGGTTGGGTGGGGGAATGGGTGGACTGGGTCCAAGGTAGACAGTGGAGGTGACCTGGAGGAGCGGGAAGATGGCAGGTGGAAGTCTGGATAGAGAGGTCAATGGAGGACAGGGTCTGATTTTAGGAGGTGCCTTTGTGGAAAGAGGGTTCATATGATATAGGCGCTGCCCTTCCCCATCAAAGGCCCAAGCAGGCAGAACTGCTGGGCTAAATAAAAACTGAAAGAACTGCGGATGCTGTAAATCAGGAACAAAAACAAAGTTGCTGGAAAAGCTCAGCAGGTCTGGCAGCATCTGTGAAAGAAAACAGAGTTAACGTTTCAGGTCCGGTGACCCTTCCTCAGAATTGATGGTGGCTGGGAAAACGTCAGCTTATATGCAGAAAAAAGGAGACCGGGATGGGGTAGGGAGTAAACGATAGGATAGAGCCTAAAGAGCGAGAAGAGCAGTTGGACAGACAAAGAGTTGATAACAATCAGGCTGGGAGGGTAAATAGTTGTTAATGGGGACTGTTAGTGACTAACAACAAGGGGTGTGTAATGGCAGGCTATGTGGTAACAAGGCCTGGTGTGTAGGGTAGGGGGCTGGGACATGGTAGAGCTTAGGCCCTAAAATTATTGAACTTGATATTGAGTCTGGAGGGCTGTAGAGTCCTCAAGCGGAAAGTGAGGTGTTGTTCTTCTAGCTTGCGTTGAGCTTTGCTGGAACACTGCAGCAAGCCAGAGACAGATATGTTGGTCAGGTGCGTTACTGTGGCAGGCAACGGGTAGTTCAGGGTCTTTTTTGCGAGCAGAACGTAGATGTTCTGCAAAGCAATCACCTAGTCTACACTATGTTTCCCCAATGTTGTGAGCAGCGAATGCAGTAGACTAGATTCTGGGAAGTGCAGGTGAAGTGTTGCTTCACCTGGAAGGTATGTTTGGGCCCTTGGATACTGGGGAGGGAGGAGGTAAATGGGCAGGTGTTTCTCCTTCGCCGGTTACAGGGGAAGGTGCTGTGGGGGGCGGTGTTGAGGTGAAGGAAGAGTGGACCAGGGTGTCCCGGAGGGAATGGTCCCTGCAGAAGGCGGACAAGGGAGTGGAGGGGAATACGTGTCTGGTGGCGGGCATCTTGCTGGAGGTGGCGGAAATGGTGCCTGATGATCTTCTGGATGTGGATGCTGGTGGGATGATAGGTAAGGACAAGGCAACCCTATCGCTGTTGCAGGTGGGAAGAGAAGGGGTGAGGGCGGAAGTGCAGGAGATGGGTCAGACCTGGTTGAGGGCCCTGTCGACCACGGGACACCCTGGTCCACACTTCCTTCACCCAGTCCCTGTCTCTGGCTTGCTGCAGCTACCATCAGTTCTGAGGAAGGGTCACTGGCCCCGAAATGATAACTCTGTTTTTTCCTCTCGTTTAACCCTATTGCAGACCTGCTGAGCTTTTCCAGCAACTTTGTTTTTGAACTGCTGGGCTGACCCCTACCCCAAACCTTTCCTGCTAGCTTCAAAATTGAGGCCATTTAGGGTGTAGTGAGGGTCTCCATTAGGATGAAGGTAGTGTTGTTTAGGCTTCCCCACTCCACAGACAGTTCAGGGGGGGTGGGTGGGAGGACAACCAGAAGTCCACTTGGGAAATTTATGTAGCTCTGTCAGCAGTCTTAAGAGTAAACCAGCAAGAATTTTAAAAACAGTAACACAATATCTGAGAATTTTGTTATATTGATCTTTCTGCTGCCATGTCTGTTGAAGAAGTATAAAGAAAGTTAGTTTATTAATGGTTGACTGTTGTTTGCATAAACATTTGCCTTACTGCAATGCACAAAGAAGAATGTGAGAGACGTTAGGAATTTGTGAAAAGGAAGTGGCAATGAAAGTAAACATGGGTCCCTGAGAAATGGTGGCAAATTATCATCAATTGTTATAAAACACCATCTGGTTCACTAACATCCCTTTAGGGAACAAAATCTACCATCCTTACCTGCTCTTATTTACAGATCTAACTCCACATCCAAAGCAATGTGGTTGACTGTCAATGGTCTTCAGAAACAGTCTAGCAAGACAGTCAGAAAAACAGTTGAGAAATTATAATGGAGAATAAGAAAATAAAATGGCAGAGGTGTTAAACGAATTCTTGGATTCATTTTGGCTTGGATTTTCCCACTGGCAATGGAAAACAGGAGTAATGCTTATTTTAGTGTCAGGTTTACACACCTCCATTGGGAATCTGACTGAGGTGAGGGTGGGGAAGTTGTGGGAGGGTGAACTGGTAAGCCTTAAATTGGGATGGAGTCAGGCTTGCTGTCGAATTCAAATTGGTGGGAGACAAGTTTCATACACTCACAGGAGAAATCACTGCTTGTCCTAAGGGAGAATGTATGAGTTCAAAGTCATGGGTTTGTGATACTGGTCCTCAAATATTCTCCTCCTTAATCAAAACATTGGAGATGATGATGAATTTCAGCATCTGTATCTGCCTTCATCAAAACAAGGCTGCCAAAACGTGGAAAATGGTCTACGCTTTCTAACATCTTGCTGCTGCTTTTCATAGTATTTTCTCATATGCTTTGGAGAAGGAGTTATCAATGAGTTGAAGCTCAGTATCTGAGTGAGTGCACACACAAACATAATCTGCACATCAGAGATCAGGTTGGAATGGATCTAGTTTTAAATTGAAAGTGGTGTGAGGGTGAACAGTTTCCCACCTGATCTATCGATATTTGTGGGTATTTACTGGAGGTGAAGTTCTGTATTGCAGCAAGGACATTGGAGAAGAAAGCTGGGCAATGACAAAGTTTGTTTGAGTCCAATCTTCACTGCAGTAACACCTTTATGGTACTGTAGGCAAGGACCACAGCTTGTATGGTAGGTTGTATGGAATAGGTTCAAGAAAGTGACAAACTTCTGAAGGCACCCAAAGTTGAGGAGAATGTTCCATAAGCCTTTGGGGTTCATAAATTTAAAGGCTTTCATAAGGTCAAAGGCTATGTCAAGTTGATGGTTCAGTTCTTTGCATTTCTTGAATTTGCTGGGCAATGAAGATCCTGCCTGCGATTTTTTTTTTATTCATTCACAGGATGAGGGCATCATTGGCTAGGCCAGCATTTATTGCCCATCCCTATTTGTCCAGAGGGTAGTTAAGAGTCAACCACATTGCTGTGGGTCTGAAGTCACATATAAGCCAGAGCAGGTAAAGATGGCAGTTTCCTTCTCTAAAGGAAATGAGTGTACCAGATGGGTTTTTCCAAGAATTGACAGAGAATTCATGGTCATCGTTCCACTTTTAATTCCAGGTTTTTATTGAATTCAACTTCTACCATCCACCATGCAGAATTCGAACTCAGGTCCACAGAGCATTACCTGGGTCTCAGGATTAATCGTGCAACAATAATGCCACTAGACCATTACCTCCCCTATGATAGGTAGATGATACCTATTGTTGGGTGGAAACTGTATTGTCTCTCCTGGATGAGTTTTTCAGTCACTGGGAGGAGGCAACCAAGGAGGGTGCTTTCAATCATCTTCCCTCTGATAGACTCTGTCATTAACCCAATCAACTTATTTCCCTATTCGAATTTAATCATGATCACAGTATCTCTGAGAACCCCTGGTATGCAGTCATGGACAGGTGTCTTTTCCTCTTCCCTGTAACGTTGTGCTCAAGGCAGCGTCTCCTTCTTGTCCCTATTCTCTTTGGTCTCCTGATGCCTGATGTTCTGTCCTTCCTGTGCAGGCTGCTACTCCCCATCTTCCAATGGACCCAGTTACTCAGAAGGTGGCACCAATTTCTACTGCAACTGTTCTTGTACTCAGGTGGAATTCCAACAGCTGAGCCCAATGCTACAGTACTCATACAATGCCAGCTGAGTCTGAGAGGGTGGTGACTCCCGGAACCAATAGAGCTGTTAATTCTGGTTCCTCTTCTAGCCTGTAGAGGAACTTTAATGATAAATGGATAAGCCATTTAAACTTGAAACATCAATTTTACTTACCTTTTATTACTTTTCTTGCCTCCATGTATCCTCTACCTCAGAGGGCCATGGAAGCTCAGTTATTGAGCATGATTGAGGCAGAATTATTACATTTCTAGACATGAGGATAATGTGGCATTGAGGTGGATGATTAGCAACAATTCAGAATGGTGGAATAGGCTGAAAGGCCTACTCCTGGTCTTATGTTTCTACATTTGTACGACCTGTCCTCGCCCCCAGCACCCAACAGCTACTGACATCCTGTGCCTCACTGAAGCAGAAAAATCCGTAAGAGATGGCTCATATTGAACTCACCATATTAGACCCTTAATAGGAATGGGCCTGTTCCAAGGCGACGAGTGGTCGGTTCAGCAGCCATTTTAATCTCAGTCCTACCTCCATTTCCAGTCCATAAAGGCCATAGAAACCTAACTCTTTGTGTCTGCCTTTGCAGAGCTGGATGCAAAGTATATAATCAGAAAATGAGCAAAGTGGAACTACAGGTAGCTAATATTAGTAAAGAAAATAATACAGGAGCAATACTGGGGTCAAAAAGCAGATAAATTCCTTGGGCTTGCCCCAAGAGTTTTAAAAGAAGTGACAACAAGGAAACTGAAAGACTCATTAGTATTTATCCTTCTGAATTCTCTTGTCTGTGTGGATTGGTAGGAAATAAATGTCACCCAAATGTTCAAGAAAGTAGCAATTTATCATCTAAATCAAAATGTTAAATGAGGGCACTGCATTTCATATATCCAACTTTGTTGATAAATCAAAACTAGCTGGGAAATTATAGCATCAGAGAATCAGAGAGAACTACAACACAGAAAAAGGCCCTTTCACCCTTCACACTAGCGTTGGTCAAAACAAACAACAAATTTTCTAATCCTATTTCCAACACTTGGCCCATAAGTCTCTACGCTTTGCTATCACAAGTGTACATCTAAATACTTCTTAAATGTTATGCCTCTAACACCCATACAAGCAGTGAGTTCCAGATTCCCACCACCCTCTCAGTGGGAAAGTTTTTCCTTGCATTTCCTTTAAACCTCTGTTCATTATCTCAAATGTATGCCCTCCAAGCCACGATGGAAGGATCAATGATAAGTTTCTTTTTATCTATCCTATCTATACCCCTCAAGCTTATACTCTCAATTGTGATCTCTCTCCATCTCCTGTGTTCTAAGGAAAACAATCCAAGTCTGCCCAATTTCTCTTGAAAACTGAAACTCTCCAGTTTGCAATATCCTGGCAAATCTCTGCACCCTCTCCAGTACTATCATGTCTGTTCTATAATGTGGATTCCAGAACTGCATACAATACTCTAGTTGTGGTCTAATCAACATTTTATATTGCTCCAGCATGACTTTCCTGTTCCTAAACTTGCCTTTATTAGCCCTGGCTCAGTGCTTCTTAGAGTCCTACTGAAATAACTACACAAAGGCCGGTTTCCTGTCACCAAATTTCGTCCTTTGTCCTTTGTCCTTTGTCCTTTGTCCTTTGTCCTTTGTCCTTTGTCCTTTGTCCTTTGTCCTTTGTCCTTTGTCCTTTGTCCTTTGTCCTTTGTCCTTTGTCCTTTGTCCTTTGTCTAATAGTACATAGTACACTGACACCAGCCAGCTCAGAGTTAGTCCTCAACTGGGGATATTCTAATCTCCTGGTTATATTGGTCAATAAAGGCTTTCCTGATTGGTCCAGGTTAACAATGCCAATCAAGAACCTCATAGTTAATGAGGGTCATCAGTTTCCAATCACTACACCCACCTTGCATTGCTTGTCTTTCCCAAGTGTATCACCTCACATTTATGTGCATTGAAGTGCATTTGTTACTGATGAGCTCAACAGGCCCACCTGTATCTTCTTGTAGTCTAAGTCCAGTCCCATAATAATTACCATGCTACCAATTTTTGGATCTTCTGTAAATTGATCAACCTTGCTGTAGTTGGTTCGCTCACTGAGCTGGTTTGTTAGTTCGCAGACATTTCATTACCCTGCTGGGTAACACCATCAGTGCAATGCTCCAATGAAGCACTGTTGTGTTTTTCTGCCTGGTACTTAAACTCTGGGGTCCATTGGATTTGATTACCTCATTTCCGGTTTTCCTTCGCAGTGGTGTATATATCGGGTCTAGTTCTATGTGTTTGTTGATGGCCTTCTTGGTGGAGAACGAGGCCTCTAGGAATTTCCATGCTTCCCTCTGTTTGGCTTGTCCTAGGATCCTGGTGTCCCAATCAAACTGGTGGTTCTCCTTATCCATCTGAATAGAGATGACTGAGTATTGGTCGTGTCTTTTTGTTGCTAGTTGGTGTTCATGGATTCTTGTGGCCAGTTTTCTTCCTCTCTGTCCAATGTAATGTTTGTCACAATCATTGCATGGAATTTTGTATATTACGTTGGTTCTGTCCATAGCAGGTAAGGGGTCTTTGGTTCAAGTTAGCAGTTAGTGTAGGGTACACGTGGATTTGTGTGCTACTCTGACGCCCAGTGGTTGTAGGAGTCTTGTGGTCAGTTCAGATATGTTCTTGATGTATGGTAGCGTGATGAGTGTGTTAGGGCATGCAGCATTTTCTTGTTGTTGTTCATGTGATAGGCGTCGTTGGATCTAGTTGTTCAGGTATCCGTTGTCCTTAAATACTTGATGGAGGTACTCTTCTTCTTTTTGGCGTAGTTTAAATCCCAGGCAGGAAAACGCAACAGTGCTTCATTGGAGGCTGCACTGATGATGTTACCCAGCAGGGTAATGAAACTTCTGTGAACTAATGAACCAGCTCTGTAAGCAAACCAACCACAGCATCCACAACCTGAGCTAAAAATCTACTCAAGAACCTTATTGATCAATCTTCTTAAACTCAAGTCTAAATTATCAAATAAACTACAAACAGCAAAAGCCTCAACAATGTCACCCATGGGACCCAACTGGACAGAGACTTCCAGTCCAATAAAACAACCCTCAACCATTATTGTGTTTCCTGCCACTCAGCAAATTGTGGATCCAATTTGCCAAATATCCTTGGATCCCATGGACACTTATCTTTGCTGTTAGTCTCCCACGTGAGTGAGCACGCTGTAAGAAGAACACAAAGAAGTTGCAGATGTGATGTATACTGGGCACAGAAAAACTTTATGCTGGGGAAATGTGAAATTGTTCAATTTGATCAAAAGATTTGAAAAGAAGATTTTAAAAAAAACATGAGTAACAAGTATATGTTGAGAGGCAGAAGGATTGGGTAATCTTTTGCGCAAATCATAGAAAGAAAACAAGGAGGTGCAACAAAGACTGGAAAGATCAATGATGTATGAAATTTTATTGCAAGAGAACTGGGATACAAGAGCAGGAAGTTTCATAGCAGTCTCCCAGTTGCATTAATTTTTATCAGAGATACATGCCTGTTTTTCATTCTTTCGTTATATGTTGTGTTTTTCTCAAATGTATCTCCTATATTTAGCAAGAACCCCATGTAATTGAAGATCTGTATCAGGATTTTGTTGAAGCCATGATGCCTGGACTGTTGTGGGAATGGCTTGAGAAGTATGAAAATCCATGGACAGTCCTTCTGCTCACTGGGACTCCACATGAACCTCTCCAATCAAACAGTCAATTTCTGAGGACAATAAAAATGTATTGAGTATTGGTCGAGAACTGTGATTTCAGACAGGTGCATGGGACTTTCCTTGATAGTCATCAAGGAAATGTTAGAAAGTTGAAAAGTTGGTCTCACACCTGGGTAACTCCGCAAACTGCTCTGACTCCTGAGTACACTCCTGATCCCTGGATTAACCCATGACCTGACCTGACTTTACTACCACTTCAGTCCTGTCACAAATAACACCCCAATCACCCAACTACCTATGGTCCAACATGACTACCAACTCCACTGACTACCTAACTATCTCTCAACCCTATTTGACTACCTACTAACCTCTGACTGGTTCCCCAAATGAGACCAGACTATACTCCTGACCTGACCAACCCTTTGACCAGACCAAGATACTGTCCAATCACTCAACAGGACTGCTTTTTTCCAGATTACCTGACTAACCTCTGACCAGTCAATTATTCCACTCCACCCTGACCAGAACTGACTACGTCACTTCCGGATATCAACCCATGAAACCTGATCTACCTATCTCATGACAACACAGCTATCCAACTACTTACCTCACCCAATTGCACATTCATTCATTTACCAATATCAGCCACCTACTTATTCATCCATTCTCCTACCCATTCATTCATCCACTCTCTAAACCCACTTCAAAGGGAATCATTAAACTTACCAGACAGTTTATGGCATCTTGTTCTGTAACAGAGGCCACTATGAAAGGAAGGGTGTGTCCACCTCATCCTAAATGTACACCAAACCACTGCATGCTCCAAGTATGGAAGCACTGATCAGCTTATATCTTCACCAACAAAAAGTACAATTCAGTTTTCAGTGAAAACCTCCTCCAGAACCAAGAGCACAGTTTAAGGATATAGGGTTGGGCATTTAGGACTGAGATGATTTCTTCACTCAGACAGTGGTGAGCCTATGGAGTTCTATGCCATAGAAAGCAGTTGAGGCCAAAACATTGAACGTTTTTAAGAAATAAATAGATACAGTTCTTAGGGCTAAAGGGATCAGAGGGCATGGGGAGAAAGCAAGAACAGGATACTGAGTTTGGTGATCAGTCAGGATCATAAAGAATGGTGGAACAGGCTTAAAGGGCCAAATGGCCTACTCCTCCTCCGAAATTGTATGTTTTTATGTTACTGTAGAAAATTAAAATTGATGAAACGCAATCAACTGGTTAACTAAATAAGCAAATACACCTCATTCCTGACTTAATGCTCCTATTAATCAATAAGCCAGTTCATTGAAATGATTAATAGCAGTTTTCCAAATTATTGTATTGGTTGTGACATGACCTTAGTGCTTAAAGGTTCAAGTTACAATTTGAGTAAATGAGCTTCTGCTATGGTTAAACCATAATGGAATTGTGAGTAGTACTGAATGGTGCAATGGAAGAATGTATTCATTTGAGCAGCTTTTAATTCAGTTCTAATTAAACAGACATTTCTCTCCCTTTAAAATGGTTGTGACTTTCAATTATTGGTACATTCCTGATACATCAATAACTAAAATTATGATAATCTATGAATATAAATAGATGACTCAAAAAGATGATGGAAATTCACTCCCTATTTCCAAAACTTCTGTGTTCTTTGGTCACGTTGTATCACTTTTGTAAGTGCAGCTTGTGCCCAATTGAATCAATGTCTTAAGGTGACAGATAAGCAGTCTGTTAAACTATTCTGTATTTACCTAATATTCTCCAAAGGGAAAATATCATATGTGTGCTTGAAGTTAAGGATCAAACTTTTCCTGGACTGGGAAACATTGTTGAAGCATATTTCATGCTTGAAACTTGTAGCCATAGAACAGGGCAGTGATTGTAAAGATCTGTAGCATCATATAAATCCCATTTGTCTTTCTGTATGATTTTATTAATTAAAATGTTCTCTGGTGTGCAGCTAATGTTAAGTAACACACTCCAGCTTATTTGTGAACACTTAAAAATCTATGCTAAATGCTTTTGGATCAAATTGTATCATTAAATCTTTTCAGACAGTTCGGAAGTCCTCAAGATCTGCATGGTAATGCATATCAAAAAAAGTTGAAAGTTAAGGTGAGATACAACTCCATTCACTTGCAATGCAATACTTGAAAGTATGCCACGTCAAATTAATTTAAACCCTGTTCTTTGGAATGTGGACTACACATTATCATACGTACAAATGAAATATGAGGTTCAGGGGTGAAACTGCAAATTAATTAATTTTAGTAAACATTTGTCAAATGCAGAAATTAATTTAATTTGAAACTTGCAATTATTTAATATGATTACTTTCCAATTATTTTAAAAGTGATGGATAGCTGAGGACAACGATTCATTTTTTGTTATTTTGCACTTCTTCAGCAGAGCTTTGTGTAATGAACGTATCTGGTGTTTAATTTAGCTCTAATCACTGTTGTAGATGTGAGATGGTTTCTAGATTTGCAGATGATTGTTAAGTACCCAGCTTCGATACTTTGAGCATTGTGATGAAGCCAGTCTGTAGCTTTGTATTTTTTTTGACACATCTAGAAGAGACAAACAAAAACAGCTGTTCATTTGTTTGTTCCCTGCCTGGTCACTTCTGCCTCACAAAGCTGTTTACAAGTGCGACATTTTGAAGTATGCTAATGAATTCAAAGTAAAATGTGTTAATCTGTGAAATTGGTGAGAACCAGTGTATTCCATCAGTCCAGCCACTTTTCACTCTCCTAGCTGCTGTCATATGGGTGGATATTTAAGACGAACATAATCAGTACATTTAACACATCATGAAATTCTCTCTGAATGACTGTATATACTGTCGTGATGATTATAATTTTATTTTGGGATAATCCAGAGATGCCTGTGGTACACCTAAGTTTCATATCTTAGGGTTCTCACATCAGCAAGAGAGAACACACCAGTCTGGGTGGGTATGTGAAGAGAGAGATAGATGTCAATTAAGGAAGATTATAGTACATAAGGAGTTGAAGATCCTTACTTAGCATCAAACTGCCTCAGGAACAATGTCTGTGCAGACACCTACAACCTGAGATACTCCAGAGCAGTATCTCTCAATGCGTACATCACAGCTTTGTACACAAGCACAAGAAAATGCATTGAAACTAACAAATGCTGGAGTTCACAGTGGGGCATGCAGCATCCATGGAGAGAGAGCAAGCTAACGTTTCGAGTATAGATGACACTTCATCAGAGCAGAAGTGAAGTGAGGAGGGGGCAGCGTTTATCCTAAGGTGGGGGTGGGGTGGGTGTAGAGTGCTGGGGGAGAAAAAATGTTGATAGTTCAGAAAAAGTGATTGGAATGTCGGAATGGCAGAATAATGGTGTGTCTAGCTGCCAGACTTGAAAGAAGAGGCAGTCCCACTTGGGTGGATGGAGGGGAGAGAGGACATGGTGGCAGAGAATGTAACGAGTAAAGCTAAAAGAAAGGTAAGGAAGGGGAGTTGGTTCACAATTTGAAGGTGTTGAACTCGATATTAAGTAAAGTGCCTAGTCTGAACATGAGATATTGTTCTTCCAGTTTGCGCTGTGATTCACTGAAGCACTGCAGCATGTTGAAGACAGACAAGTGGGTGTGCTAGCAGGACGCTGTGTTAAAATAACCGGATACAGGAAGGTCAGGGTCATGCTTGCGCACAGACCAGATGTGTTCCGCAAAGAGGTCACCCAGTCCGCATTTGATTTCTCCAATGTAGAATAGGCCATATTGGGTTCAACAAATATAATACACAAGAGGAGGAGGTACAGGTAAAGGGCTGCTTCACCTGGAAAGACTGTTTAGGCCTTTGGATGGTGAGCAGGGTGGAGGTGAAGGGGCAGGTGTTGCACTTTCTGCGGTTACATGGGAAGGTGCTATGGGGAGGAGGGGTGGTTTTCATGGTCGGTGAATAGACTAGGGTGCCCCTGCGAAATGCAGACAGGGGGAAGGATGGAAGCAGAAGTGATCGGTCAGATGCCGTTGAGGGACCTGTCAACCACAGTGAGTGGGAAACCACAGTTTTGGAAGAAGCAAGCCGTGTCAGCAGCGCTGTTTTGAAAAGTGGCATCATCCAAATAAATGCGATGTAGGCAAAGGTGGTCACTCTCCCCAATCCCCACTCTTGCCTTGTTTTCACCATACCTCCTGACCTTCCACTTTCTGAGGCTGAATGTACCGTCTTCGGCAAAGGACTCAGCTTAGTACCTTCATGCCCCCACTTTAATGAAGTTTGAGCTCGCCATGATGTTGAACTGTTTTTCTGCTGCCTCTGTCTCCACACTCACTTCTTCGGGTAGGAATTCTCTCCCCTCCATTACACTGATCCCTTCACCAGCCTCCAGTATTCACCCTCTACCTAGACCCTTTCCCTTTGTCTCTTGCCTGCCCTCTACCTCTTCATTGAAATCTGCCAATGTAACATCAGCCATCTCAATTCCTCTGTTCCTCTCACCCATTCTAACCTGTCCCCTTCTGAAATTGCCGCACTTCACTCTCTCAGGCCCAACCCTAACTTTATTATCAAGCCCGCCAACAAAGGCAGTGCCGTTGTAGCCTGGTGTGCTGATCTTTACCTTGTGGGGAAGCTCAAAGCCTAGTCTTGGACACTTCTTCCTACCTCCCTGTGGACCATGACCCCACATCCGGGCATCAAGCCATTGTTGCCAGGACTGTCACCGACCTCATTGCCTTTGGAGATCTTCCCCCCCGATTGCCTCCAAGCTTATAGTCTCCCATCCTTGGACAGCCCACTTCTACTCCCTTCCCAAAATCCACTAACCAGACTGGCCTGGTAGGCCCATTGTATCAGCCTGTTCTGGCCTCCCGAGCTCATTTCCTCCTAGTCTCTTTCCACTTGTCCAGACTCTGCCCACTTACATCCATGATTCCTCTGATGCCCTCCACCATACTGACAATTTCCAGTTCCCTAGCCCCAACTGCCTCCTGATCACCATGGATGTCCAATCCCTCTATACCTCCATTCCCCACCAGGACAGTCTGCGAGCTCTCAGCTGTTTCCTCAACCACAGGCCTGAACATTATCCATTCACCACCACTCTCCTCCATCTGCCTGAACGTGTTCTCTCACTGAACAATTTCTCCTTTAATTCATCTCACTTCTGCCAAGTCAAAGGAGTGACTATGGGCACCCGTATGGGTGCCAGTTATGTTTGCCTCTTTATGGGGTATGTGGAACAATCCTTGTTCCAGTCCTACACTAGCCCCCTCCTACAACTCTTTTGTTGGTACCTTGATGACTACTTCGGTGCTGCGTCATACTCCCACCAGGAAAATTTGTTCATTTTGCCTCTATAATTTTCACATCATCCATTTCCCACACATCCCTTCCTTTCTTTGACAGCTGTGTCTCCATTTCGGGGAATAAACTGTCCACTGTCATACATTACAAAGCCACTGATTCCCATAGCTACCTTCATGACAGCTCTTCACATGCCAGGCCCTGAAAGGATTCCATCCCCTTCTCCCACTTCCTTTGCCTACGTTGTATCCGTTCAGATGGTGCCACCTTCAAAAGCAGCACTGCTGACATGGCTTGCTTCTTCTACAACCTTGGTTTCCTGCCCTCTGTGGTTGACAGGTCCCACTACAGCAACTGACCTATCACCTGTGCTTCTGCCCTTGCCCCTTCCCATCACTCACAATGACGTAATTGGGCACCTCCCATCCTCGCTTTTCACGCCACCAGCTTCCGCACTCAAAGGATCATTCTTCACCATTTCAGAAAACTCCAGCAGAATGCCACCCCCAAACATATCTTCCCCTCGCTCCCCCTTCTGCAGTTCATGGGGATCGTTTCTTCCAGGATACCCTAGTCCATTCATTGACCACTAACACCAGCCCACCTTCCCATAGCACCTTCCCCTGTAACCGCAGAAAGTGCAACACCTGCCCCTTCACCTCCACCCTGCTCACTATACAAGGGCCTAAATAGTCTTTCCAGGTGAAGCAGCATTTCACCTGTACCTCCTCCAATCTTGTGTATCGTATTCACTGCACCTAATATGGTGTACTCTACATTAGAGAAACCAAACGCAGTCTGGATGACCACTTTGCAGAACACCTCTGGCCTGTGGACAAGCATAACCTTGACCTTCTCAAAGCCAGTCATTTTAACAGCAGCCCGCTCAACTGTCCTTGACATGCAGCAATGCTCCAGTGAAACACAGCACAAACTGAAGGAATAACATCTCATCTTCAGACTAGGCACTTTATAACCTCTGGACTTAATATTGAATTCAACACCTTCAAATTGTGAACGAACTCCCCTTTCTTCCCTTTCTTTTAGCTTTACTTGTTACATTATCTGTCACCATGGCCTCTCTCCCCTCCCACCACCATTAGTGGGACTGTCTGTTCTTTGAAGTTTGCCAGTTAGATACTCCATTGTCCTGCCATTCTCACATTCCTTTCACTTAATCTGCACTATCAATATATTCACTCCCCCAGCACTCTACACCCCTCCCCCACCCACACCCCCCCCCATCTATCGCATAAATGCTACCCCCTCCACACTTCACTTCAGCTCTGACGAGGCGTCACCTAGACTCAAAACATTAGCTTGGTCTCTCTCCGTGGATGCTGCCTGACCTGCTGTTGATCTCCAGCATTTGTTGGTTTCAGTACAGATTCCAGCATCTGCAGTAATTTGCTCCTACAAGAAAATGCATGCTGGCATCATTAAAAATAAACAGCAGAACCAGAATCTAAAATGAAAAGTGAGCCCAAGGAACACAGCTGATATGGAAAGACTGAGAAAGAATAGGACCTAAGAAGACATCAAAGATCCAGCTAAGTAAAAACAGGAAGACCCTAAAGGCAGAGAGAAGATCTTGGAAGACTTTGAAGCCTGGCCAAAAGTCAATGATACTCTGCAGAGGAGAAACACAGGTTTGAAACACTTCAATGACAAGAAGGCAAACTGAAAAAGATCAGTTACTCACCCAGGTCGTTCAAGCGTGATAATCGCACTAATGGTAATCTTGGTCAAGACCTTACTGTAACCTAAGACATTTGATAATGCTGAAGGCCAACTCCGGAGGGGTCAGAGTGGAGGCTCTGGAAGAGGGAATTGCAAAGTGTTCAATGGCTTCACGTAAAGCTTACAATGCCAACAAGTCAATACATTTTCAACGGTGTTGTTTAAAAGCTGATGATAGAAGGAAACATTACAAAGTGTGATACTTCAATTAAAGCATTCAACAAGTAATTTAGCCCCAACAGGTACGTACGAATAGAATAAGCAAGATATATTCAGCTATCTCTGCTTTTAGGGCAATCAATAGAGAGCAATTTTGAGAGATTTATTTCATCTAGCAGGATATTGCAGGCATAGAGCTTTGAAGAGTGATTTAATTAGAGACAACATGACAGCCTATGGAAGGGCTAAAAAAATAACCAAACTTTCTTCAATCTACAAAAGAATTAATGTTGGAACAAGCAATCTAATTCACTGTGCAAGTAGAAATCAGGGCTTAAAATTGACCAGTATTGTGAAGAAGTGCTGGGGATTCTTCTGACATGGTCATAGAACATAGAACAGTACAGGACATGAGTAGCTCCTTACAGTGCATGAATAGCTCCTTGCAGTTTCATGAGTTTGTAGGTCCATGATTATGTAATTTTTAAAATTAAATGCATAGAAAGTTAGCTGCTTACTAAATAAGTTTGTAAATTTGATCTTAAAAGATAGAATTCAATAAAACATTTAACTAATATTGTTAATCTATAAGTGATATCACTGCTGAATGAAAATAATGCCAAGCTATGTGCTGTTCCTGCTAATTAGTGCTTCTATGATGGTTATCGTATTGAAAATCACTTGGGCCTTTCAGATTTCATTAGAACATAGAACAGTACAGCACACTAACAAATCTTTCTGCGCACCATATCTGTGCTGATCTGATGTCATTCTGAATTAATCCCATCTGTCTTTTCATGGTCCATATCCCTCTATTCCTTCAGATAGTAGGAACTGCCAATGCTGGAGAATCTGAGATAACAAGTACTTGCCTACGGAACTGGATCATCCCCAATGGACTACAGTCTACATTCAGGCCATCCCAATTTGGCCCCAACTGTGACGACCGCTACATACAGAACATTCAGATCCTCCAAAAACGCTTTTCTCTGCGACTCCTCAAGCACACACTTGGAGCAATGCGCCGGCATCTCCTGGCCCTCCAATCAAGCCTACCCCAGCTCAGAACCTCCCACTCCTAGACCTGCAAAGGACCTTTCCTGTTCTTCATTCTTCGCAGGATCCACAACCTCAACTCATGATTCTACTCCGCCTTATTGGACATTAAAAACTGTAAGTATACTAAACTTACTGGTGCCTGCCACCCAACACAGGCCTCTTCCACCCCTGAAATCCCCAACCCTACTCAGGACCTTCCCCACAATGTACCTGCCATCATTGGCCATGTGGCCACTA
Source organism: Rhincodon typus (assembly GCF_021869965.1). Taxonomy (NCBI): domain Eukaryota; kingdom Metazoa; phylum Chordata; class Chondrichthyes; order Orectolobiformes; family Rhincodontidae; genus Rhincodon; species Rhincodon typus. The sequence goes on from NC_063337.1 coordinate 68,154,475, forward strand.
TCGGAGCACCCACGGACTCCAAGGATGACGTCATATCCGCCCATGCCTGGTACACCACTTCCGGTACGGCTACCGCCATCCACAACACTGATACCGCCGCCTCCATTTCCGAGACCGATAGCACTACCGACATCGAGGACTCAGCTGCCGACTCTCTCCGCCCACCACTGATGCCGCTCCGCCCGACGTTGCTCTGCTTACCGCTGATGCCGATGCCGCTCCGCCCACTGCTGACACCGCTCTGCCCACCACCTCCACTGCCAGCAGCTCCAGAGTATACACTAGCACCCAGCCCTACTGGGTCTTCACCATTCCGCACACCTCCCCCTTACTGAGGACGCATGGTCAGTCCTTAGTAAAGGACTCACCTTTATCCCTCTCCACCCGAACATCAACGAATACCCCTCTCGCCTAGACATCGAACAGTTTTTCCGCCGCCTCTGCCTCCGCGCTTACTTCTTTAATCGCGAGCCTAACCCTCCCTCTACTGACCCCTCCTCCCCCCTCCAACACACCCCATCCTCCTGGACACCACCTCAAGGCCTCCTACCCTCCCTCGACATCTTCATCTCCAACTGCCGTCGAGACATCAATCGCCTCAACTTCTCTACCCCTCTCACCCACTCCAACCTCTCCCCCACAGAACATGCAGTCCTCCGCTCCCTCCGCTCCAACACTGACCTCACTATAAAACCCATGGACAAGGGTGGTGCAGTTGTAGTATGGCGCACTGATCTCTACATCGCCGAGGCCAGGCACTAGCTCTCTGACACCTCCTCCTACCACCCCCCCTTGATCATGACCCCACCCCCCACCACCAAAACATCATCTCCCAGACCATCCACAACCTCATCAACTCAGGTGACCTCCCACCCACAGCCTCCAACCTCATCGTTCCCCAACCTCGCACCGCGTGTTTCTATCTCCTTCTCAAAATCCACAAACCCGACTGCCCTGGTTGACCCATTGTCTCTGTCTCTGCCTGCTCCTGCCCCACTAAACTTATCTCCACTTATCTCAAATCCATTTTCTCCCCCCTGGTCCAGGAACTCCCCACCTATGTCCGTGACACCACCCACACCCTCTATCTCCTCCAAAACGTCCGACTCCCAATTCCTCAATACCTCATCTTCACCATGGACATCCAGTCCCTATATACTTGCATTCCCCATGCAGATGGCCTGAAGGCCCTCCGCTTCTTCCTCTCCCACAGGCCCGACCAGTCCCCCTCCACTGACACCCTTATCTGCTTAACCGAACTTGTCCTCACCCTTAACAACTTCTCCTTCAACTCCTCCCACTTCCTACAGACAAAGGGGATGGCCATGAGTACCCGCATGGGCCCAAGCTATGCCTGCCTCTTTGTAGGATACGTGGAACCATCCCTCTTCCACAGCTACACTGGCCCCATCCCCCACCTCTTCCTCCGTTATATCGATGACTGTATCGACGCCACCTCGTGCTCCCACGAGGAGCTTGAACAGTTCATCCACTTTACTAACACCTTCCACCCCAACTTTAAGTTCACCTGGACCATCTCTGATACCTCTCTCTCCTTCCTGGACCTCTCTGTTTCCATCTCTGGCAACCACCTGGAAACCGATATCTATTTCAAGCCTACCGACTCTCACAGCTACCTAGAATACACCTCCTCTCACCCACCTTCCTGCAAGAATGCCATCCCCTATTCCCAACTCCTTCGCCTCCGCCACATCTGTTCCCGAGATGAGGCATTCCACTCCCAGACATCCCAGATGTCCTCATTTTTCAAGGACTGCAATTTCCCCTCCACGGTGGTTGAAAATGCCCTTGACCGCACCTCTCATGTTTCCCGCAACTCATCCCTCACACCCCCTCCCCACAATAACAACAAAGACAGAATCCCTCTCGTCCTCACGTACCACCCCACCAACCTCCGGATTCAATGCACCATCCTCCGCCACTTCCGCCACATGCAATCTGACCCCACTACCAAGGACATTTTTCCCTCCCCACCCCTATCTGCCTTCCGGAGGGACCGGTCTCTCTGTGACTCCTTCGTCTGCTCCACACTCCCCACTAGCCCACCACCCCGGCACTTTTCCCTGCAACCGCAGGAAGTGCTACACCTGCCCCTACACCTCCCCTCTCACCCCCATCCCAGGTCCCAAGAAAACCTTCCACATTAAATAGATGTTCACCTGCACATCTGCTAATGTGGTATACTGTATCCGCTGTTCCCGATGTGGCCTCCTCTACATCGGAGAAACCAAGCAGAAGCTTGGAGATCGCTTTGTGGAACACCTGCGCTCGGTTTGTGACAAACAACTGCACCTTCCAGTCATGAACCACTTCAAACCCCCTCCCACTCCTTGGACGACATGTCCATCCTAGGCCTCCTCCAGTGCTACAACGATGGCACCCGAAGGCTGCATGAATAGCACTTCATATTTCGCTTGGGAACCCTGCAGCCCAATGGCCTCGATGTGGACTTCACAAACTTCAAATTCTCCCCGCCCCCCCGACCTCATCCCAAAACCAGCCCATTCCATCCCCCCCTCCTTCACCATTCCCACTTTTCTCCCCCCTATCCGCTCCCCTCACTTCACTGACCAACCCCCACCCCCACCTCTTACCTACACTCCCCTTTACTGGCTCCATCCTCACCTCCTTGACTTGTCCGTCTTCCCTCAACTGACCAACCCCCATCCCAACTTCCTACCTACACTCACCTTTACTGGCTCCATCCTCGCCTCCTTGACCTGTCCATCTTCTCTCCACCTATCTGTTCCTTTATCCACCTTCCATCATCGCCTCCCCCCTCTCTATTTATTTCCCTTCCCCTCCCCCATTTCTGAAGAAGGGTTCAGACCCGAAATGTCAGCTTTCCTACGCCTCTGATGCTGCCTGGCCTGCTGTGTTCATCCAGCTCTACACCTTCTTATCCCTCTATACCTTGCCAGTTCATGTGTCTATCTAACTGCCTGTGAAATGTAGTTAATGCATCTGTTTCTACCATCTCCCTGGCAGCATGTTCCAGGCACCTACCACCCTCTGTGTAAAAAGAGCTTCCTCACACATCTCCTTTAAACTTTTCCACTCTTACCTTAAGCCTATGCCATCCAGTATATGGCATTTCCATTCTGCGACTATTCATCCGACCCATGTCTCTTATAATTTTATTACTTCTATCAGATTACCTCTTAAACTCCAATGCTCTAGAAAATACAATCCAAGTTTGTCCATTCTCTCCGTATGGCTGATAGACTCCAATCCAGGCAACATACTGGTAAGCCTCTTTTGCACCCTCTTCAAAGATTTCATATTCTTCCTATCGTGTGCTGAACAGAACTGCACAATACTCTAAATGTGGCCTAATTAAGGTCTTATACAGCTGCAACATGACTTGCCAACTTTTATACTCGATGCCCTAATCAATGAAGACAAGCATGCCATATGCCTTCTTTACCACCTTATTTATTTGTGTTGCCATTTTCAGGGAGTTATGGACTTGGACCCAAACATCTCTTGAAATATCAATGCTTCAAAGGCCCTTGCCATTAACTGTATATTGTATTCTTGCATTTTGCCTCCCAAAATGTATTACTTCAATTGTCAGAATTAAACTCCATCTGCCTTTTCTCTCCCCAACTATCCAACTGATCTATATCCTGCTGTTTCCTTTGACAACCCTCCTCACTATCTAGAACTCCACCAAGTTTCATGTTGTATGCAAACTTACTAATCAGAGCACCTACATTTTCATCCAAATCATTTATATGTATTACAAAAAACAGAGTTCCAGCATTGATTCCTTGTAGAACGCCACTTGCCATAGACCTCTAGTTAGAAAAACATCCCTCCACAACTGCCCCTTGCCTTCCAAGACCAAGCTAATTTTGCATACAATTGGCCAACTTACCATGAATTGCATGTAGCTTAACTTCTGGACAAAGCCTACTGTAAGGGAATTTGTCGAATACTTTAGTAAATTCCATGTAGATCACATCTACTGCCCTATCCTCATCAATCATCGTCATTTCTTCAAAAACCTCAATTAAGTTTATGAGACACGACCATCCCAATATAAAGCCATGCTGACTATTTGATAAGTCAATTATTTTCCAAATGTGAGTAAATGTCCATTCTTTTCCAAATGCGAGTAAATGGTTAGGCCCCAAGCTGGCATCATCATCCTTTGAAAAACCACAAAAATGGCAAACGAGCAGGAATCAATGTCATTGACTATATTGGGTTTGCAAGATATGGCTCCAAACAGAATTCAAGTTTAACGAGATGAGCGCTATACATGGGGCCAGGTAGGACATTGTAGAAAACATTGCAAATTAAAAACACTTTCATCACTTCAAAAACAAAGAAAAAGTCATGCAAAAGGAAAATTTCCAGAGAAATGGAAATCATGCAATAAGGAAAAAGTTTAAGAAGTTAAAGATGCAGAACAAAGGCAAAGGCAAAATTCTTAGACGGTTTAAAAAGTGTCAAAATGTCAAGTTATAGGACTTTGAAACAGAATTTAAACTCAACACATGGAGGAGTTGTTTCAACATCTGACAGACAGCCTGCTATGGTTGCACACTATGAGAATCATAGCGGATGGCACAAAACACTAAATCCAGGAGGCACAGATCTTTAGGAGAGTGGGCAAAACGTAATGAAGTTTAGGCACAGAAGATGAAATGTCAGTGAAGAAAATAAAAGATAGAAACATAAGTGGGCCATTTGCCCTCTTGCGCTGACATTTAATATGATCATGGCTGATTATTGAGCTCAATACCCTATTCCTCTCTGCCCACCCATTTCCCTTGACCCTTTTAGCCACAAGGACTAAATCTGCCTTCTTCGTGCAAAAGCATAATGTTGTGCCCTCAACCACTTTCTGTGATAGTGAATTCCACAGGCTCACCACTCTCTGGGTGAAGAAATTTCTCCTCATCTCACTCCTAAGATGTTTCCCCATATACTTAAACTATGAAGCATTAAGTAATACTGACGAATCACAATACTTCACTGGTGGGCGCCGATGCATGTAATTGTCCAAGTCTCTTCAAGAGAATTGATACAGTACTTCAGAATGGAGATAAAAGAGAATTTCAAGAAAATAATGTTAAAAGATGTTTGCAGGTTTAGAGCAAGTGAAACTGGAGAATCACATTACTCTGAAAGAGGATGTTACATTTCCAGGAAGATTCCTCACCCTTTGATGTTAGGCAACATGATAGAATAGGGCATTTTGCCAGTGACAGAACAAACTCATAGGTACTCAGGGCTAGTAATTTTTCCCAACATAAATGAAGAATTAAGGTGGTATATGGATCTATCTCAGTTTAACAACAGGTTAAATAGGGATAGCAACCTGATTTTATCTGTTGATGGAAGATTTTTTGCAAAATTGGAAACAATTAAGCTTTTTGTAAGAGATAGTAGGAACTGTCGATGCTGGA
>NC_063337.1:68160315-68212722 GCF_021869965.1 Rhincodon typus
GGAAAGCTGACGTTTCGGGTCTGGACCCTTCTGGACCCTTTTCTGAAGATGGGTCCAGACCCAAAACGTCAGCTTTCCTGCTCCTCTGATGCTGCCTGGCCTGCTGTGTTCATCCAGCTCCACGCCTTGTTAAGCTTTTCATAAAACTGGATGCAAACTGTACATCCTGGCAAACACCTTTAGACCAAGAATTAAGATTACCCACCTCATTTGTAATATTAGTCAAAAGGTATTGCTTCAAACATCAACCATTTTGGATCTTCTCTAAATCAGAGATTATTCGTATGAACATCTAGAATTCTGAAAGGAATCAGGGAACTATTTGCCAAATGGCTGATATGCTAATGCATGGTAAAATGAAAAGGAAGACATGTGGAGGGTCAGGAGCATGGTAAAGGCATCACAGAATGCAGGCCTCATATTAATAAGAAATACTAATTCTCTAGAAAGATTGTTACATTCCTAGGACATGGTATTCAAAAACTAGACATCATGGTCATTCTAAGAAAGACAAGGGTCATCACTGAATTTCTGATACTGAAATGTATAAAAATGTCCAGCGCTTCTAAGGCACTGGCAATGTTTACTCACAATTTACCCCATGTTACTCAACCTGTAAGAAAACTTCTAGAAATTAGCCAGTAATTGCTTTGGAACCAGCAAAAGAATACAGCTTTTGAAAATGTTAAAGTGAAGCTACTTTCTACGGCTTCAGCACATTGTGATCCAGTCTTATTCACTATAGTAGCTTCACCAGAAGGGAGAGGAGCAGATCGAGATCTGTTCGAGCAGGAGAGGAGCCGTTTGAGCTCAGTCACAGCAAACAGCTGTAGAGAAGTGGACCGAGCTGAGTTGCAGCAGCACAGGGAAAAGAATAGATAGACCTCAGTTAGAGCAGGAGAGGAATGGATTGAGCTCGTTTGGAGCCGAAGTGGATCAAGCTCAGTTGGAGTAGGAATAGATTGTGCTCAGTCAGGGCAGGGGCAGGAGAGGAGTGGACTAAGAGCAGAATGAGGCTTCAAAGAATCTGAAAGCAGATCTCCTGAGGTGATTTCATGGTTCAGAAAGAGAAGCAAGAGGATTGGCTGCATGTTGAACCAGTTTTAGAGACTAAGTAAGAAGTAACAGGAAGGAAACAGAGTATAAATTCCTCACTTTTATGCTTTGTAGTTTGTTAAGAATAGAAACAAAGTGAGAAACCTGATTTGGTGAATAGTGTGTACATTGAGTAATTTGTTCCTAGTTTATTGCTTGTAGTTGGTAAGGATGATGGTAGCAGGAGCACTTGGCTCCATGGAATGCTCTTCCTGCAATAAATGGGAAATCAGGATACTTCCTGTGTCCATGGTGACCATACAGGAAATGTGTTTAGCTGCAGCTCCTAATTGACAGAATGGAGTGGCTGGAGCTGTAGATGGACTCACTATCGGGCATCCATGATGCCGAGGATATCATGAATAGCACATTTACTGAACTAGTCACACTACAAGTAAGAGCTACACAGGCAGCAAAGTGTTGTGTGACCACCAGGAAGGCTGGTAAGTATGGCAGGTAGTGCAGGAGTCCCTTGTAGCTATTACCCTCTTGAACAGATATACCATGAAGGAGGAGGTATTAGATGTTTTAGCAGGCATAAAGTTGCATAAATCCCCAGAGCTGATGAGATGTATCCTAGGCTGCTATGGGAGGCAAGGGAGGAGATTGTTGGGGCTCTTGTGGAGAAATTTAACACTTTGCTGATCACAGGTGAAGTGCCAGATGACCAAAGCATAGCTAATATGGCTCCTTTTTTCAAGATGAACAGTAGGGATATGTCGGGTAATCATGGACCAGTTGGTGTGACATCAACAGGAAGAAAAGTATTGGAAAAAGTTCTGAGGGGCAGGATTAATCAACACTTGGAAAGGTTGGGATTGATTGGTGTTAATCAGCATGAATTTGATAGACAGAGATTCTGACTGATAAATTTATTTGAGTTTCTTAAAAGGTGACTAAATTGATGTGGTTTACATGGATTTCAGTAAGACTTTTGACAAGGTCCTGCATAGAAGGCTGATCCAAAAGGTATGAGACCATGGGGTTCAAGGAAAATTGGCAAATTAGATCCAAAATTGACTTACAAATAGGAGACAAAGGGCGATGGTGGATGCCTGTGATTGGAAGCCTTTGACTAGTGGTGTACCACAAGGATTGGTGATGGGTTTCTTACTGTTTGTTATGTACATTAACGATTTGGATGTGAATATAGAACGTATAATTATTAACTTTGGAGAAACACAAAAATTGATTGTTTTATTGATAGTGAGGAGGATAGTCTCAGGCTGTGATCTGATATTGATCACCATGTAAATTGGGCAGAGCGATGGCAGAGGGAAGTTAATTTAAGTGTCAGTTGATGCATTTGCAAGGTCAAAAAAAGGAACAATATACGTAGTATACGGTAGGTCCCTTGGGAGTACTGAGGAACAAGGGGATCTTGGTGTACAAATCCATAGATCCCTGAAGGTGTCAGTGCAGGTAGCAGGGTGATGAACAAGAGATAAGGGATACTTGCCTTCATTAGCCAGGTCATGGAATATAGGATCAAGGAAGTCTTATTCCAACTTTATAAAACATAGTTAGGTCACAGACGGAATACTCTGTGCTGTTCAGGTCACCATAGCACTGGAAGGACCTGATTACGCTGGAGAGGATACAAGAGAGATTAATCAGAATGTTGCCTGGAATGAAAAGTCTCTTGTTATGAGGACAGACTATATGGGCTGGAACAAAAACAGAAGTTGCTGGAAAAGCTCAGCAGGTTTGGTAGCGTCTGTGAAGAAAAAATCAGAGTTAAAGTTTCGGGTCTGGTGACTCTTCCTCAGAACTGATTTTTTTCTGAATTTTTCTTCATAGTTGCTGCCAGACCTGCTGAGCTTTTCCAGCAACTTCTGTTTTTGCTCCTGATTTATAGCATCTGCAGTTCTTTCAGTTTTTATTTACTACATGGGCTTGTTTCCTTGGAGCAAAGGAGGCTGAGAGGGCATTTGATTGAGGCATACAAAATTAGGACAAGCATTGACAGAATAGATTATGAACTTTTTTCTCTTCATGGCAGATGTGTTTAAGAGCAGAAGGCATAAGTTTGAGATGAAGAGTAAAGGCTTAGAGGAGATCTAAGAAGATTATTTTTCACCCAAAGGGTGATAGAAATATGGAACATGTTACCCAAGAGGCAGGCACTCTCATAGCATTTAAGAAGCATCTGGATGAACACACAAAAATGCCAGAGCACAATAGGCTGTGGACCAGGTGCAGGTAAATGGGATTAGTGTAGTCCAGTGTTTATTGGTCACTATGGACATGGTAGGCTGAAGGGTCTGTTTCTATGCTGTGTGTCTCTTTGACTCCATGATACTAAGTTGAAATATAATTTGAGGTTTTGATGACTTTGTAAATGCCTATTAATGAACATTTTTGAAACAACACTTGTTTGGTTTGTTGCCTAAAGCATCAATGGACCTTCTCTGCTCTTCGTAATTCTTTTAAAATTGACAAATCAACCGTTTATTGCCTATCTCTAATTGTGCTTGTGAAAGTGGTGATGTAGTCTGTGGCAGCCACAATGATTTAGATTGACAGCTCTAAGACTTTAAACCAGCAGCGATGGAACCACCACAATATGTGTCCTAATCAGGATAGTGTTTGACTCAAGGAAAACTTAGTGGTATAATGTTCTCACGCATTTGATGGAATATGCCCCACTTCTCACCAAATGGTAAATGACTGTCATTTGCTTGATCTGTCTTTACTGATACAAACCCGAGTTGATTATTTCTCATGAGTTAGGCTGCCTTGATATTTAGGATTCAGAATTCTATCCTACACTTCTGAGAGACAGCTCTCTCCCACGGTACCATCTCCATTCTTATTGAACTACATTTAGGTCTCTGTCTTCAGAGTGACCAATCTCTGACTCTCAGCAGTTCCAGCAACAGTTTATTCCGTCCTCTCTTCTCAGAGTCTGTGAGTATAGGCTTGCTGATATTAGTCTTATATTATCTGATATATATTCATATATTTTATGTACGGTATTATCCTGTCATTAACATGTACATTCTTGTTACACGACAACTCATGATGTAGCTGAAAACAGTGTGCCTCATACACTTTCTTTTAATATGCATTGCCTTCTGTTCTCCTGTACCAATCACCTGGTTCATGGGATGAAGTAAGTAACAGAATGACAAATTGTCTCAAAGGAAGAAGTATATGACGTTTTTCTATTGGCATTTTTAACAAAATAGAGCACACATTATAAAACAAATAATTCCTTATGCAGAGCCACAGGAAGTGACTTAGATCCAAATGTTTGGGCAAATTTGAGCATCAAATGTAATAAGATCAAGAAATTAGAAGCTAAAAATACAAATAAAATACAAATCAGAGTATTTATTTAACTCAATATATATTCAAGCTACTTTGGTTACTAAATTGATGGTTTAACATGTTCCTCTGCTAAATATGAAATCTTTCTGATGTCCAGTTGAGTTGAGATTTTGCGTGGATTTACATTTGCTAAGATTAACGAGGTACTCCATCAGTCTTCTTTACCATTACTCTTGTGTATATCAATGCACGCTCCAGTGAGATTCCTTCTTCCTTCCTTATAACCTGTCCAGGCCTGAACGCCTGAACAAATAATTGAATGTGGAGGAACATTAATGGACTTGTCCTGGAACAGTTTCAAAATTCTGAAAAAAAGGTTAACGTGGCACTGATCTACAAAAGTATTTGATCAGATATGAGCAGTTTTGAAATTGGTGGCCTGGGGGCATTCACATCCAGCTTAGGAAAATTGTTGCACTCAGAAGGTTAATTGTTATTAAAACAGATTATTTGCTACAAACATATTAAATTGTTTTATGGAAAACTTGTGAATATATGGACGACTGTAATAAGCGGTGCTCATTGGGCTGCAGATGGATGCACCATTTATCATTAAAATACATGCATGAACATTGCTGGAGGATGAAAACTATAAGTGGATTTGAGCATCAAGCAGTGGTCATTGAAGCTACAGCAATTCTCACTATAATAAATTATTACAAGAGAAGCTCTCATTGTTATTTTTTTTTTCTATTCGTCTCAACAGTGAAGTAATTAAACTTGTACAAGAGTTTAAACTCTAATCAAAAGAGTTTCGTAGAAAACAGTTAGCTGGTCTCCACACTTGCACAAATATTTATTCGACACAACTGTACAAAATATAAGTGGATGTTGATTATATCAGGGATAAAGATAATCTTAATCTTAAAAGCAAGAGGAAATTTAAAAGAGATTCAATCCTTTCTAGAAAAAAAAATAGAATTCTCTAATTTATTGACATTTTAAATCAATAATCCACATTAAATTGGATTTTACCTTTGGCAGACTAAACAACAAGGAACGTAAATCAAATGGTTACTGAAGTATGAACGAAGGGAATACTTTCTTCCCAAAAACTGTCTGTAATGATCTAGTTTGTTCATGTTGTTCTGTCCTAAACCATTTGCTTTGCAAATGTCTTCAGGTTCATAAGATTTCTTTTGAAGGTGCATCTAAAAGTCTATGTTCACCACATTTTGGCTCTCAGAAGCTGTTCCTGAGGGCACAAACTGCCGTAAATTCAGTTTGTTGGGTGGTAGTTCACTTTAAAGCCATCACTGAACCAGCTGCGAAACACATAACAGGAGTCTCTTGGGACATCAAAATTCAAATCCAAACCTTCACATTACTCTTTATTTGATAAGATGCTGTGTTTCAGACTCCAATTCCAGATGTTTCATTTGCAAATGAATTCCAGCAAAGTCCACCTGTGTGCTAGGTGGATTACTGTTATTGAAAATTTTCAGGTGCTGTGCCATTACACCAACAATTTGTGCCTTTTAGCTCCTCCTTTTGAATTAACTTAATTTGTTTTTGCCACTGCCTTCAAATGATCTTTTGTTGACTATTTCACATCTCTTTTGAGAAATGCTTTAGCAATACAAGTAAGCTATGTTAATTTTTCACTGAATACAAACATATTGCCTGAGAAATATTGTCTACTTAAATACTGGAAAATTCCAGTGTTCTTATTCAGCTGCTGGATTCCAATCTTACAAGAAGGCATCCTACCCTTCACCAATTTCTTACAATCTCCATAGAGACTGATTACTTTCAAAAATATATTTCAATTTCCACTGACTGTCATATAAGGATTTAATTGGCAATGGTTCAAACTTTTGTTCTAACAAATAAACTAAAAGCAACATCATCTAAGTGTTAGTTAGAAGATAATTAATACAGAAGCGGTAACCCTTATTAACAACTTAGAATGACCAATAACTCTAAAGATGCATCTGTATTGTGCTGCATGCTCTTCCACAAATTGCAATCTTTGCAGAAAACAGTCTAAAGACACACCTAGCTTCTAACAGAATTACATCTCCTTGTTTCAGTGGGTTGTAAAACCAAGCTACCATCAAAGGTGCTCCCAGTCAGCCTTCGGAGAATTCCTGAACTCACTTCCAGCAGTAAGGCTTAGTTGGTTATTCCTTTACCAGCCTCGTCAGGCAAAATCTTCCTGTATCCCTATATTACTACAGGTTTCCTCTCTGTGATCAGTGGACAGATTTCTCCAACATCCTGCCTGCCGATTAACAGAGAAGACAGACTTTCCCTCTGCTGACCATAGCACCTGCTGCTCTTTCTCTCCTTATACCTGTCAGCTGCACCATTTCTGTTCAAAATGTGACAGATCATTGACAACAATAGGAACATTTGTTTTCACCATTGTTTTCATGTGTTAAACCTTGTCTGTGTGTTTTAATAACAGACGTCCTGAGTTTCTAATCCCTTGGTAGCTTAAAAGTTTGTGGAAAGTGCTGGAAGAGGCAATCCACCCAACATGTGTAAATGACCACTTCAGCCTATTGGTGAGCTACTTGTCAGCTCATTTAAAAACTACTTTTGGATTTTCTTTCTGTGGTTAGTCTTTGATGCATAGTTTGCACAATGACACAGTGAAGGAGGCAGTGACACAATGCAGAGCAGACTGAAATGTCAATGCAGACACAATGGCCTCCTTCTGTACTGTAATAATTTGAAATAATTCTGTGATACTGAGCCATCCGTTATAAAACTCCTTTCCATATCTTTACAAACTGCTTTACTTACTTTAGTTTCTCTCACTCATTTTGCTCTTTCTCAGCTCCATTGTTCTTTTAGTCTCTTCCCTGGTACTCTTACTCAGCCTCAAATTGATATCAGTTGATTTTCTCATACTTTAGTTGTCAAGTGAGGGTTGCTTAGCTCAGTTGGTGAGATAACTAAAATATGATACAGAGTAAAGCTAAAAACATTAGTTCAATCCCTGAACTGACTATGGTAGTTCATGGAGGCTGTGTATCCTCATCTTACATGCTGATGGAGTGGTTATCCTCAAGCTATAATTAGCCAACTGTGTCTCTTTCTAGCAGAAGGAAATGCTTACTGTCCTTTGTGGACTGTGCTCCTTACTGTCTACTCTCAGAAAGTTGTCTTTTAACTACCAACAGAATCACGAGAAAAAACTCACATAAAGATAAGTCACATTGGACCTAAAGCATCGAATCCAGTAAAGTTTTTATAATAAAAAATTGGGGGTGATTTTCTCCAGATGCTTAGATGTTAATGAGCAGTTGTGATGTCTAAAAACGACTCTGAATGCTGATTTCATAAGACCATAAGACATAAAAGCAGAAATTAGGCCATTCGGCCCATCGAGTCTGCTCCACCATTCAATCATGGCTGATAAGTTCCTCAACCCCATTCTCCTGCTTTCTCCCCGTAACCCTTGATCCCTTTGATAATCAAGTACCTATCTATCTCAGTCTTAAATGTACTCAATGACCTGGCCTTCACAGCCTTCTGTGACAATGAATTCCATAGATTCACCATTCTTTGGCTGAAGAAGTTTCTCCTTATCTCCGTTCTAATAGGTCTTCCCTTCTAAGATCTAAGGCTGTGCCCTCGGGTCCTAGTCTCTCCTAAATTTGACAATATCTTCCCAACATCCACTCTGTCTAGGCCATTCAGTATTCTGTAAGTTTCAATAAGATCTTCTCTTCTAAACTCCAATGAGTATAGTCCCAGAGTCCTCAAATGTTCCACATATGTTAAACTTTTCATTCCTGGGACCATTCTCGTGAATCTCCTCTGAACCCGCTCCAGGGCCAGTACATCCTTCACGAGATATGGGGCCCAAAACTGCACAAAATACTCCAAATGTGGCCTGACCAGGGCCTTATAAAGCCTCAGTAGTACATCCCTGCTTTGAAATTCAAGTCCTCTCAAAATAAATGCCAACATTCATTTTGCGTTTGCCTTCCTGACTCAACCTGCAAGTTCACCTTTGCACTTCAGACTTCTGAATTTTCTCCTCATTTAGAAAATAGCCATGTTTTTATTCTTCTTACCAAAGTGCATGACTTCACACTTTCCCACATTGTATTCCATCTGCCACTTCTTTGCCCATTCTCCTAACCTGTCCAAATCCTTCTCAGCCTCCCTGCCACTTCAATACTACCTCTCCCTCTACCTATCTTTGTATCGTCTGCAAACTTAGCCAGAATGCCCACAGTTCCTTCATCTAGATCATTAACGTATAAAGTGAAAAGTTGTAGTCCCAACACTGTCCCTTGCGGAACACCACTTGTCACTGGTTGCCATCCGGATAAAGATCTTTTTATCAGGGGTGTCACATTAGTGATTTTCCAGTTCTTTCGGACCCTCCCTGACTCAAGCGGTTCCTGAAAGATTACCATTAACGCTTCCACTATCTCCTCAGCTATCTCCTTTAGATTTCTGGGGTCTAGTCCATCTGGTCCAGGTTATTTATCCACCTTCAGGCCAATCAGTGTTACTAGCACCTTTTCCTTGGTGATGGCCACCATACTCAACTCTGCCCCCTGACTCCTTGAATTTTTGGGAGATGTCTTCCACCATGAAGACTGACGCGAAGTAATTATTCAGTTCCTCCGCCATTTCCTTGTTCCCCACTACTATCTCTCCACCGTCATTTTCCAGTGATCCAATGTCCACTTTTGCCTTTTATATCTAAAGAAACTCTTACAGTCTTCATTTATATTACTGGCTAGCTTACCCTCATTTTTAATCTTCTCCCTCCTTATTTCTTTTTTTGTTGCCCTCTGTTGGTCTTTGTAAACTTCCCAGTCCTCTGGTTTCCTACTGCCCTTTGCCACATTATATGCTTTCTCTTTTGCTTTTATGCTATCCCTGACTTCCTTAGTCAACCATGGTTGCCTCATCCTCTTTTTTGCTTCTTTTTCCTAGGGATGAATTTTTGCTTTGTCTCCTGAATTACTCCCAGAAACTCATGCTATTGTTGTTCCACTGTCTTTCCTGCTAGGCTCCTCTTCCAGTCAATTCTGCTTAGCTCCTCCCTCATACCTCTGTAGTCACCTTTATTCAGCTGTAATACCTTTACCTCTGATTTTATCTTCTCTGTCTCAAATTGCAGAGTAAATTCTATCATCTTATGATCACTGCCTCCTAAGGATTCCATCACCTTAAGCTCCCTTATCAATTCTGCCTCATTGCACAACACTAAATCCAGTATTGCCCGTTCCCTTGTGGGCTCCACCATGAGCTGCTCCAAAAAGTCATCTCGTAGACATTCCACAAACTCCTTTCCTTGCAATCCACTACCAACATGATTTTCCCAGTTCACCTGCATATTGAAATCCCCCATGATCACTGTGACTTTGCCTTTCTTACACACCTTTTCTATCTCCTGGTGTATCTTGCGCCCCAGTTCCTGACTACAGTTTGGAGGCCTGTACACAACTCCAACTATGTTTTTTTCACCTTTGCAGTTCCTCAATTCTACCCACACAGATTCTACACCATCTGACCCTACTCAGTTTCTTCCTATTGATTTAATTTCATTTCTTACTAATAAGGCAACCACCCCCCTCAGCCCACCTGTCTATCTTTTTGATAGGATGTATATCCTTGGATATTCAGTTCCCAATCCTGATCCCTTTGCAGCCACGTCTCCATGATGCCCACCTCGTCATACCTGCCAGTTTCAATCTGCGCCACAAGCTCATTTACCTTATTCCTTATACTGTGTGCATTCAGATATAACACTTTCAGTCCTGTATTAACCCTCCCTCTTCTCATTTTCATTCATTTTTGCAATGTTTGATTGCTAGCCCTTTCCAAACACTCTGTCCTATTTGTGACTGTGCTGGAGACTTTAATAACCTCTCCTGAGTTCTCCTTTCCTGTCATTTCTTTCATATTTTTCCACTTAGTTGACTCCACCACTATAGATGTTAACCTGCTGCTTTGCTTCCCACTGGGGCAAGTTTCACCATTCCCTCCACCCCCCACTTTCTAGTTTAAAGTCCTGTTGACCAGCCTATTACCCTATTCGCTAGAACGTTGGTCCCAGCTCAATTCAGGTGGAGACCGTCCCAATGGTACAGATCCCACCTGTTCCAATACTGATGCCAGTGCCCCATGAAAAGGAACCCCACTTTCCCGCACCATTCTTTTAGCCATGTGTTTACTTCCCTTACTCTCATGTCCCTATGCCAATGCGCAGGCAGTAATCCAGAGATTATAACCCTTGAGGACCTGTTCTTTAATTTGCTCGTGATAATCTCTGAACAGGTCCTCTTTCCTAGTTTTGCCTATGTTGTTTGTTCCAGCTTGGACCACAACAACTGGATCCTCCCCCTCCCGTTCCAATATCCTTTCAAGCCGGTCAGAGATATCCCTTACCCAGGCACCAGGCAGGCAGCACACCATGCAAGACTCTCGATGATGTTTACAAAGGATACTATTTATCCCCCTAATTATAGAAGCCCCCACAACTACCACTTATTTTTTTGCTCCCCCCTCTTGAATAGCCTCCCGTACCATGGAGCAGTGGTCAGTTGGCTCATCCTCCCTGCAGCCCTTTTCCTCATCCACACAGGGAGCAAGTACCTCGTACCTGTTGGACAAGGTCAAGAGCTGAGGCTCCTCTGTTCCTGAATTCAGGATCCCTCTACCTGCCTCGCGTACAGTCACATCCTGCTGTCCCTCACTGACCAAATTTGAAGTACTTAATCTACCAGGTGTGACTGCCTCCTGAAACAAAGCGTCCAGGTACTTCTCCCCCTCCCGGATGTGCCGCAGTGTTTGAAGCTCCGATTCCAGCTCATCAACTCTGAGCCGAAGTTCCTCGAGCAACCAACACTTGCTGCAGATGTGGTCACTGCAGCTCGCAATGGGATCAGCCAGCTCCCACATCATACAGCTGCAGCACATCACCTGTCTAGCCATTTCTACCTAGTTAATTACTTTATTAATTTATATAATTTATTATAATGAGTTAATCAAATTTGTTGATACTTCTTTCCTGGGTTCTTTTTCAAATTTAGTGCAGCTTCCTTGTCCAGCGATGGGAGTCGGGACACAGCACGAGGGCAGCCGGGAAGGTAAGCCATCAGTTTAAACGGCTTACTTCGTGAGATTGCGGCCTTCCTTGTTCAGTGGCAGAAGTTGGGAGAGTGCGCGAGGGGACTGTTGGGTAACTAAAACCATATATTCTGGCAGTGGCCTTGGCGATGTACTGATGTGGCTTCCTCTACATTGGTGAGACCAAGTGGAGGCGCAGAGACTGCTTTGTAGAGCACCTGCACTTGGTTCATAACAAACAACAACACCTTCCAGTCGCGAACCACTTCAACTCTCCCTCACACTCCCTGGATGACACGTCCATCCTGGGCCTCCTACAGTGTCACAACGATGCCACCCAGATACTGGAGAAGCAACACCTCATGTTCCACCTCGGGAGCCTACAACCCAATGCTCTCAATGTGGATTTTACTAGTTTCAAAATCTCCCCACCCCGACCTCATCCCATGACCAACCCTCCCTCTCAGCCCCACCTCCTTGACCTGTCCGTCTTCTCTCCCACCTATCCGCTCCTCCCATGTCACTGACCAATCCCTACCACTGCCTACCTGCACTCACTTATTACCATCCCACCTGCCTTCCCCAGCCCCACCCCTCCTCTCTCTATTTATTTCAGAGTTCCCTTCTCCCTCCCTCATTTCTAAAGAAGGGTCCCAAGCCAAAATGTCAGCTTTCCTGCTCCTCTGATGCTGCCTGTCCTGCTGTGTTCCTCCAGCTCCATACTGTGTTATCTCTGACTCCAGCATTGGTAGTTCTTACTATCTCTAAGTGTGGAAAAGAGATTCTTTTTCAAGTTGGTGATTTGTGACTAGTCGTATTAATCCCATGGGGATCAGTGCTGGGACCACAAATGTTCACTATATGTATATATATATAAATGAATTGGAGGAAGGCAGTGAATGTACTATTGCCAAATTCACAGATGACTCAAAAATAGGTGAAAAGGCAGGTTGCAGGAAGGATACAAACAGTTTACAGAGAGATTTTGACAGGTTTAGTAAGTGAGCAAAATGTCGGGAAATGGAATATAACATGGAAAAACGTGAAGTTGCTTGGGCAGCACAGTGGCCTGGTGGTTAGCACTGCTATCTTACAATGCTGGGGCCTTGGGTTCAATTCCAGCCTCAGGCAACTGTCTGTGCAGTATTTGCACATTCTCCCTATATCTGCATTGTGGTCCGGTTTCCTCCCACACTCCAAAGGTGTGCAAGTCAGATGGATTGACCATGCTAAATTGCCCATAGTAGCCAGGGATGGGTGGATTAGCCATGGGCAATGCAGAAATAGGTAGGTGCTGTGTTCAGGTGGGATGTTCTTCAGAGAGCCAAGGTGGACTTGTTGGGCCAAATGGCCTGTTTTCACATTCGAATTTTGTTCATTTTGGAAGGGAGAACGAAAGAGCAAAATATTATCTTAATAGAGAGAAAAATAAACTACAGAAAACTGCACTACAAAGAGGATTGGGGGCTGTTGTACAGAAAGCTAGCATATGTGTAGCAGGTAAACATGAAGTTAATGAAATGTTGCCCTTTATTTCAAGGAGTTTGGGGAATAAAAGTAGGGAAGTCTTACTACAGCTGTACAAAGTGCTAGTGAGACCACACGTGGAGTAGTGTGAGCAGTTTTGGTCCCTTTATTTGAGGAAAGATCTCATTTCATTCAAGGCAGTTCAGAGAAGGTTCACTATGATGATATTTGGTATGAATGGATTGTTTTATGAACAAATGCTAAACAGATTGGGACTCTACTCACTGGAATTCAGAAGAATTCAGAATAATGTCAGATGATTTCATTGAAGTGTAAAGGATTCTTGTCACGGTAAATGCTGAGAGAATGCTTCCCCTCATGGGAGAGTTTAGGGCCAGAAGGCATTGTCTCAGAATAAAGGGGTGCCAATTTAAGATTGAGATAAAGAGCAATTTCTTCTCTCAAAGGGTTGTAAACCTTTGGGATCTCTTTATCACAGAAAGCTGCAGGAACAGAATCCTTGTGTATATTTAAGTTTGGGGAATCAAGGGTTACAGGGAAAAGGCAGGAAAGTTGATGTGAGGTATTTTGGATCAGCCATGTTCCTTTTGAATGGTAGAGCAGGTCTGAGGGACCAAATAACCTACTCCTCTCTTTATTTGTTATCATCTTACGGTCTTATAGTGAGGAATGCCAGAGAAAAAGACAAAGGGAGTGCTAATGATAGTAGTGGAATGGAAGGCTTAAAAGGAAGGTGTTAATAGAGTCATAGTCTGACAGAACGGAAACAGACCCTTCAGTCCAACCAGTCCATGCCGACCATAATCCCAAACTAAACTAGTCCCACCTGCCTGTGCTTGGCCTATATCTCTCTAAACATTTCTGATTCGTGAACTTATTTAAATTTCTTTTAAATGTTGTAACTGTACCCGCATCACCACTTCTTCTGGAAATTCATTCCACACACGAACCACTCTTTGTGTAAAAAAAATTGTCCCTCATGTCCTTTTTAAATTTTTCTCCTTTTGTTTTAAAAATATGCATCCTAGTTTTGAAATCCCTCACCCTAGTGAAAAAAAACCTGCCTTTTGTCCTATCTCTACCACCTTTATAAACCTCTATAAGGTCACCCCTCAGTCTCTTACACTCCAGTGAAAAAAGTCCCAGCCTATCCAGCCTCTCCTTATAACTCAAACACTCCCAGCAACATCCTGGTAAATCTCTTCTGAACCCTCTCCAGCTTAATTATATTCTTCCAATAACAGGGAGACCAGAACTGAATACAGTATTCCAGAAAAGGCCGCACCGACACCCTGTACAACCTCAATATGGCAGGTGTCAATAGCAGAAAAAAAAATGTTTGCTCTGATGAGAGCTTCAATGTATATCTTCTCTTAACAGGGATCAGTTGCATAGGAGTAAACATATAATTGCTGAGAAGTTTTGACACTGCTTAGAACCAAGCTGCACATTCACTTTGATCAAGATCAAATGGACCATGCAACATTGGAAGAAAACTTGTGAGGTACATCAAGAGACTTACTGAGACATTTTGTCAACACCTTCACCAAAACCCTCACAACATCTTTGCTTAGAAATTCTGTCAAGTGTCTCCTGAGACTGTATCTATATGGTCATGTGAGCCCTTCAACATGCCTGTCATCACTGGCAGCATATCATCAAGATATATGCATGCTATCCAAGGACCTGCCGTTGTGCATTTGTACGGAGACAGTCATTCATTCTATAGATCTTTGAGCCTCAAGGCAATGTACATGGCAGGCTATTAGGTGACAAGGGATGCCTGGAAATGCCATGACTCATAATGCCCCTGAGAAATTGCAAACAGTAGTTGAGCATTTATACAATGTGTAATAGTCACCAATCACTATTGTTGAACAGGCATCTGAGTTTCACAGGCAGAGAATTTGCTCCCTTGACCAGTTGGGATGTACTCTGCTGAACTTAACCAATATTATGGTGGTTTGCTACACATTCTGGAATCTACTTGTCATGATCCAACAGCAATAGTGCCAGAGGTTTAAGCTCAAGAAGCACAAGAGAAAGAGGGAGTGGAAAAGGGGCCAAGGGTGGCATCATACCCTTCAAGGTAGATGGCCATAGCATCCACTCACCACTGTCTATTTGCAATGAATCTTGAGGGATGCGCATCCTCATCTTTCACATCCTTTCCTCATGAAACCACCAACTCCCCTGCTACCTAATTACCATGATCACTCTTTTGCTACAGTACTATCAAGCAACAGACGCACCTCAAAATCTAGCAAATATTAAATTCTTTATCCTGGTGTTTAATTTTGGTGGCTACCTAGAAGTGGTGTTTTGTAAACTGATTCTTCTACCAAGTTGGATTACAGTGACAGCAGTAGATAAGGTGAATGGCTGCTAAACCATCTGAAGGCAGCAATTTACTTCCTCCCTTCAAAGGTTACAGTCAGTGATGAGCCTGCTTCAGATTCCCTTATCTGAGCAAATGTTTCAGCGGTCTGGGTAACATGGCTGCCAGCCACTGCAAGGGTCGTGACGGAATGACAGAGGGACGGAGCACCAATGTGGACAGAAGCCCATAGGTTCCTGCCCTATGATCCTTAGGCTTCTATTCTTCCCATGATCTTTGGAGGCCTGATCTCTGACAGTTGGAGGTACCCTGCAAGCCCACTTCAAATAAGGACAGCTTCCACTACAGCACTTGGCCATTCCCTCAGCTCCCATTACAACACTTGGCCATTCCCTCAGCTTTCATTACAGCACTTGGCCACTTCAGGCTCTATTTTAAGCGATGTGCCATAATGAGGCAGATATCATTCCTCACAGGTATGAGTTCCAACCTTCCGGTTAGGTTCTCCATTGGACCAAGCATTTATTTTGTTGCACATATTAGCCTTCTTCTGTAATCTTTTCCTGAAAGATCATCATTGGACTACTGTGAGCTGCACCTGAGATGAGAGCAGTTTTCTTGCAGGACACAACAGTATGGGTTCTGTAACTGTCAGTGTAAGTAAGGGCAGAGGATGGATGAAGTGGATTGACATTCTGATGTTGATGCTCCTGTAACTGAGGAGCATGCTTGTGATTAGGATTTATCTTCCCATTCACATCACATCTTACACCACTGGATCTTGTCCAAGGATCAGAGCTTTCTGCTGACAACCATCCTCTACTAACCTGTTACCACCACCTCTGATTCTCTACCAAGCAACAGCTTCCTATGTGTACTGCATTGGCTATTCCTTTTTTACCTGAAGTTAAGGAACATCCCTCCTTCACTCTGTACCCTCCACTAGTATATTCAGTGATGTGTCTGAGAACCTGAGCGCCATCTCTTTAGGTCCCTGCATCCTCTGTTTGCACAAAGCAGTAGTGGAAATTGCTGGGTGCAGGCTATTTACACAGATAGTTACATCTAATTGGTGCTTACATGCCAAATGTGAAAGTATCATTTAAACAATTCTTGCAGGCATACTTAGATCATCATAACCAGCACTTAGGCTGAGAATGGCCTTCTAAATTTCTCATTTCTGTCAAGCATTTCTTATTGTATAGCACCTATTTGTACTTATTTTCAGTTTATGGCC
Source organism: Rhincodon typus (assembly GCF_021869965.1). Classification (NCBI taxonomy): domain Eukaryota; kingdom Metazoa; phylum Chordata; class Chondrichthyes; order Orectolobiformes; family Rhincodontidae; genus Rhincodon; species Rhincodon typus. Next base: position 68,176,854 of record NC_063337.1, read on the forward strand.
AAAATTGTCCTTGCTATCTCCAGGATCTGCATACTTAAGAGAGCCTTTACTACATTAGATATTCAAGTGCTCTATTTCTTCATTTGAACCTATTAGGAGTACTTTGGAAGGAGTCCAAAATTGCACCGTAAATAATAAAGAGCACTAAAGTTTCAGGACATCATGCCAAATCCATTTTGCTCAATCATGCTGACAGAAATTCTAATCAAGTTTTCGAAACTGTTTAGTTTTAAGCTTTTATTCAAAATTTCAGTCTTCTTAAAAATCACATCATTAAAAATCTATCTTGACTTTCAGCAATGTCCAAACCAGGATTCATTTGAAGGTTAATCTCGGTCCTAACTCAACTGGCCAAACACATGAATGCTGGAGCCAAACTCAATTAACAGCAAAAATGGCTGGAAAAAATCTATTACAGTAAAAATATACATCAATGCTCAGAGGATGCTTTGCTGTTGATTTGATTTGCATTGTTCATGACCAAGGATTTTTTTATTTTGAAAACTAAGCTTCATTACATGTTTTTAATTTTATTCAAATTTGATGAAGGAAAATCAACCAGAGGTACTGCTGGGATCTATATGCTACATAGATCATAGAATCCCTACAATGTGGAAACAGGCCCTTTGGCCCAACAAGTCCACACTGACCCACAGAGCATCCTACCCAGACCCATCCCCTATAACCCACCTAATCTACACATCCCTGAACACAACGGGCAATTTCCCATATCCAATCCACCTAGCCTGCACATCTTTGGACTGTGGGAGGAAACCCACACAGACACAGGGAGAGTGTGCAAACTCCACACAGACAGTCACCCGAGGGTGGAATTGAACCCAGGTCCCTAGTGCTGTGAGGCAACAGTGCTAACCACTGAGCCACCGTGCTGCTACCTTTAATAAATGGCCCAAAGCTGAAGAAGGAGCTATTATGTGAGGTGGGTTAATGCTGATTAAAGGTATTAGGGTATGAAGGCACTTCTGTAGTCTCTCCATATTTCTCCAGAAATACAAGCTCCTGTGGTTTCTGCACCTCTCCAGTTCTGCTGTTTTGCATAACTATTCTTTATTGGTCCAGTGCTGAATATGATGCCTTCAGCTGCTCAGTCCCTAAGATCTGGAATGTTCTTCTTCTACTTTGCTAATTTCTCCCTGTTGCCTCTCATCCTGTCTCTCTGCTTTCATGATCCTTGTTAAAACCCATTGCTTTTGTGAAGCCTCTGCTCAGCTGTTCTGATCTTCCTGTGTCTTGGTACCTTACATAGAGGGAAGGGAGGTGGGGAAGGGACAAGAGACACAGGGAGCAGTTGCACTTGACCATGAGACTATAAGATGTAGGAGCTGAAGTAGGTCTTTCAGCCCACTGAATCTGCTGCATTATCCAATGATGTCATGGCTGATCTGATAACCTATGACTCCACTTTTGTGCCTTTTCCTCATAATCCTTGATTCCCTTACTGAATAAAAATTTGTCTATCTCAGCCTTGAATATACTTATCGACTCATCCTTGACAGCCATCTGCAATAAGGAATTCCACAGTTTCACCATCTCGGAGAGAAGAAATTCCTTCTCATCTCTGCCTTTAATGGACGATCCCTTATTCTGAGATTGTGCCTTCTTGTTCTAGAATTGCACCCAAGCAGGAACAACCTTTCCACATCTACCCTGTCAAGTCCCCTAAGGATGTTGCATGTTTCAATAAGATCACAATTAGTTCTTCTAAATTTTAATGTGTACAGGCCCAATCTGTGCAACATGTCCTCATAAGAAAATCCTCCATACCTGGGATTAGCCTAGTGAACCTTCCCTTGTCACTGATCAAGATTGTAGTAGTAGAAAAGAAATCGGAGGGAGGAAGTTTGAAGTGGTGGCTATTTAAATTTAGGTAGGAGAGTTTATTTTGAGACCGAGGCCAAAAAAGCATAGGCCACAAGTTCAGAGGAGAGAGGCCAAGTGGAGATGAGAAATAGCTGAAAATAATTGGGGATGACGAACTGCTAAGTGCAGAGGCAAAAGAATTAAATTTAGGAAGACATTGCAGAGAAAAACTCAGAGCGGGGTTTCACAATTACAGAAGTTGTATAATTTTAAAAGAGAGGAATAGAAGTGGAACAAGGAAGGTGATCTAGAAGAAAAGAAATGCCATAGAAGGGAGAGACACCAAGATATGATTTGGTGATAAAGAAAACGCTGCCACCAAAGTAACTTGGGCATTGCAGAAGCTGAAAAGGTGGAAAACTTTAACGAGGGCAAGGCCTGTGAGCAAATTTTCAGTCAAAGACAATGTCATAGTGATCATAGGTATTAGGGTTCTGAGGTGTCAAGCATCTTGTTTGAAGTGAACAGACAATCTGGGTGAAGCATACAGCAAGGTGGTGAATATTGATCTCAACCTAAGGTGGCAATAGTGGGTGGGTAAGTAGATGGAGGAGCAAGATGGAGATGTTAGGCCCTAGCCCATTCGGAGATGAGGATATGAGACAGTTGGAGTGTCTGTCCCTAAACAATAGCAATGATGCAACAAAGTGCTGTTTTTGAAAGAGTTTCAAGTCAAGACAAAGACAGAGTACTGGTGCAGGTTTGGGGAAGAAATTGGGAAGCAAAGTTCTCAAGAGAAATGAAAACTGCTGACACAAGATGGTGGAAAATGGAGGAAGCACGAGAGAAGGCCCAAGGTGACCCAATCACAGACTAGATATTAATAGGGGAGTAGGATCTGGCGTGACAGTCAGAATTTACATGCAGCTGGAGGAAATTAAGACAGGGCAGAGATTAGGAAAAGAAATATCTTTATTGTAAGCAAACAGTATTCCATATTGATCTGAATAAATTTCATCAGACTGATAAAATAAGGTTAAATTTAGTTTCTGAATGTTATAACAGATGTTACACCAAGTGAATAACCACTGCATTTACACAATTGTAAAGCTTCACATAATCAACAATCTCACCAATGCTAAAATGCTTCCCAAAGCAAAGCAGAAACTGAACCTTCATTGGTAAATTGACTGATATTCTGCAGATTTGCTAGGTAAAGGTTGAGTGAGTAAAGGCACTGATCCTTGTTCTGTACTTATTTCCCAGTGGTTTATTGAAGAAAAACAAAATAATGCTGCTTCCCATCACAGATGTGCAGTGTTCTGTGTATTTTGGAAAAGAAATTGACATTTGTGATGTTTTTGGACATACTAAATTTTCTGGTAGCTAATAAGCACACTGGTCTGGAATTTCCAATGGCCAGACAGTCGTTATTCCAGTATAGATGGTAGTTGTGTATGGGGTTTCTGCAGAATCCCCATTGTAGCAGACGCCACAGGAATCATCTGGGAAACTGAAAATTCCACAAAGCAATTCCCCTACATCAGAACTTTCCAAAAGTCTCTATTTAAATCGGAGACTTTGGAAGGTTCAACTGCAGTTAAGTAAACAGTTACTCAGAAAAGTTAGAGTATTAAAACGAATCTAACTTCTCAGCAATTAGTCAACTGACTCCATATTTATCTCACACACCTTTAACCACACCTCCCATTACCCTTTACACACCAAGAACTTAATCCGACACCTCCCAGCCCCAGAATCTGACACCACCTCTATCCCTGGGCCCCTCCCCTCTATAGACAGGACCTAACACCCTGTTCTTTACACCTGAGGTTCAACAACCCCCACCTTGCATGGTTGGGGCCTAACAACCCTCATGGTCAGACATAACAAATTCTCTTTACCTGCAAGACTCAAACATGTAGGACCTGACAGACTCCTTCTAACTCCAGGACCCAAAACACCCATCTGCTGGAACCAGCCATCCCACCCAGCCCAGGACCTAACACCATCCTCCATGCCCTCTGGACCAAATACTGCTCAACCTGACCTACTCTAGGAACTCCATCATTTACCTGGCTCCACTGCCACCTTGTACCCTGGCACACAAACCAGTGTGGCATCTTCACCTCTAACCACTTGGCACACTACTCACCTGGCTCCCTAACTCACACTTCCTTATGTCCTTACTCTTTCATGGGAGCTGTTAAAGTGGCTGTCTGTGATGCTAGAACTTTCAATTTCAGAATACAGCAACTGACTGCTGTGAAACAGGGGACATGGTTTGTCTTCCCTCGACTGTTCAGCACTATGAGGGACTTGCCAGAATGGAAGCTCAGCTCAGAATTTCTTAAGGAACCCTGATTGTAATCTCCTGTCAGAAATAAGGAACTCTTACATTATGTAAGTGGAGGAGTGGAGAGACAATCTGCCACTCTTGAAAAAATCCAGCCTATTGTGTGATTGTCTATAGTTGAGTATGAGATGACGCTCCTCATATTCAGACTGGCTTTAAATAAACTTGCAGAATGTTTAACTGGATGAAACTAAATAAAGTACATTAAATTTTTATCAAGATTTCAGATTTCTTTAATAAATGAGTATTATCAAAACAAACACTTTGACAATTCTCCTCTATCTCCATCATTATCAAGTATTTTGTACTAAAGGGCGTAATCATATATTTTAATGTATGCCATCTCCTTAGCTAATATCTATCTGTGATATCCTTGACCAGAGCAGTTGTTTATCATTTTAATGTGCTAACAAGTCATTTTCTTGCGGGATCCTCTGATTTCCAGCGATAGCATAAATCTCAGAGGAACATAAAGAGAAAAGAGCTGTTTGCAATACTTATTATAGTTTTCTGCTAATCTTCCGCTGACCTTCTATCCAAAGGTCAGGAATCAGTGAGACTTAAGCCATACAATATTGTGTTGTGCAGATATTTGAGGAAGGAGGACAACATCTGTTCTTGTTGGGAAAAATTACTTCTTGAGGAGATCATGGTTTATATCATCACTTAAGCTAAGAGTTTGAGCACGTGCATGATACTGTGTTAAATGATGAATGACAGCAGAGGAAGTGTTGGATATAACAATTCTTTTAAAAGTGTCTAAAACAAAGCACTTTAAAATGCATGCTATTCAGTGTTGCAAAGTTGGTACCAATAATTCTTTTTAGCTAAAAGCAAAATAGTGCAGCTGCTTGAGATCGGAAACAAACACAGAGAATTTTGAAGAAACTCAGCAGGTCTGTGAGCAACTGTGGACAGAGAAATTAAGTTAATGCTTCGGGTTTGATATGACTCTTCTACAGAACAGAAAGAGGTTGGAAAATGGTGCATTTTATAGATTTGATAGGGGTAGAGGTGGGGCAAGGGGAACAGATGGTTTGGAGGCCCAGTGCAAAAGACAAAGAGATTGCGAATTGAGGTGAAAGAGAAATAGTAATGTAAAATGATATAACTTAAAGTGTGGAATGGTGATAATGGGTCCTCTCAACTGAGAGTAAAGTAAACAAGACACAAACAAGACAAGCCCATGAGCGGGAGGATTTGTGGCTGCCCATTTCTTAATTCAGTGACAGGGTATAAGACTTTCTGGCAAGACTAACATCTATGCCCTAATTGCCTTGGGAAGGTGATGATGTGTCCCTTTGAACCCTAATGATGTATCCTTTGTTGTATTTTGATACAACTAACTGGCTTGCTGGAGACTGTGATCACTTACAGATCAATCTGATTTAGGACATAACATTTCCCTTCCCAAAGGCCAATAGTGAATGAATTAAGTTTTTTGTAATGAACCAAGAGCTTTGTGGTCTGCTGATTTTATTTATAGATGTTTAAATACTGTATCAAATTTGAAAACCACTAGGATGGGATTTGAATCAGAGATAGTAGGAACTGCAGATGCTGGAGAATCCGAGACAACAAGGTGCAGAGCTGGATGAACACAGCAGGCTAAGCAGCATCATAGGAGCAGAAAGGCTGACGTTTCGGGCCTAGACCCTTCATTCTGCGTATGATAATAATGCTAATAAAGAATGGAATCTTGCGAAACTCCCATGACAGGAACTGAAGAGGGCAGGAGCACTAAATGATACAAGCAGCCAAAAGTTATGAAGGTACAATGAAGCTGCAGAATTAAGTTGGTGGTGGTTTGATGGCTGATCAAATTTCCCAAGGGCAATAAAGTAGTTTAGGAACCACTTCATAAGACATGAGTATGTCATAGTAGAAGACAACCTTACCAGAATTAATTGCCCTTATCCGATGATGTGTCTTCAGATCATGATAATATACAATAGGAAAAACACTCTTCTTTGTGTATTTGGAATGAGTAAGAGATAGTTTTCCTTTTATGCAGAGATTTGGTTCAACTATTGATTCAAGACAGTGATGATTGAGATTGGGTGTTATCAGTAAGTGGGGAACAGGGGATTGCTGCCTATACAAAGAAAGACAGAAATGGCTATCCTACAATGTATCATGGAGGACAGAAGGGGGAAGCTGGATGATATAGAGAAGGTCAACTTTGAAACAGAGAAGCTCAAGCTTGATTGTGGGGAGATCAGGGGTTTTACAGGAAGGGTCAAAAGAAAGGTCAAAAGTAATAGAGGAAGAGTCAAGGAAAAATGGATGGCAGCTTGATGGTAATGGTGGCAGGTCCACTGTGCTGGAGGGATGCTCATGGGCCCGTATTAGTAGGTCAAAGTGAGTCAAAGGTCACCAAAGGCAAGGTAAGAGTAACGGAATGAGAGTTAATGGTAATGAAGAGGGAGGGCGCAGAATGATGGTCTGAAGTTCCAGGATGCTGTGTGAGGATCTATGGGTAGGACCATGTCTACCAGAACAGTTCTCTACAGTGAACCCTGAGGACGGTGTTCATCATGGTGGGTGAATGATAACCAGGGTATGTTCCTTGCTAATTTTGAGTATAGCATTCACTAAACATGCACAGACCAAGAATGATTTCTTTTATGCTTTATTTCCCTGGAAACATAGGTCCCCCTTGATGATTAAGTGAGTGAATTGGTAAGCAATGGTTGAAAGCTTTTCATGGGTAATTAGGATAGTGCAGGAATCAGATCTTATTGAATGAGGAACAACTTGAGTGCCTAAATGATTTACTCCTGCTCCTAATGCACATGTTCCGATGGTTTTGTTGTTTCCTGATGGCCAGGAGGAGAACTTGCAGAGAGGAGTGCAGAACCATGGACTAGTTTTCATTTGCATTTGGGCATTTACAACTTTTGGATAGGGTGACAGGAGCTCTAGGGATCATCAGATGACAGAGGGAGAGCAGTTAGCCACAGCTACAGTTCCCAAAACCTCCTCTCAGACAGTGGTTTAATGCCTCTGGCTTGCAAGGAAGCAATGCCTGTCTGGATGCTCCTAAATGTGGTGCCTGGACCTTTGATCCCTTGAGAATACAATGGAGTGGGACATTGACCTCCTTTCTGTCCCACTGTGTTCTTTGCTTATGTGACTAACTAACAGGCTAACCACTGCATGATCATGCATAATCAGCAGGCTTGTATCCAAGTGGAAATACTGCGCACTCCAGTCCTGCCACCAACAACGCCATTGTTTCTGCAACATTCTATCCCTGCTCACTGCACAAGAGTTAAAGAAGGAAACATCTCACTGGGTCTATTTGGAAAACAATATGACAATAACCGACAACCTGTCCTGGACTTCCCATGTAAATGCGACAGTCAAGAAGGCACAACAATGCCTCTTCTTCCTCAGGTAACTCAGGAAATTTAGCATGTCCATAAGGTCCCTTACCAACTTCCACAAATGCACCATTGAAAGCACACTGTCTGGGCGCATAACGGCCTGGTATAGCAACTGCTTTGCCCAGGACCGTAAGAAACTACAGAAGGTTGTGTGCACAGCCCAGACCATCATGGAAGCCAACCTTCCATCCATGTACTCTATTTACATTGTTCACTGTCCCCAAAAGGTGGCCAACATCATCAGAGAATCATCGCACCCTGGTATTGACCTCTTACAACCTCTTCCATCAGGCATTTACCATCAGGCATACAGAAACCTGAACACACGCACAAGCAGGTTCAGGAACAGTTTCTTTTCGGTCGTTATCGGACTGTTGAATGGACTCTAACCTCAAATAATGTAACCTGCAATATAACTTGTATGCCTCCAAGTCTTTTTGATCTGTATGTCCTTTGCTTGCTGTGATCTGCCTGTACCACTCGTCAACGAAGCTTTTCACTGTATTTCGGTACACATGACACTAAAATCCAGAAAATCAAAATAAAAATCAATAAAACATTGCTCTTGCTATTATCAATTATTGCACAACTTTGAAAAACCTAGAATGAAAAAATTCCAACTGGTTTCTTATATCTAATATTTTACCTGAACTGATATTTACCCCTTCTGGAAATCCATCACAATAAATAATTTATGAAGTCATGTTTTCTCCAAGAGAACATGATACTTTAAGTTAATTTAATCTCTGAATATCCTGAATCAGTTGCTCCTAGCTACACCTTCTTAGAACAGCTTTATCCTGGAGACAAAAACTGAATTTTGTGCTGCTGGTAAATTTGATTAATATGTCCTGAACTATGTTTCAGCTCAGGTTTTCTTGTTGAAAAGGGAAATAATTTTCTTGGATGTAAATGGGGAGCCCAAAATGTTTTGTGGAACACGTTAGCTGGAAATTGCTAGAGTCGACTCACATTGTTCTGGCTCAAAAAAATGCATACTAGTGAGGATCATTTTGACTTTGGTGTGAGCATGTTATTGAGAATACTTGATATTGAGGATAATTTGCTTCTTTCAAAGAGAGTTAACATTCCTTGTTAAGTAGCTCAGGTCCCATTTCAAAATCTGTAAAATGAAATACAACTCATATTAATGTATTTAATCCAATAAACAATTTACTGCCTGTAATATTTTGTTCAATTTTTAAAACAAACTAGAAAATTTTCACAAACTATAACAGCAAGAAATTCTACCTATTGTTTGTGGTTCCTGTCAGTTGTGCTGATTATTTTCTGCTTTCACTGACTTAAGTCTAGGTTTTATTGGCTGATCAGAAATTGTATTGATATTCAATGTAACACACTCACCCTCATTTTCTACATACCATTCACAGTAGTTAGCTTGTAGACATGGAAACTTAATTGTTGTTACTTTCAATTTTGCCAAGTTATAGGATTAGGAATAAAATTCTATTGATCCAGGAATGATCCCTGCAAATTGGAAGAAGCAAATGCAACCCCATTAGTTAAGAAATAAGGCAGTGGGATAATGACGAACTACAGATCTGTTAGCCTGACATTGGTTACAGAGAAAATGTTAGAATCTATCATAAAGGATGTGATTACTGGACATTCAGAAAATAATTGTAAAACTAGACAGAGTCAACAGGGATTTACAGAAGAGCAATCATATTTGACAAATCTTTTGGAGTTATTAGAGTATGTAATTTGGTGAATGGATAAGTCAAAACCAGTGGGTGTGATGTCTTTAGGTTTTCTGAAGGCTTTAAGTAAGGTCCCACTCAGGAGGTTAGTAAGCAAACTTAGATCTCATGGGACTTTCAGTAATATACTGGCATGGATTAATAATTAGTTAGCAGACAGAAAACAGAAATATCGAAACATAGAAAATAGGAGCGAGAATAGGTCATTTGAGGCTGCTACACCATTCAATCTGATCATGGCTGATTATTCAACTCCATACCCTGTTTACGTTTTTGCCCCATATCCTCTGATCCCTTGAACCCTAAGAACTATATCAATCTCCTTATTTAAAAAATTCAATGTTGTGGCACAACAGACTGACCACTCTCTTGCTGAACAAATTTCTCCTCATCTCAGTTCTAAGTGGTCTGCCCCATGTTTTTCAACAACGACCCCTGCTTCTGGATTCCTCGGTCATTGAGAACACCTTCATGTGTTTACCACGTCTGGTCCTGTTAGGATTTTGTAACCTTCCATGAAATCCCCTTCATTCTTCAAAACTCCAGTGAATATAGTCCTTAGAGATCCAGTCTCCTCTTCTTTTCTTCTGTTTTTGCTTTCAATGCTTTTTTTCCTTCTTCTCCTCCTTTTTCTTTCTCTTCGACTCCGAGCTTCCAGCGACAATTCTCAGCCTCCGATGGCAATTCCCGGCTTCTGGCAAATGACCGCTCCTAGCTTCTGGTGATGATTCCCGGCCTCCACTGGGCAGAGCAGCCTCCTGTACCGGTCTCCTGGCATGGCATGGCATCCTCCTGGCCTGGTCCCACGGCAGCCTCCCGGCATGATGTGGTAACCTCCCGGCATGATGTGGCAACCTCCAGGCATGGCGTGGCAACCTTCTGGCATGGTGCAGTGGCCTCGTGCAGCAGCCTCCAGGCATGGTGTGTCACCTGTGCGGTGTGGAGCCAGGGCCTGGTGGGGATTGTAATCTAGGTGCCAGCATAGTTTGCTGTACCAAACTTTTATTTCTGTAATGCTGGACTTTTTATTTCTGTATTATTGAAATCTTGTAACCAAAGAAACCATGTTCCTAAGTAGGCGCTATAATTGTTTCAGAGATAGTAGGAACTGCAGATGCTGGAGAATCTGAGATAACAAGGTGTAGAGCTGGATGAACACAGCAGGCCAAGCAGCATCAGAGGAGCAGGAAGGCTGACGTTTCAGGCCTAGACCCTTCTTCAGAAAAAAAAAGTTATCACAAGCAACCCTTGCAAGTACTAGCTGTCTACAATACAAGTAACCTCCTCCTGTTCCGAATTCAGACATTGATAAGTGTTAGGTTCCTGAGGAATAAGGAAAAGTCTGCAATCTTTTCAAATATCTGGCTTTTTTTCTTCTTATATGTTGATTGCATGGTTGCCAGTTGAGAATTCTGCTGCAACAGCTTTTATCATGGTCTTCATACATTTTCTTACTTGATCCTCCCGAAATCTCAAGTGACGGTCAGTACCTTCCGTTAATCTATTCTGCGATATCTTTCCTTGACGTACTACTGTAAATTCATGGAAACTATTTCCCACACCCTAACTACAATACCTAGGCAACAGTTTGTTGTCACATATTCCTTATCCGTTTTGAACCAATTCTGTTCGTTTTGAGGGTATCCGCAAGTCAGCTCTTTGCAATAGCATTTGTAATCCTAACACTTGTTATGCTGTAGCTTAATCAAACAATTTTCAATATACTCCACAACTGACCCTTTTGATTCTTCCCAAACAGAATTACTCAAGCAAAGCAAACTAATAATAATATGTAGTTCGCCTGGAGTATCGAAGAGCAGTAAAATACAGAACGTTAGGCTTCAGCATTTGCTGAATACAACATTTAAACAGCATAAACAAGAAATACACAATAAAAATCACAACAATAAAATGTATAATTTCCTGAATTAATTACGTACCCAATGGTCCCAACCAACTGGTAGTCCATCTGCTCAGAGTAGAAGGCAGGGGCTGCATAAGTTTGTCTATTTCCTTATGGATATAGTCAGCCAAGTTGGTGATTTCCTCAGAGTTGCAAGAATCATGCAAATTCTTGACCTATAAGGGCACAGGTGCCACCTATCTTGGCTCAGATCCAGTCTAGAATTATGTGATTCTACAAAGCAGTGGCTCGTAAGGCAACCATTTCAGCAGTAATCTTATCAAAGGCCTGAGAGGTGTCATTGGCTATCTGTTCTAGGATAGCTGCTAAATTAATAATCTTCCTGGAATTCCTACCTGCTCCATACCAAGGAAATGCAATCATCCAGAACCTCTCTGGCTCAGCTTTGGAGTGTCTAAGCACTCTAGAGTGGATTTCAGACATGTCATAAGTGTAGCACATAAATGGGACCATAAAAGCAAGGTAATTGGAGCTCGTCCATGAGGTGGGCAACCAGGCGTATGCTTTGTGTCCACAAGCAAAATACATGCCATTGTATGGGACAAACCGAGTTATATAGTCAGAAAACCAGACATGGTCACAAGTTCCTACTGACAAGAGCTTACTAAATTTAAGTTTAGATGGAGGCCAAGCATCAGGGGGAATGTAAAAATATTGGGTGCAATTACTCTAATTCGCAGACTAACCCCAGCCAAATAAAGACAACTATTCTTCTGGTCACCTCATTACAGGAAAGATGTGGAAGCGTTAGAAAAGATGCAGAGGAGATTTACCAGGATGTTGCCTGGAATGGAGGGAAGGTCTTACGAGGAAAGGTTGAGAGAGCTAGGGCTTTTCTCTTTAGAACGACGAAAGATGAGAGGTGACTTGATTCAGTTGTACAAAATGATCAGAGGTATAGATAGAGTAGGCGGCCAGAGACTATTTCCTCGGGTGAAGGTAGCTTTTACGAGGGAACATAGTTTTAAAGTGAAAGGAAGTAGATATCGGGGAGACGTCAGAGGTAGGTTCTTTACTCAGAGAGTGGTCGGTACGTGGAATGCATTGCCAGAGAGGGTAGTGCAGTCGGCCTCATTAGGGACATTTAAGCGGCTATTAGATAGGCATATAGATGATAGCATAAAGTAGCGGTGGGCTGAAGGGCCTGTACTGTGCTGTACTGTTCTATGTTCTATGTTCCTACCTTTGATGTATTGGTAAGGGCAACAAATGGTGGTGCATGGGAGGTATTAAATTGGGGTTGACACCAACCTTCAAAAGCAGAAAAGCTGCACCCTGCTGATTCCTACTTATCTCGGGTGCCTTTAATGTTCACCCTATAGAACCCATTCTCTGCAGAAGATGTGACAGCCATCTGAACACCAGCCATTAGGGATTTGTTATGGCGAGTCACCCATTCTGCCATCTCAGATGCATTAAAAGGAAGGGATACTGCCCTTTGAATGTATGGGAATGTGTGAGTAAACCGAGCAGCTGGAGACGGTAGTACACTTGACATAAGTGTAAGACATATATAAAAAGGTACTTACATTGATCTCACATTTTACAACAAATACTCCTGCTACAAAGGGGATCAGTATAATTATAAGTCCAAAAAGTAACAGCATCTTCATGATGGATCAGGGACAGTGGTTCTCTTGATGTGAGAGGCATGAATCCATGCTTTCGTGCCTTGGACCTTGACAGCTGATGTTGTTGTGAGCAGGACTTGATATGGACCATCTCACTTGGCACTCAGTGGCTCTTTATGTACCTTCTTCATTTACACCTGAGTACCTGGGATTATATCGTGCCTACCTGTAGATGTTGGAAGGGCTCTGCAGGTGCAGGAGATCTTAATTGTGGCATTGCTTTGGTGGTCCAGGATTGTTCAACACGTGACACAACGGTCCGTTACCAGTTATGCATATTTCTTAAAACCTCTCCCTCACCAGCTCTTTTGGAATCCAGCCATCATTTGTAAAGGGCCCAGATGTCCCCATAAGTGGATTTGTTGTGCCAAAAAAAAAGCTTTAGTACTTGTGATGTAACTGGTTTATCTGTGTCTCTTTGTTGCTAGATGCCATCCTCGCATAGTTTAATTCCTGCTTTAATCCACGCCCACTTCTCCTCTCAAAAGTATTATTATTGCATTGTCTTCAAATCTTGTAGTTTGGTCGTAAGGGCTTGTAATTTAAGTTCTATTGATGCACTCAGATGGTTACCTTGACAGGTTGCATTTTTGGCTGCTTGGCCTGTCAAGGCATTGTCTTGTGCTTCTACAGTATCTTCTCTAGTCTTCAAAATTGACACTTCCTGTGACAGTTGTATGGCGTCTAGGAGATCACATACTTCATCCCTGTTTCAGATCGGTGTTCATGCTACTATGAGGAATTCCCCTTTTTGGCAGAACGGTGCAAAATCATGGGCAATTCCAAACACATAATGAGACTCTGTGTAAATGTTTGTTGTTTTACTTCTGCTATTTTGCAGTCTTCTGTGAGCATATGTAATTCCGCTTGCTGAACTGAAGTGCCTGTAGGCAAACTGCATTGTGCTATCATGTCATATAGGCTAATAGCAGTCCAGCCCACTTTTTGGATGCCTTTCTCAATGAATGAGGATCCACCCATAAAGAGGACAAAGTTTGGATTTTGCAAGGGCTCTTCTGCTGCCTAAGCTGCTTCATCTAATTGCTGCAAAATTTCCACACAATCATGTTCTTCTCCATCTTCACTAGTCTCTTCCCCTGCCCGCTTTTGCTCCCCTGAAATCAAGAGGACAGACGAGGTGGAGGTTGGGGGCTTCTAAAACAGCTGTCCAATGAGTCCATCATGCTGCTGTCACCTGAGAGACTCTATTCATGGACAACATGCGTGGACTGTGTGAGTACACTTAAGAATCAACTTCTGATCAAGTACAATGGGGGCAGTGGCCATGACAGCTCTACACATAGCTTCCACAGCCCTCAAGCAGCTACCCCAACCTGGGGCCAATGTGTCCATTCGAGCAGAGTAGTAGCCAATTGGTCACTGTTGGTCACTGTGTTCTTGCATAAGTATGGCCATCATGTAGTTATCCTTCTCATGCAACATAGAGAGTACAGAGTTTCCCATTTTCAGGGATACCCAAAGATGGAGCACAGAGCCACCTTTAATTGCTGGAAGTTGGAACACTGTTCCGGAGTGAAATTGACAGTTTCCTTTGATTCCCGCTTTCCCTTCAAGAGATCATTTAACGGCTGAGCTAACTGTGTATACCTATCAATCTAGTTTTGGTCAAAATTGCAGAGGCCTGGAAAAGATGTCAGTTTGTGAATAGTAGTAGTCTCTTTGGCCATGCATATGGCAGCAGTTCTATCGGATCTTCTGTCACAGGTATACCACTACTTCTTGGGCAATTTGCGCCTTTTTAAAATTAGCCTTATGACGACAGGAATGTAAATGGTCAAGGTGAATGTGCGGATCTTCCTATGTTGCTCTTCTGTCTAGGACACTGCCCACATATCATTCACACATTGGATCACCATTGATGCCATTGAAGGCAATTCCCACAAATGATTCTGCAAGACCATGTGGTAGAAAGTAGGGCTAATGTGGAAACCCCGCAGCAGGCGTGTCCAATTATACTGCTGTTGTTGCATGGTAAAGATGGTACATCAGGGGCATGAGAGACTGACCAAAATCCAATGGACATGTCTAATACTGAAAAGTACTTATGGTCAGGTGAGAGGGCATTAAAAATAGTGGAGGGGTCTGCAACCAAGGACCCTTTCTGATCAATACATTGATTTGCTTTCCTATTGTCCACCATCAAATTCCAGATCCTGTTCGGCTTTTTGACTGGCCACATTGGACTAGTAGATGTACTATAAATTCTAACTAGAACGCCTTGTTGTTCTAATCACTTAATAACAGGCAAGATACCAGCAATAGAGGCTGGACTATTGGAGTATTGTTTACTGCATGATGGGATAATTCCAGTAAAAGTGGCTGGTGTCATTTGCAACAGGCCACAAACATTCTTTTGCCCAAATCAAATGATTGTGTCATTCCTCCTTTTTCAGATGTCAAATTGACCGTGTAACGTGACCATTCTCAAAGAGCAATGACATATTTATCTGGGTTAAGACATCCATGCCCAATAAAGGCTGTTGTACGGGTCCAAACCACAACAGATGCCAGAATTTCATGTGGTCCTAATAGTATTGGCAATGGTTTTGTTTTCTTAAGAGTTAATCCCTTTCTCCCTACTCTGACTGCAGTCCTCTGTTCACTATCAAAGGGCACATTATGTCAGTTAATCAAAAGCAAACATAATTCAGCAGCAGTGTCTTAGAAACAGTTGATTTCCTTGTCACCCACACCATTTATCAAGTAATGTCATGAGGGGATGCAACAGTGTGGGGGCACTCCTCTAGTTTTTTGTCATAACCAGGAGCGCCTTCTGCTGTTCAAAGAATAAAGAACAAAGAAAATTACAGCACAGGAACAGGCCCTTCGGCCCTCCAAGCCTGCGCCGATCCAGATCCTCTTTCTAAACCTGTTGCCTATTTTCCAAGGATCTGTAGCCCTCTGCTCCCTGCCCATTCATGTATCTGTCTAGATACATCTTAAATGACGCTATCGTGCCCGCCTCTACCACCTCCGCTGGCAACGCGTTCCAGGCACCCACCACCCTCTGCATAAAGAACTTTCCACGCATATCTCCCTTAAACTTTTCCCCTCTCACCTTGAAATCGTGACCCCTAGTAATTGAGTCCCCCACTCTGGGAAAAAGCTTCTTGCTATCCACCCTGTCTATACCTCTCATGATTTTGTAGACCTCAATCAGGTCCCCCCTCAACCTCCGTCTTTCTAATGTAAACAATCCTAATCTACACAACCTCTCTTCATAGCTAGCACCCTCCATACCAGGCAACATCCTGGTGAACCTCCTCTGCACCCTCTCCAAAGCATCCACATCCTTTTGGTAATGTGGCGACCAGAACTGTACGCAGTATTCCAAATGTGGTCGAACCAAAGTCCTATACAACTGTAACATGACCTGCCAACTCTTGTACTCAAAACCCCGTTCAATGAATGAAAGCATACCGTATGCCTTCTTGACCACTGTATCGACCTGTGTTGCCACCTTCAGGGTATAATAGACCTGAACACCCAGATCTCTCTGTGCATCAATTTTCCCCAGGGCTTTTCCATTCACCGTATAGTTCGCTCTTGATTGGATCTTCCAAAATGCCAGGGGACATGCCCTTAATGCTTTCCAGTGATGTCCGTTTAGTTGCAGATGGGGTAAGATTCCTGTCTCGGAGCAGGCTTAGAACCACTTGCAGCCTTCGTCTTAACTCTACAGGTCTTTGCCCAATGTCCTTCTCACCCACAGTTGTGACATTTACCTGGGCATTTATCTGTCTGTATTACTGGAACCACCACTGTATCCTGGACAGTTCTAAGCTTTGACTCCATATTTCTTTCAAAGCGGTTAGACTCATCAACGAGTTCACCATATGTTTTGCAGTTGGTTTCCCAATCAGGGATCGTGACTTTCAACATTTTAGCCAATTCAGGTTTTAGTCCCACAACAAAGGCAGTTTTCAAGGGTGCTAAATTACTATGGTCAATTCCTTCTGGGTCCTTGTATACCGCAAGACCGGAATGTTCCATCCAAGCCATCATGAATCTCTCCGAACAGTCTCTCACTTCCTCATTTCCCTTCTGCTGACATGCCGTAATCTTACGCTCGTGTGTCCTAGCAGGACCATCGTCCTTCAGCCAATTTCTGACTGCAGCCCAACATTTATCATAATAGACAATATCTGTACTCCATCCAAAGAATGCAACTATATATATTTTTAAGCTTTTCCAGTTCATACCATGTTTTCATATTTCCCTTTTTTGGGTGAGATAGTTCTTTGGACCACCTTTCCATAAGTTTGGGATTTGCGGGCTTATGTGTCACCCATTGTGAATACCTATATTTTGTATCACTATTGTTACTTTTCTTTTTCCCATGCCATTTTGGGCTTACCCCTAGAGGTCTCAATCGTGGTGTTTCATTTCCTTCCGCAAAATCACTAAACTTGGAACTGAAACTAAGCAGTTCACCCCCTCTTTCCAGGATTCATACTTTATCTTGTAGCAATGTCAAGGATGGTTAAAGAGATTTAATCGGATTACTCGGGCCAGGTAAGGGCGAAGGGTCTTCCGACAATTGGCTGTTGTCTTTCTTTGTTAATTTTTGTTTTGCTAGTTTAAATTCTTCACAGACAGCTTTTAGTTGATCTTTTAAATTGTTAACTTCCCAGTTATGGTTAGTTCTTTCTATGGTCTCTTGTCATTGTCCAATTTGTTGTATTACAGTGACCAGCGAATGTGTTCTTTATCTTTTAGTTGGGTGGTTTTACCTCAAACACATTTAATATCATCCAGGGTGCATTGTCCCATGGAGGTTCCATACCTCTCATGGATTTTTATCAAATTTTTCGAGAGGTCAAATTGTTGCTCAATGTATTCCTTTAATTTTTGGAGAATTTCATCTGCAGAAATATCAGATGGGGCCTGCCCTTCTTTCGCTGTTGTAGGGATTTCTTGTTTCTTTTCTCCTGCCATTATTTCTTATGGTTATCAGTTTCAAAGGGTCCCAAGTCGTAGGCTAATCATATAGCCGGGGGGCCAGAGATATTATTTTCTCTGCCGAGTTAGACGTCTATTAGGGGACCTCGAGCCATACACCAGTCTGCAAATTTGAGTACCATGTGGAGGATTGTTACTGGATATTTATATGGACTTAGAGCCAATGGGACTCAATGAGCCTTAGGCCAGAGATCACACTCTCTTTCTGCTGAGTATAGATGTCTGTAAATAATATGAGCTCAAGTTGGAGATCACAGACAGATTACGGATAGCATTAGACGGAGTGGGTCTGAGTTTTCACTATCACCCAAGGACTTTTATAATCAAGAGGGAGTCCTTATCTCTGGATGCCAATATGCTGTAGGGAGTCTTCAGTGTTCCAACATTCATCTTTGCAATCCTGCTGACTATGCCAAGTTGTTCGATTCCTAAGAAATAAAGAACGAGTCAGCATTCTCTTCAAATATCTGGCTTTATTGCTTCTTATTTGTCGATTACATGGTTGCCATTTGAGAACTCTGATGCAACAGCTTTTATCATGCTCTTTATACATTTTCTCACTTGATCCTGTTAGCCTATTCCATGATATCTTTCATTGACATACTACAATAAGTTCATGCAAACCATTCCCCTCATCCCAACTACAAGACCTAGGCAACAGTTTGTCACGTACGCCTTAGGTGTTTCGAACCGATTCTGTTCGTTTTGAGGCCATCTGCAAGTCAGCTGTTTGTAATAGCATTTGTAATCCTAACCCTTGTTATGCTGCAGCTTAATCACACAATTTTCAATATACTCCACATTAAGCTTCAAAGGAGTTTAGACAGGCTCGGTAAGTGGGAAAGTACATAAGCAGGTGGAGTATAATATGGAGAAATATGAATTTACCCCTTGGGTAGGTAAAAAAGAAATGCAGAGTATTTCTTAAATGGTGAAAGATTGAAAAATGTTGATGTCAAAAGGGATCTTGGTGTCCATATGCAAAAGTCGCTTGAAACTAACATGCAGGTGCAGCAAGAAATTAAGAAGGCAAATGGTTTGTTGACAATTCTAGTACGTAAATCTGAATACAGGAATAAAGATGCCTTGCTTCATTTGTGTAGAGCCTTTGCAATACTGTACCTGGTGCACTGTATGCAGTTTTTGTATCCTTATCTAAAGAAGAATATATCTGCCTTGGAGGGAGAGAAACAGAAGATAACCAGATCGATCCTTGGGATGGCATGATTTTCCTATGAGGAGATTGTGAAGAGATTGAGCCCATACTCTCTACAGTTAAGAAGAATGAAAGCTGATCTCATGTAGAATACAAAGTTGTTACAGGGCTCAAAAAGCTGGATGTAGAAAGGATGTTTCCTCTAGCTGGGGTGTCTACAACAAACAATGAAATTGGAGGTAAGCCATTTAGGACTGAGATAAAGAGGAATTTCACTGAGAGGATGGTGAATCTTTGTAATTCTCTACCTCAGAGAGCTATGCAAGTCCAATCATTTAGTGTGTTCAAGTAGGAGATTGGAAGATTCCTAGCCCTTAAAAATATCAGATTGGATTATATTTCTTGTGACCTAGTCTGCACATCCCTGGACAGGATGGGCAATTTAACATGTCCAATCCACCTAGCCTGCACATCTTTAGACTGTGGGAGAAAACTGGAGCACCCACAGGAAACCCACGCAGACACGGGGAGAATGTGCAAACTCCACACAGACAGTCGCCCAAGGATGGAATTGAACACGGGTCCCTGGTGCTGTGAGGCAGCAGTGCGAACCACTGAGCCACTGTGTTACCTTTCGTGGTGCCGCATGATGCAAAATTTTAATGCTCATCACAACACTTTTCACCTTTTCCTTTCATCAATCTCTGGAACTGGGCAGAAGGTTTTGTGCAAAGTGTATCACAATTCTATAACCACATCTGCGACTGATACTGCAGAAAAGGTGGATTCACAAAGTTGAGTTGAGACGAGCATCAAAAATAGCTTTGTGATGCTTGAGTGGAGAAGAATGAACCTTATTAGCCTTCAAAAACTGACTCTGCAGCATGTAGACACATTTATCTTTCAAACTGATGATTGAGCTCATTTTGAACAGAAAGCAGATACACTTTGAAACTGTTCCTGTCCAAGAAGAGCATACAGGCAAGCCCTTGAGATGGTTGAGAATTTTAGATGTCAAAAGTGAAATAGATCTTGCATGAACTGAAAGACAAATCTGAAGTTTTCAAAATAAAAGCATCTGTAATAGTGCAGCTTACAATAAAGTGCCGGAGCTAGGTGATTAAGAGAGTTAACACTAGAAGAGTAAGAGTAGGGGTAGATTACTTACATTCTTACTTTTCTAAAACTTTTTTTATGTCACAGGAATTGATTTTTGCTGAAAGAGAAGAAGCTTGTTATTTGGTAGTTATCTGATAAATGATTAAAGTTTGTTCTATTCTTAAAACAGCTGGTGGTAAGGCTAATAAGGCAAATATATAAACATACTAGCAAATACATAATTGAATGAAATAATTAAGTAGCTCCTTAGAATGCATCGAGGGTGAAAGGACAGGAGTTGTTCCACAGTTGCAGCATATGAGAGTTCTTGGTGCCATTTTGGTTCAGAGCAAACACACCTGCAGCGTATGTTTGAGATTCAAGCTTTGACTATGAACTGGAAGCTGAATTACAGACATTGTATTCCATCCATGGGGTGAGGGTTGGGCGTCAGTGGTATTGGTGGTAGTGGTGGAGCAGCTGCAGAAAAGATTTACCTGTACCAGGGGCAGGCAACCCTGTTAGGTTTGATTTATTCAATCTTCAGGGTCAGGAAAGTGTGAAAGCAAGTGAGGCAGGTAAGGGGCCCAGAGGGCAGGAACACAGAAGCCTCAGCCTTTGCAAATGTACAACAGATTTGAGACCTACCCTGACTTGGTCTTTTCTCCTCTGGTCCAGTCTATGCCCACTTACATCCATGATTCCTCTGATTCTTTACGCCAGTTTTGAAATTTCCAGTTTGCAGGCTCCAGCCACGTCCTCTTTACCATAGACAAGCAATCCCATTAGATATCCATCACCCATCGGGATGATCTCAGAACTCTCTGCTTCTTCCCGGGAGCAAAGGCCTGAACCGCCCCACCCACTATCACCCTCCTTTTCTTGGCTGAGCTCGTCCTCACGCTGAACAACTTCTCTTTCAACTCCTCTCTTTTTCTTCAAGTCAGAAGGGTGGCCGTGGTACGTGCATGGGCCCCAGTTATGCCAGTCTCTTTGCAGGGTATGTGAAACATTCCTTGTTCTAGTCTTATTTTGGCTCCCACCCGCAACTCTTTCTCCAATATATTGACAATATCATCGATGTTACTTCCCTCTCTTGTCCGAAAGTGGAAATGTTAATTGATTTCGCTCCCAATTTCTACCCTTCTCTCACTTTTACATGGTCTACCTATAACTCCTCCCATCCTTTTCTCGACGTGTCTGTTTCCATTTTCTGGGGATAAACCTGCCACTAATATTCACTATAAACCCACCGAATCCCACAGCTAACTGGACTATACATTCTTGTACCCTGCTTCCTGTAAAGACACCATTCCATTTTCCTAGTTCCTCTGTCTCTGTCGCATATGTTCCGATGAGGCCAACTTTGACAAGAGAGCCTCTGAAATGTCCACCTTCTTCCTCAACTGAGTCTTCCCCAGCATTGTTGTCGACAGGGCTCTCAACCCAGTTCGACCCATCCCCCGGACGTCCTCAGTACCTCCTTCCCTCCAGCGACAGCGATAGGGTTCCCCTTGTCCTTACCTACCATCCCACCAGTATCCACATCCAGAAGATCATCAGCGCCATTTCTGCCACCCCAAGTGAGATGCCACCACCAGATACATATTCCCCTCCCTTCCCCTGTCTGCAGTCCACAGGGACCATTCTTTCTGGGACACCCTGGTCCACTCTTCCTTCACTCCCAACAGCACTCCACAGCCCCATGCCACCTACATCACTGGCAAAGATGTAACATCTGCCCATTTACCACCTCCCTCCCATGTATCCAAGAGCCCAAACATACCTTCCAGGTGAAGCAGCACCTTACCTGTACTTCACACAATCTAGTCTACTGCATTTGCTGCTCACATTGTGGCCTTCTCTACATTAACACACCATCCTGTTTGCTGTTAATATCTCTGTCTCAAGCTTATGGCAAAGTTCCATTTGGCTCAGTGCAATCTGGAAGAAGAACACCTCATTTTCCGTTTGGACACCCTGCAGACCTCCGGACTCCATATCAAGTTCAATAATTTTAGGATCTGAACTCTCCCATGTTCTCGCCCCTAACCTCATACACCAGGCTCTGTTATCATATAGTCTACCACTCCATACCACCTATTGTTAGTCATTAACAGTCTCCATCAACAGCTATTCACTCTCCTAGCCAGATCGTTATCTACTCCTTTGTCCAACTGTTCTTCTCTCTATCTGAGCTCTATCCCCACCTATCATTTACTCGTTACCCTCTCATCCCATCCTAACTTGTGCATATAAACCGACATTTCCCTAGCTCCCATTGGTTCTGAGGAAGAGTCACTGGATCCACAAAGTTAACCCTGATTTCTCTTCACAGAAGCTGCCAGACATGCTGAGCTTTTCCAGCATCTATTTTTGTTTGAGATTCTTTCAGCTTGTGTGGATGAGGGCTGCAGGTGGTTTGATCTGACAGACCATCAAACCTTGGAACTGGAAGCCTTGAAGCAATGAGGAATCTGACTGATTTGACTTTTCCTTTAGTTGTATCCAGTTTCAGTAACCAGTTTTAAAATCTCCACTTAGGTATTTATGTATTTGTTAACATATAGTAGTCAATGCAGACTTGAGATCCAGTGTACTACGGACAGGAGAGAGATAATGGGATCATTTTTCTCCTTTTAACCCCAACACTTGCTTGTCCAAAACAAGATGTGTTTTATAAGAACAGTTATGAGGACATGAATGTAGAACTAGTTGAAGTGAATTGGCAAGTTAGGTTAAAGCACAGATCAATAGAAATGCAGTGGCAGACATTTAGGATGATACTTTAGAACACATTAGATACATTCCACTGAGTAAGGAAGGGACAGACCCATATCCTCAGGTTAACTAGAAATGATAAAGATAGTATCAAACTAAATGAAAAAAAAGTTCCATGGAACAGTCATTCTACCCGAAATGTTAACTCTGATCTCTTTCCATAGGTGCTAACAGACGTGCTGAGTTTTTCCAACAATTTCTGTTTTCTTTCTAAAAAATACGTGTAACTGTTCATAAACAGGTGACAGGGCAGACGACCGGACAAAATATTTAAAACAGCAAAGAGTGACAAAAGATTAATATGGTGAGAATAATAAAGCATGAGAAAAAGCTGGCCAGAAATATATGTGCACATAATAAGAATTTCTATGAATCTTAATAAAAGTAGACTTGACAAAGTGAACATTCATATGGACATGAAACTGGAAAAGTAATAATGGCAGATAAGGAAATGGTCGATGTGTTGAACAGAGATATCACATCAGTTTTTATTATAGAGGATTCAAGTAACATCTCAAAAGGAGCACTAAATTAGGAAATAAAAGGGAGAAAGGAATCCAGGTAAATCATAATCACCAAAGCTATATATTAATCTATCTAATCTGATTTGTCCAATGCTAATTTGCACATGGCTCAGCTAATAAACCAGAGATTATAACTTTTGAGATTCTGCTTCATAATTTGGTACCTAGCTCCTCAAATTGACAATGTAAAACCACCTTCTTGGTACTTCTATGGAGCATGAAAACTTGATCTGCCCCTTGCCACTGCGAGTTCCTCTCCAGCATGAATGGATATCCCACAACACACATGCCTGAACTCATGTTCTTAGCTGTAGGAAACAGGAACATACCTTTTTAATCTACCCTTCCACCTTGAACCAGGCTTTTGGGATAGCCACATTGAACTTGAAACCTTTCTCGATCAGAGTTAAAGTAACTTGGGACTGCTTTTTAAAAAAAATTAAAGAACTAAGAGTTGTTGGCAAGCTGATATACATAAAACCACAAATAAAGCAAAAAAAAGCCAAAATCAACCAAACTGTAGCTAATCACTTTGTTATTGGACCAGAGGAAGAGGAAACAAAGCAAGAATCAGAAACTAATTGTGGTTATAGAGTCATACAGCTGTACAGCATGGAAACAGACTCTTCAGTCCGACTTGTCCTTATCGGTCAGATATCCTAAATTAATTGAGTCCCATTTTCCAGCTTTTGGCCCAAATCCCTCTAAACCCTTCTTATTTATGTACCCATGCAGATGCTTTTTAAATGTTGCAATTGTACCAGGCTCCACCACTTCTTCTGGCAGCTCCTTCTGTACACGCACCCACCCTCTGTGTGAAAAAGTTATCACTTAGGTCCCTTTTAGATCTTCCCTCTCTCACCTTAATTTTGTGCTCTCTAGTTTTGGACTCCTCTCCCTGGAGAAAAGGCCTTGGCTATTCACCCTATCCGTGCTCCTCATGACTCTATTAACTCTATAAGGTCACCCCTCAGCCTCCGACACTCCAGGGAAAATAGCCCCAGCTTATTCAGCCCATCCCTATTGCTCAAGCCATCCAACCCGGGCAACATCCTTGTAAATATGTTCTGAACCCTTTCAAGTTTCATAACATCCTTCCTAAACAGCGAGATTAGAATTGAATGCAGTATTCCAAAAGTAGCCTAAACAATGTCCTGTACAGTGCAACATGACCTCCCAACCCCTATACACAATGCACTGAACAATAAAGGCAAGCATACCAAACGCCATCTTTACTATCCTGTTTACCTGCAACACCACTTTCAAGAAACTGTGAACCTGCAGTCCGAGGTCTTCTTTTTCAGCAACATTTCACAGGACCTTACCAGTAAGTATATAAGTTCCGCCCTGATTTGCCTTTCCAAAATGCAGCACTTCACATTTATCTATATTAAACTCCATCTGCCACTCCTCGGTCCATTAGCCTATCTGATGAAGGTCCCACTGTAACCTTGTTCGCTGTCCACTACATCATCAATTTGGTATCATCTGCAAACCTACTAACTATATCATCTATGTTCACATCCAAATAATTTATATAAATGAGAAAAAGGAATGGAACCAGCACCGATCCTTGTAGTACACTGCTGATCACAGGGCTCCAGTCTAAAAAGCTACTCTCCATCACCACCCTCTATCTCCTATCTTCGAGCCAATTTTGTATCCAGCTGGCTAGTTATTCCTGTATTCCACGTGATCTAAACTTGCTAACCAATCTACCATGTGAAACCTTGTCAAACGCCTCACTGAAATCCATATAGATCATGTTCACCACTCTGTCTTCATCAATCCTCTTTGTTACTTCTTCAAAGAACTCAATCAAATTCGTGAGACACAATTTCCCATACACAGCCGTATTGACTATCCGTAATCAGTCCTTGCCTTTACAATTAGATGTAAATCCTGGCCCTCAGGATCCCCACCAATAACTTGCCTGCCACTGATATCAGGCTTACCGATCTATAGTTCTCTGGCTTTTGCTTACCACTTATTCTTAAATAGTGGCACTACGTTAACCAATATCCAGTCTTCTGACACCTCACCTGTGGCTATCAATGACATAAATATCTTAGCAAGGGGCCCAACAATCACTTCCTTTGCTTCACACAGAGTTCTACGGAACATCTGATCAGGTCCCAGGGATTTATCCACCTTTGTGCATTTTGAAATGTCCACCACCTCCTCCTCTGTAGTATGGACATTTTTTTCAAGATTTGTTAGCTAGAATTGATATTTCAGAGCAATCAGAATAAATATATTCCTATTATAAGAAAAATTCTAAAGGGAGGATCCACCCGATATGGTTAAATAAAGAAGTCAGAGAAAGTATGAAATTTAAGGAAGAAAATCAGATAACTGAAAAAGTGGTGGCAGGACAGATGATTGGTCAGAAAATAACAATATGGAATGACTAAAAAGTTAAAGAGGAGAAAGAAATTAAGGAATGAGAGGTTGCTACCCAGATAGCAAGAGTTTCTATATTTAGTTAAAGAGGAAAAGAGTGACTAAAGTAAGTGTTGGTCCTTTAGAGAGTGAGTAGAGGCATTTAATAGCTGAAAGTAAGGAAATGGAAATGAAATATGTTGCTTCTAACTTCAGCGCAAAGCATACAAAAACATCTCAGTAATAGCTTCAATAAGGAGGTGGAAGAGAAAGAGGAATAGAGCAAAATTGCAATTGTAGGGAATTTGCACAAAGAAAGTCATATTGGGTGATGATGTGGATCCCTCCTTGTCTGCATGGGTGTCTGCCAGGTGCTCTGGTTTCCTCCCACAGTCCCAAAATGTGCAAGTTAGGCAGATTGCCCATGCTAAAAACAGCCCAGCAGTGTCTAGGGATGTGAAGGCTACGTGGATTTGCCATAGTAAAATGTGAGGCTTCAGGGATAGGGTTGGGGAGTGGGTCTGTCTGGGATGATATGTGGAGGGTCAGTGCAGACTTGATGGGCTAAATGGCCTCTCCCTGCATGTGGGGATTCTATTATTGTTGGATAAGAGAATCTGGAGTATTTTGGATTAGATGGAAATTTGGAATTCAAAGCTTAAACAAATCAGTCATGATCTTACTGAAGGCAGAGCACGTTCAAGAGGGCAAATGGCCTACCTCTACTTTTATTTCTTATCTTCATATGTTTGTATGAATTGAAACAGGCAGGGACATTGAAAGATAAAAGGTGGAATGAGAATACCAATGAGAAAAAGATCAAAGGGAAGGAAAAAATGAGTGAGAAATGAAGAAAAAGTGGAATTGCAAAAGAAGATGGAAATTTGGCAGATTAAACTGGAAATTGCAAAACTATGTTTGGATAGCGTAGGTACCACTAGAATTTGAAATTCAGATTCAGTACAGAACTTTCGTTTTCTGAAGCATTCATGTTTTGTGCCAAAATCATTGAAGTACAAGTTGAATTCTTTTTCATTTCTGTTGAACAAACAGAAAAAAAACCCTATATTTCTTACAGGGTCAATTAGTTGAAAGGACTCACAGAACTTATTCCATGCTTTCTGGATTATGAAGAAACAAAGGCTGTCATTTTAAATGCACAGGAGTTAGTGTTGGAGGTGTATATACCACCAGAAATCTCCAAACTCCTGAAAACAGTCTGCCTGTAGCTGCCAGAAAAGACAGAAACATAGAAACATAAAAACTAGGAGCAAGAGTAGGCCAATAAGTCCTTCAAGCCTGCTTTGTCATTCAATATGATCCTGTATCTCAAAGTCATATTCCCGCTTTATCTCCAGACCTCCTGATGCCTTTAAAATCTAAAAAATGATTGGTCTTATTCTTGAATATATTTGGTGGCTTGTCCTCCACAGCCTTCTGAAATAGAGAATTTCATGGGTTCATTGCCCTTTGAGTGAAGAAATTTTTCCTCATCTGGGAAACACATCACTTTTGATTACTGGGTAAGATTCCTAAACTTTACAAAACTTAAAAAACACTTATGCAAAAAAATTTTAGTGGAAGAATTTAAGAATTGTGTCCCACGTAATATAAGGTCCTGTAAGGAAGAACAAAATGTTACCATAGCAGATTGTTATGAGCCATAGAACCTTCAATGCGGGAAAATATTTTACAGATAATCTGCAGAGAGCTAGGAACTGGGAGAGTAATGATCAATCAGATAGTAGTGGAAGAGCGAAAGGAAAACGGAAGATGATAAACACTAAACGAATCAGGCCTTCTGTAAACCATAAGGAGAAATGCAGGGTCAGCCAATGTAGAATTGTCAAATTGTCAGAGTCAATATTCAAAGCCAACTAAACCCAGAATTCAATTTCAGCACCCATGGAGACAGAGTGCAGGAGGAGAACCCAAATACCTCACAAGGACTTAAAAACTAATTATCACCAATGGTTATACTCGAAATAAGAATGATTCATCTAATTATTGAGTAGTGCATACTTGTCATTCATCGTTTAAATGATGCATTCGCTTTGGCAATCACTTTTAAAAATCTAAGTCTACTTGCCAATGCAAGGATCAGTGGAAAACCAGTTGCTCAGGAGTTAACAAGAAAGAGGAACAGTTCCTCCAGCCAGAAGAGATAACAGAGATTGCAGATTGTAGCCTTGTAGAGATTTTTGCTTCATCTTTAGATACTGGTGAAGTTAGGAAGACTGGAGGGTAACTAATGTTGTTCCGTTGTTTACAACAGGTAGCAAAGACAGGCCAGTGAGCCTGACATAAGTGGTAGGCAATTTATTGGAGAGGATACTGAGGGACAGGATCAACCAACATTTGAATAGTCAAGGTCTGATTAGGGATAGTCAGCTTGGATTTGTACACGGGACATCATGTCTGACAAATCTTTAGAGTTTTTCAAAGAGGTAACCAAGAGGATAGATAAGAGTAGGGTAGTAGATGTTGTCTATATGGACTGTAGTAATGCGTTTGACAAGGTCCTGCATGACAGGCTAGTCATGAAGGTTAGGTTGCATGGGATCCAGGGAGAGCTAGCTAATTGGATTAAAAATTGGCTCAATGGTAGGAAGCAGAGGGTGATGGTTGAAGATTGTTTCTCAGACAGGAAGCCTGTGACTAGTGGTGTGCCACAGGGGTTGGTGCTGGGACCTTTGTTATTTGTTATTTTCATATTGTATAAGACATGATTGATAAGTTTGTGGATGTACAAAATTAGGAGGTATCGTTGATAGTGCGGAAAATTATCAAAAATTACAGTGGGATCTTGATCAGATGGGGAAGTGGGCTGAGGATTGGCAAATGCAATTCCATACAGATAAGTATTAGGTGTTACACTTTGGAAAGTCAAACCAGCTTGGACTTAAACAGTAAATGATAAGGACCTGAGGAGTGTTGTGGAACAGACGGACCTAAGAGTACAAGTACATAGTTCGTTGAAAGTGGCGTCACAGGTAGACAGGGTGGTGGAGAAAATATTTAGCATGCTGGCCTTCATTGGTTGAGGCATTGAGTATAGGAGTTGGGACATTATCTTACAGTTGTATAAGTCATTGGTAAGGCCACACTTGGAGTATTGTGTACAAAATAAAATCTCAAAGAACTGCGGATGCTGTAAATGAGGTAACATTAACAGAAGTTGTTGAAAAAGCTTAGCAGGTCTGACAGCATCTGTGAAGAAAAAAATCAGAGTTAATGTTTTGGGTCCGGTGACCTTTCCTCAGAATGCCAGTTATGGACCAAATGCGGGCAGTTGGAACTAGCTGAGTAGGCTCCATTGTTAGCATGGACTGGTTTGGGCTGAAGGGCCTGTTTCCATGCTATATTACTCTACTCTACTCTAATAGACCTCTGCTTAAAAAAAAGTCAACTCAGGCAGGTGAAGGGGCTAATTCATTTTCATCTGGAAAGATTCATTTTCACAGAAACCTGACCATAACCTCATCCAGAAATCTGAGAACATCCAAATTCCATTCTTCTCCAATAAGGGAAACCATCCAGGTCTGCCCTGTGTATGTCTCAAACGATATAATCTGAAAGTGATTTGCTTCTTGAATTCTCTTATTAATCTCATTGTATGCTTTCATTTCTAGAATCCATTTTTACTTGTGCATCTCTTGCTGAATGCAAGAGAGAATGAGCGTATTCATTACGTTTTCACTCCAGGATGTTGTGTGAATAAATAGTTATCTTGTCTTCTGTTTTAAACTTACTCAAAGGCTGCTTTGTGTTTATTATTGAAGATCCAAAACATCCAAGAGGGTTTTCAGCATAGGCTGTAAAGTATATCTTGGTGTGGACAACCAAGAGATGAGGAGAAAGGGGAAGACTTATCCCATCACTCCTCTTGTGTCAGTTACAAGGCCAGCTATCTTTCTGGTAAATCTCTGTTGCAACTCCTCCCAAGCCAAGACAACCTGAGATGCAATGTCCAGAACAGAATGCAATATTTGAAATTGGTCCTTTAAAAACATCAAGCAGGCAAGAGGATATTGTAACCTACTTGTGTTTGGGAATTGTATTGGTTCTTAGGAAGTTAATGAGTGAATGGCGGTGTGGTACAAACATGAATAATATAAGAAATGTAGCACACACTGAAGTATTGTCAAACACTGAGTGGGTACACAATTAAGATGGTGGCAGAGTGAAATGCTCTAGTCAGAGTTCTTCTGCTTACCAGTTCCTTTTCCTTTTCTTTCTTTTCTTCTCTTTGCAGTATGTTTTTCCTCCCACCCTAGCTTTAACCTCTTAGAGTACCCTACTGAATCTGGAGAACGGAGGCAAATAAAAGGGAAATGAGTTAGTGTGTGGGCTGAGTCCTGCAGCGGTAGCAGAACAAGCACGAGCTGATTCATGGGCTGAGTCCCGGAGCAGGATCAGAGCATTCAGGCCAAATCCCAGAGTGGCAGCAGAATGAGTCCTGGAGGGAGGCCAGTGCAAGGAGGCAGCGAGGCCTCATGTTCTGAAGCTCAGCAGGCACGCTCTCATGTTGGAAAAGGACTAGAACTTGAGTACTTAATAGTCACTTCTTATTATCATTCAGGAGTTTTTAAACTCTGTATTCCCACGTTAATCTATTTTTTTATTATTTCAATCCTGTGACAACGCTTTAAATATCTGTACCTAAGATAGTACCTAGAGGTGACATTACAAACTTTTCACTGCACTCATTCGACTGCACATGACAATAAATACTATTCTATTCTAGACTGCTAGATGAAAAAGGAATAAGGTCTATTTAGTTTTCTTTTAAACATCATAGAAGCTGCATGGTACACTGATAATGTTGACTAATCAGAGCGATTAATCTCTATCAATTAGCCAACAAACCAAGAAGTGGTGCGAGGAGTATTGAATGTCATGTCAGAATCATAAGTCATTTACCCACAGTACTCTACAGTTCTAATTGCTAGCTAATTACTATGCTTGCATGTCCTCGTAAGAACATAATAAATCTGCCAATTTCACCATCGCCATTAAGTTCAATGGAGAACCTAATGACTATTAGAAACTTTTACCGGCTTTAGTGCAGTTAAATGCAGAGCAAAGCAAATTACCCAATGATTGGCATTCCTTTTATACTCTGCAAATTGCGAGAATTTTAAAAAATTAACAATGGGTTGTAATATTAATGAGTCATTTGAAAAGGGCAAATTGATGAAATATTCGGCTCCTTTTGTTAAAATCCAGAAGGAAAATCCAGTAAAACTAATAATTGACACATACTAGTCTGACTCATTTTATATACCTCAAAACAGAGCTCCACCAGATCCAAGTATGTTCATTCATAAGTATTTCTGTTCTTTAGTCACTTTTGTTTCATTCTAGGAAGGTAAACCATGACATTAAAACTTTTATGTAATCAACTTCTACCAGGGGATGTAAAATGTGTTTGGGGTGAACATCAAAACCAGATATTGAATATGAAACAATATCCTCCTTATGAACCATACCTGTCTTGCTCATGTGCCTTATCTTTCACTGCTTGATCTAAGTTGTTGAGTATTAATGGCTGAAGAAAGACTAAAAGGAACTGCAGATCTGAATATAACAGTAAATATATTTTTAGAAGAGACAAGGAACCAGCATCTATGGAAATAAATTGGTTAAATTCTGAAAAATGTTGTGGGAACAGAAAACGTGAGTAACTTGTTCTCATTCATGTGTGGTAAGCAGCAGGTTACATTGCTGTTACAACCCCTTTTAAACAACTGCAGCATGCATCTAGCACTCCCAATGCAGTTTATCAGTGGGTTAGGGATATTACCTATGGCTAGAGTTATATGAAGGTTGTCTTCAACTCTTAAAGCAGTCATATCTTGAGGCTGGAGAATATGATGGGAACTTTGTCAAATGTCAATCTGGGCCGTGATACTCTGGAGAGTGGCTAATGACCCAGCAATGTGATAACCAAGGTTTCAGACAAGGCACTTTAGATCTTTATGGAAGAGATGGAAAGAGAAATGTCCTGGATCACTAGGAATACAGGACACCCACTAGACATATATGTAGGAGGTAGTGGAATGTGAAACAGAAGCAAAGGTCAATGCCGTGACATAGATCAAACAACATGGATGCAGTGCAGGGAGATGTTTAATGATCTTATGTGAGTTGTCAATGTCAGTGAGCTCATCTCTAAATGTTACGTGCACTGCCTGAAAACGTGGCGGCGGCAGGTTCAATTGAGGCATTCAAGAGGGAAAAAGCATGAGATTGGCACCAGGTTCATTCAATGCTCATTTAACAAGCTGGTGTAGGTACAATGGGCCGAATGGCCTCCTTCTCCACCATAACAATTCTGGGGTTATCATCAGCAAATCTGAAGAGATGGATAATGAGAGGGGTGCACACTTAATTTGCTTTCTTTCATCTCCTTTTCCCCTCATTCCATAATCTCTGCTAACCTACAATGTATAGTTGATGTAAGCATGAGCATTTTCATTCTGGAATTCTGTACTACAGAAAGCTATTGGAGCTAGTTCATTACATATATCCAAGAGGGAGCTGGACGTGGCCCTTGTGGCTACAGAGATCAAGGGGTATGGAGAGAAAGCAGGAGTGGGATCAGCAATGATCATATTGAATGGTGGTGCAGGCTTGAAGGGCCGAATGGCCCACTCCTGCAACTATTTTCTCTTATGTCCTCATCCATACTGATGTTAAAGTTAATCCATTCTTTGCATGAGTAAAATATGTTTCTTTAAGGTACAGTTGTTTATCCAGTACGTGGTCACACTTTCATGCTATTGTAAACCACCAAGTGATGGATGGTCATTTCTGGAACTTGGGCAGTTGAAACACTCGGAGTCTGATGAATGAGCCAACACACCCCTGTCATGTTGGAGTACTAATTCTTTAAAATTTATTCTGAGAATATGGGTTTTGCTGTCAAGATTGGCATTCATTATCCATCCCTAGTTGCCCTGAGAAGACGATGTTGCACTTTTTCCTTGCAACCCTGGTTTGAAACAATTATGTGTCTTGCTTTGTGTGACAATTGAGAACCGACCACATTGTTACTGAACTGGCATCAAATGTAAGCCAGATCAGGTAAGAACTATAGGCTTGGTGAATAATGAACTTTAGAGTAATTTATTAACAAAGTGATATAATAAACATACTTTTAGTTTGCAAGATCACAACATCTTGGTTACAAATATGAAGGATGTAGGATTGCGATGTACTAAGACTGTCTCTTTCAATTTAGGTAAAATGGAATAATTAAGGGAATCATGTGGCTTGCAGTAAAAGTCTTATAAGGTGAAATCTTGTAATGCGATTTTCCAGTCAGCCTGTTGAAATTTGAATAGTTTAAAAAATATTATCTGAAAAAATCTTTCAGTCTCTCTAGAATGGTTGAGCTATTTTAAAGCCTCAATACTGTTATGATTATACAGGTATCGGACCATTCCCACTCCAGATGAAGATATATCAGAGCAAGTGTTTGACTGCTAATATTTCCTACACCAGTCTCTAAGTGTTGGTTTCACAATCATTGATTATAGTACATAACAAAATTAAACCAATTACCATTAGTGCCACAGAGTCTTATGTACTTCATCAATGCTGACTTCCTTGATCATTCTAAATAAGTTTAGATTTACTGCCTTGTGCTTATGGATCCAGGAGCAGTTGTGCATGGCATCCAGAAAAAAAAAATGGTTTATACAAATAAACAATTTGCAGAGATTGAAATAAAGAGCCTATCAATCTCTATCTCATCACATCAATACCTGACACGACACACTTCAAACCTTAGTTTCATCAATATTAAATTGGATCACTGAATCATTGAGCAATATGATGCAGTTTCATTTTAAATAAGTGGTTTTATTTCCAAGGCAGGCATCTCACGTCAAGAGTGAGGTGGAGCTGAAATGGAAATTGTATATAAGGTTGTAGAAATAGATGGGGATAAATGCCTTCTTGGATCACAGGACAATTTTAAAAAGTGTATTTTTAAACAAGATCTATTTTAATCTTTCATCAATAATAGTTACATTTATGAAAGTTAGCTATTTTGTGTTGTGAAAATATGGACTATTTTCAAATGATTAGCCATCAAATAACAGATGAAATTCAACGCAGAGAAATGTGCAGTCATTTATTTTGATCAGAAGAATGAAAAGAGACAACGTAAACTAAATGGTTTGATTTTGGAGAGGGTTACATGGAGACATTTCAAAAAATGAGACAAGAAGACATAGCTTATTACCATGTATTTATCAGAACAAAGATGTTAGAACAGAATTAAAGATTGTCTCTATACTACGTGCAGAGTTGGAATTGATTAGGTTTGGTCAATATTGACATGGAGAACAGTTAACTGTCAATCTTAGTTCTCAGACCAAGCTAGATAGATCCCATTTGAGCAAGGTGTTGCCAAGATGGGCAACAAATCAGCTCTTTTCTCATAATGTACAAATTGGTGTCCCTTTTCTCAAGTCTGTGTCTTGGCACCTGGTTCTGATCAGCACAAGCTTTGACTTTTTGTCCTTTATAAATGGTTCTCATTCCCGTTCCCCCTCCACTTCACCTACCTGCACCCCACCCCCACACTCCTCATACACATACACACACACACACACTTACACACATGTGGAGTATGGTTCTTGGACAACAGGCTTTTATAGAGAACAAAGATGCATAGACTCAGGGTTTTGTTCAAGCACAAACTGATTAGCTATTAAAACAAAACTGTCCTGAGAATCTGGTTAAAAAAATGCTTTAAGCTAGTTTACATAACACTTCAATTGGTTTGTCTGACTTAAACTCAGCTCCTCCACAAAACACATAAAGTTACCATGACTTATAAAGAAATAAACCATTACTGAAAACCAAAAGGCAAACCCCCACGATTCTGTCTGAAGCATACCTAATTCAAATCCTGGATTTGGTCCTTACTTTTAAATTACATTTCAGCCCCAATATCCTTTTGATTTGGCTGATAACTTGAAATCCACCATGCAGTTGGTCCCTCCAGTGAGAACTGTAGGTCCATGTGCTGGGTTGACTGTTCCTGACCCTCTTTCGTAACCACAGATCCTCAATACGTCAGTGTATCCAGAGTTGATTGTAGGCCTGAGTCAGACTGATATCAGCAGCCAAATTCCTTTGATTTCTTTCTTTTTTATATTGATTCTAATGAACCATATCACAACCACATCGAACATGTTCTTGTTGTTCAGGATGTCTGAGAGCTATCTGTCCTTAACATATTTCACACCAAGTCCAGCCAAGTGTGATCAATGAAACAATAGTCCAGAAAAACCCAATCCAGACACTATGATCAGTTCACAATTTCTCCAAACATCTCTCATGCTGTTTGGAGATGACTCATTACTCGACCCCCCCCAAAATGGACAAAGTTTTGAATCTTCCATTTCCCTCCTCAATGGGAACTCATCTCAGTAAGAGTGACCACTTGGAGGCAAATCTCTTAGCTGCACCAACCTGAGGCAGATTCTGGCATTTCCCTGCACCAAAATCCTATGACAACAGCCTCACATTGTTGAATTCCCCATTCTGAGCCACGGTCTGAATTTAACTCCTGTGTATTTGAGCTGAGGGTTGGTTATATTCACAGCATGGTGTCCATTTTTTTTAAATGTTTTATTAAATTCGGAATCATAGATTCATATTGTACAGAACAGGCCTTTCAGTCCATTGAGTCTGCATCACTGAAAAAACACCAAAGATACATTAGTCCTGCACTGGGTTATAGCCTTGAAATTTATGACATTTGAAAGATTGTGACATTTCCTGCCTTAATCATCTTCCTTGACAGAGCATTCCAGACCTCCGTCACCCTTTGGGTGAAAAAGATTTTCCTCAAATCTCTCTAAGCCTCCTGCTTTTCACTTTAAAATTATGCTTCCTTATAATAACCCTTCGACGAAGGGGAACAGCTGCTTTCTATTGACCATGTCCATGCCCCTCATAATCTTATACATCCCTATCAGGACAATCCCCAATCTTCTCTGCTCCAAACAGCTTATCCAGCTTTTCTTCATAGCTGAAATGCTCCATTCCAAGCAATATCCTGGTGAATCTCCTCTGCACCC
>NC_063337.1:68237722-68316034 GCF_021869965.1 Rhincodon typus
GATTACTACCTGGGTCATAGACCAATTGCCATCATGATCATCAGCATCACTTGTACTCTGCCCAAACGCAGGTCTTTGGCTTACTGACATCTTTCCATATTTCCCTTTCATATACCATTCTCTTCATTTGCCAAGATTCACATCAAAGGAATTTTGAAAGTTTTAATACAAATGTTGGAAGACACTGTCAAGGTTATCTTGATCAAAAACAAAGTTGCTGGAAAAGCTCAGCAGATCTGGACCTGAAACGTTAACTCTGTTTTCTCCTCCACAGATGCTGCCAGACCTGCTGAGCTTTTCCAGCAACTTTGTTTTTGTTCCTGATTTACAGCATCCGCAGTTCTTTTGGTTTTTATTAAGGTTACCTTGATGACTTGTGTCCAGTCACCCTGAGAAGACGGAGTGCCTGATCTGCATACGTTGTTATAGTGCTTGTGATGTTATTCCTTTGACAATATTATAATTGCATGGAGTGAAAAGTTCATATGTTGCACAGCTGAATAGTTTGACTTAAGCAATTTTTAAAATCTGTAAAATTGTAAATTAGTTGTTGTGCACATGTGCCTCTTTGGATAAAATTGTGTTGAATTAGAAAGGCAATTGCTAACCCGAAGAATGCAATACATTACCAACACATCATTTTATTTTCTTTCAGAACTCTTGGCTATTCAGGATGGCACAGGATTTAAACACAAAGCAACTTCTTCAAATTATGATATGACAATGTTTCTACCTTGCAGTTTGTTTTCTCTCTCTGATCATAAAAGCGATGAGAAAGGAGGAATACTTTCCATTCCACGAAACGAATGATTATAATTCTGCTTCTGAAACAACAATTTGAAACTTAAGCAAAGCTTAAAAAAATGACATATCCAAAAACAATAAAGATACAATGATAAAGATAAATGATAAATATAATAATAAAGATGGATGTGACAACACTGAGGGAACAAATCTCAGAACCTTGGTGTTTTGACAACTTAGTATGAATTAACAATTTCTTATTGCATAACCAAAATGCAACTCTTTAGTATGTGTCAATTCAACACTAGCAAAATGCAATCACATGTATTGAGAGCCTACTCATTATAAGCAATTATCATGTCAGAAATCATGCCCACTCAAAGTAGACTGAAGCAACCCATTAAATTTTCATTTTGTGCCAAGAACAATTAC
This sequence comes from Rhincodon typus, assembly GCF_021869965.1. Classification (NCBI taxonomy): domain Eukaryota; kingdom Metazoa; phylum Chordata; class Chondrichthyes; order Orectolobiformes; family Rhincodontidae; genus Rhincodon; species Rhincodon typus. The sequence goes on from NC_063337.1 coordinate 68,238,899, forward strand.
CCTCATTTACCTCGTGAATAGTGTAAGTACAGACCTTCTATAAGAAGGAATTTATTAACAAAGATATGCAGAAACATAGAATAGCAATCTCATATCATATTACTCTTCATTACTTAATTCTCCACCATGTCACTGCAATATTCACACTTCCTGATGCTCCATTTCTTCTTTAAGCAACTATTTTTCAGACATTGTTTTCATTTCTGAAATTGTCCATTTAAACCATAAGGAACTGAAAGCATTGTTGCTATGTTTGCAGGTGACACAAAGGTAGGTGGAGGGACAGTACTGTTGAGGAAGTGGGGATTCCACAAAAGGACTTAGGTAGGCTGGAGAGTGGGCGAAGATGTAGTAGACGGCATACATTGTGGGAAAGTGTGAGGTTTCACACTTTGGTAGGAAAAATAGAGGTGTAGAATATTTTCAATCGTAGAAAGGCTGTGAAAATCTAAAGCACAAAGGGACTTGGAACTTTTAGTTCAGGATTCTCTAAAGGTTAATATGCAGGTTCACTTAGCAGTTAGGAAGGCAAAGGCAATATTAATATTCATTTTGAAGGAGGACAGAATACAAAAAAGTCAGAAGTCATACGGCACCAGGTTGTACACCAGCAGGTTTCTTTAAAATCACAAGCTTTTCATCAGGTGAAGTGAAGAAAAGCATACATGCACAGAATTTATAGACAGTGAGATCAATAAGCAGAGAAATCAAAAGCTCATACAAATGGTATGAGTGGAGTGTCGAATAATAATTTTCAAATAATAAGTTTCTGCACGTGATCAAAACTGTCAGATGGTGTGAGTAAAGTGTCAACTGCTGAACAGGAAGTGAAAGGGATGATCTATAATCCAATTAGTTGAGGCTGAGAGAAAATTACAAAAAAATTAAAATAAGGTGGTGATGGAGGCAAACCAAATAGCTGGAATAACATGCTGAGGGTCTAACCAAAGTAACAAATAATCCAAAACTATACAAACTAGTTAAAGTAGAGAGATCATAACAAGTTACCAAGGTGATGCTGTTTAAACAGGACAATAAAGAAGATTTTGAAAATACAGAACAGCATGGCATGGGTACATGTAGTGCAGCACGAACCCAAGATCACAGTTGAGGCCGTCTTCATGAGTACGGAACTTGGCTATCAGTTTCTGCTCAGTGATTCTGCATTGTTGTGTATCTGAAAGGCCTCCTTGGAGAATGCTTACCTAAAGATTGGAGGCTGAATGTCCTTGACCACTGAAGTGTTCCCCAACTGGGATGGAACATTCCTGTCTGGCTGTTATTGCATGGTGTCCATTCAACTATTGCTGGTGTCTGCATGGTCTCCCCAACATACCATGCCTCAGGGCATCCTTGCTGGCAGCTTATGAGGGAGACAACATTGGCCAAGTCACATGAGTATCGGCCGTGCATGTGGTGGGTGGTGTTCTGACGTGTGATGGCAATATCCATGTCAATAATCAGACATGTCTTGCAGAGGTTGCTGTGGCAGGGTTGTGTGGTGTTGTGGTCGATGTTGTCCTGAAGGTTGGTAATTTGCCATGAATGATGGTCTGTTTAAGGCTTGGCAGTTATTTGAAGGTGAGAACTGAGGGTGTAGGGATGACCTTGGCGAGATATTCGTCATCATTGATGACACATTGAAGGCTGCAAAGAACATGGCATAGTTTCTCTGATCCTAGGAAGTACTGGACAACAATGGGTACTTGATCAGTCGTATCTTATGTCTGTCTTCCAAGGAGGTCATTGCGATTTTTTGCTGTAGCACATTGGAACTGGCAATTGATGAGTTGAGCATCACATCCTGTTTATGAGGGTATCTTTCAGTATCTTTAGATGTCTGTCGCACTCTTCCTCATTTGAACAGATCCTGTGCAAATGCAGGGCTTATCCATAGGGGACTGCTTCTTTAACATGTTTAGGGTGGAAGCTGGAGAAGTGTAGCGTTGTGAGGTTATCTGTGGGCTTGCAGTAGAGTGAGGTGCTGAGGTGTCCGTCATTAATGGAGATGCGTGTGTCCAAGAATGAGACTGATTCTGAAGAGTAGTCCATGGTAAGCCTGATGGTGAGATGAAACCTGTTGATATTGTTATGTGATCATTTCAATGATTCCTCACCATGAATCCAGAGGAAGAAAATGTCATTGATGTATCTGATGTATAGTGTTGGTTGGAAGTCCTGTGCAGCAAAGAAGTCTTGATCGAACTTGTGCATGGAAATGTTGATGTATTGAGTGCAAATTTGGAACCTATGGCTGTCCTGTGTGTCTGGATGAAGAACTGATTATTGAAGGTGAAGACGTTGTGGTCAAGAATAAAGCAGATGTGTTGTTGGATGGCGTCTGGAAATTGGCAGTTGTTGGTGCTGAATACTGAGGCTGTTGCAACGATGCTGTCATCATGGGAGATGCTGGTGTAGAGTGTTGAAACGTTCATTGTTACAAGGAATGTTCCTGTTTCGACAGGTCTGTAGGAGCTGAGTTTGTGTAAGAAATCTGTAGTGTCATGACAGAAGCTGGAAGTTTCTTGTACAATGGTTTTCAAGATGGCCTCAACATTGCCAGAGATGTTCTCACACAATGTCCCATTGCTTGGTATGATGGGACATCCAGGTGTGTTGGCTCTGTGTATCTTTGGAAGGCAGTAAAGGTCTCCTATGCAAGAAATACGCAGGATGAGAGTGCATATGATATTCTGAAGGTCTGAGATCAAAGGTCTCGATCAGTCTGTTGAATTGATGGGTGTGTTCTTTGGTTGGATCAGCAGATAGTTGTCTGTACTGTTCCGTTGTTTGTACACTTCTTTGCAATAGTCCATTCAATTCTGCATGACAATGACTCCTCCTTTGTCCTCAGGTTTGATAATGATGTTACAATTGGTCTTGAGAGCATGGATGGCATTGCATTGTGCTTGGGTGACATTCCGCCCTACCTTGTGGTCAGGGCTGGTGAATCTGGTGTTAATGCATCACCTGATGGTTGAGTATACATGCCGAGCTGAGGGCAGTTGCCTTCTGGTGGGTCCAATTCAACTTTTTCTTCTTTGTTCATGCAACACAGATATCTCTGTCGACCGTTCTGGTTCACTGGTTGTCTCATAGGGCTCATTGCTGAAATCTTGGGGTTTGTGGAAAAGTTCCCGGAGCCTCATTTGCCTGATGAATTCCTCTGTGTCTGCCGTGAGACCAGTGGAGTCCACTTTGGTAGTGAAGCGCCTAAAAATGCTGAAAGATGCCCTCATAAGAGCAGGATGTGATGCTCAACTCATCGATCACCAGTTCTGAAGTGCTACAGCAAAAAATCGCAATGACCTCCTCAGAAGACAGACACAGGACACAACCGATAGAGTACCCTTTGTTGTCCATTACTTCCCCGCAGCAGAGAAACTACACCATGTTCTTCACAGCCTTTAACATGATATCGATGATGACGAACATCTCACCAAGATCATCGCTACACCCCCAATTCTCACCTTCAAATAACTGCCAAACTTTAAACAAATCAGCATTCATTGCAAACTACCCAGCCTTCAGGACAACATCGACCACAACACCACACAACCCTGCTACAGCAACCTCTACAAGACATGTCAGATTATCGATATGGATACTATCATCACACGTGGGAAAGCCACCCACCACGCACATGGCTGATACTCATGTGACTTGGCCAATGTTGTCTAACTCATACGCTACAGGCAAAGATGTCCCAACTTCTTGGATCACTGAGTGCATCCAAACAGTTCTTTTCAGATTCGGTTAACTGTAGTTAAGAGAAGGCTCGACAACAGCAATTTCCTTAAATATGAACATTTGTTAAGTCATAATAAAAGACGAAAAAAGAAAGGAACATTTATTAAGTAAATAAAAAGAATGAAAAAGAGAGGAAAAATATAATAAGCCTCATGCTCTTCTGCACTTTGGGGATCCATGGCTGGTCTGAAGGCTGCAGTTGTTCCTGGCACTGTTTGCAATCCAGGTCCAAGGTGAAGTCCAATGATTTGGAATGAAACATTCTCTCTCTTATAGTGTATAACAAACAGCCAGCACAAAGAAATCAGACACAGAAAGAAAAAAAAAACTGCTGGCTGGTACAGAAAACACAGGATGGGAAAATAAGTGCAGGTGTCATCTTTGGCTCATAAAAGAATATTCACAGGACTCATTCAAGGTCATGTCGTTTGTCACATATTATTCTAAACTTTCCCAGCCTATTTTCGCATCGTGTACAACCTATTTTCTCATGCAGCTGTTAAAATCATCGCTAACTTTTAGACTTTCAGCCCATTCTATACACCCAAGGCATGGTATATTGACGAGACCATGCAGACGCTACAGCAACGGATGAATGGACACCATGCAACAATCGCCAGACAGGAAAGCTCTCTTCCAGTAGGCCCAATGGGTAAGGACATTCAGCCTCTGATCTTTGGGTAAGCATCCTCCAAGATGCCTTTGAGATACACAACAACGCAGAATCGCCGAGCAGAAACTGATAGCCAACTTCCGTACTCATGAAGATGGCCTCAACCATGATTTTCTGTTCATGTCGCACTACATGTAACCCCAGCATGCTGTTCGGTGTTTGTAAAATCTTCCTTACTGTCCTGTTTTAAAGGCATCACCCTGATAACTTGCCATAATCTCTCTACCTTAATTAGTTTGTACAGTTTTGGATTATTTGTTACTTTGGTTAGACCCTCACATGTTATTCCAGCCGTTTTGTTTGTCTCCAACACCACCTTATTTTTAATTTTTTGTAATTTTCTCTCAGCCTCAACTAATTGGATTATAGATCATCCCCTTCACTTACTATTCTGCAGTTGACACTTTACTCACACCGTCTGACACTTTTGATCACATGCAGAGAATTATTATTTGACACTCCACTCACACCATTTGTATGATCTTTTGATCTCTCTGCCCATTGATCTCTCTACCTATAAATTCTGTGCATGTATGCTTTTCTTCACCACCTAATGAAGGGGAAGTGCTCAAAAAGCTTGTGATTTTAAATAAACCTGTTGGACTATAAGCTGGTGCCATGTGACTTCTGACTTTGTCCACCCCAGCCAAACACCAGCAGCTCCACATCAAGAATACAAGAACAGAGAGGGTGAGGCTATATAAGGCTCTGGTCAGACTACATTTGGAATATGTGAGCAGTTTTGGGGTTCATATCAAAGGAAGGATACGTTGATGCTGGTAGGGTCCAGAGGATTTGTATAAGAATGATTCCAGGGATGAAGAGCTCATCATATGAGGAGGGGTTGGGGACTCCGGGGCTGTAATTAGTGGACTTCAAAAAGATGAGGAAGGACCCAAGGGCACAGCCTCCGAGTGAAGGGACAACACTCTAGAATTGAGATGGGGAGTTCATAAGATCATAAGAGATAGAAGCAGGAGTAGGCCATTCAGCCTGTCTTGCCTGCTCTGCCATTCAATAAGATCATGGCTGATTTATTTTTACTCTCAGCTCCTCCCACCTGCATTACTTCCATAATCCCTTATCCCTCTACCATGCAAAAATCTATCCAACTGTGTCTTAAATGTATTTAATGAAGCTGCCGCTGCTGCTTCCTTGGGCAGAGAATTCCATAGATTCACCACTCTCTGGGAAAAGCAGTTCCTCCTCATCTCTGTCCTAAATCTTTGGAATTAGCCTGGTGAACCTCCTCTGCACCATCTCCAAAGCCAGTATATCCTTCCTCGAGTACGGAGACCAACATTGTGCACAATATTCCAGGTGTGGCCTCACCAGCAATTACAGCAAAACCCCCTGCTCTTAAATTCAATGGCTCTAGCAATGAAAGCCAACTTTATGTTTGTCTTCCTGATTACCTGTAAACCAAAGTTTAGTGATTCATGTACAAGCACACCTAAATCTCTCTGCACGACAGCATGCTGCAATCTTTCACCATTTAAATAATAATCTGATCTACTACTATTTTTATTTCCAAAGTGGATGATGTCACATTTACCAGAGGGTACTTAATCTCATGGAGCTCATTGCTGCAGAGGGCTATGGAAGGCAAGTCATTGAGTGCATTTAAGACAGAAATGGATTGATTCTTGATTGGTAAGGGGATCGAGGGTTATGTAGAGAAGGCAAGAGAATGGGGTTGAGAAACATGTCAGCCATAATCGAATGGCAGAGTAGATTTGATGGACTGAATGAGTTCATTCTGCTCCTATCTCTTATGGTCTTCAAAATCAGAGAAGGTTTTTAGGCTCCTCAAGTCTGCTTCAATAGGAACATGGCTGACCTAACATCCCTCACATCCACTTTCCTCATGCCTTTTGCCCGTTACCCTTGATTCCCTTACTGAACAGGGATCTCTCTATCTCAGCCTTAATTATATACAAGGATTCTGTCCCCACAGCTCTCTGTAGCAAGGAGGTTCAAAGATGCACAACCCTCTGAAAGAAGAAATTGCTCCATACATCAGTCTTAAATTGGTTCCGCGTAACTCTGTGATTATGTCCTCTGGTCCCAGACTCTCTCATGAGGGAAAACATCTTCCTAGCTTTTATCCTGTCAAGCCCCTTAAAAATTCTATATGTTTCAATAAGATCACCTCTCATTCTCCAGTGTATAGAGTCCCAAACTGTTTAGATTTTGTTCAGAAAATAATCTCTTCATACCACAGATTATTTTGGTGGATTTTCTCTAAACTGCCTTCACTGGTGTAGTGGTATCATCGTTTAATCCAGAGACCCAGATGCTGTAGTGGGGACTTGGGTTCAAATCCTGCTACAGTAGATAGTGGAATTTTAATTCAATAAATTTTTGGAATTAAAAATCTAATGATGACCATGAATTGTTGTCAATTGTCCGAAAACCCCATCTGGTTCACTAATGCTCTTTAGGGAATGAAACTGCCATCCTTACCTGGTCTGGCCTACATGTGACTCTAGACCCACAGCAACGTGGTTGACTCTAAACTGCTGTCTGGGCACTTAGGGATGGGCAAGAAATGCTGACCTAGCCAGAAACGCCCTCATTCTGTGAATGAATCAACATAAGAAACAACATCTTTCCTTAAATAAGGACAACCAAAACTGCTCATGGGACTCCAGATGTGGTCTCATCAGCGCTGACAAATGGTGGAATTTGAATTTAGCAAAAATCTGGAATTAAGAGTCTAATAATGACCATTAATGAATTATCGGAAAAAACCCATCTGGTTCGCTAATGTTCTTTAGAGAAGGAAACTGCCTTACCCGGTCTGACCAAAATGTGACTCCTGACCATAGCAAAGTAGTTGGCTCTTTTACAGTCCTTTGGGCATTTAGGGATGGGTAATAAATACCAGTGATGCCCTTATCCCGTCAATGAAAAAAAACAGGCTCGGTGCTTCTCCCTGCTGTCTAAAGCTGTCTGTACACAGAAATTCAGTTAAATCACTTAATAACTCTACTATTTGTATACGTTTGTGTATGTACATATGTACATGTGATTACAATCACCTAAAGAATTTTAAATTATGAGTCAAGCTTTCCCCTTATATCCCATATTAAATAACGAACTTTCAATTAGCTTGCAAGAGGTGCTTCCATCTACACTTCACAAGGATGACCCCTATCAATCTTGCTACATTTTTGCTTCTTTTTAATATGATCGCATTGTGTGATTTTTGTGAAACTCTTGATATCTTCTACGGTTGCTATGAGTACGAAGGCCATGATTCTGACTGTGTAAATGACTGCTTCAACTAACAATTTTCTTTGGACATTTTTGTATCAACTAAAAGCCACAGGTAGCCATTTTATATTAACTATGAACCATGGGCATCCCTAACACTTATAAGGGAAGAAAGGAATATGATATGGACCAAATGCGGGCACCATGGTCAGCATGGACTAGTTTGGGCCGAAGGGTCTATATCCATCCTGAATTACCCTATGACTCCATGACTCTAATATTGAGGGAAATTTTTATGTATGGGAAGTTATATAAAATGGCTCTTATAAACTTTCAGAATGACAGTAATCTTATTTAAATTTATTCCTTATAGCTTTTACTTTGTTTTTGACCCAACAGGAAGTATTCACAAAATTATTAGTCATGATAGGAGATTCTATCATATAAAATAGAAAAAAACTTGACTTGTGCATTTGAGCAAAAGTGCTCAACATCGGAGGTCGAGCATACTGAGCAGAATCTTCTGGAGAACACAGACAGCTGGACAGCCAGAAAGAGCCCAAAAAGCCTCTTTTCAGAAAGACCCAATGCATCACGTTCCACTGAAATGCTGTACAGGTCAACGGTGAGCCTTCACCAAAGATAAAGGACCTTCGGGGTTAATCAGAATCTGATAGCAGCTCATCACTCAAGCCATCGACCTGTTTTCTTGTTGGATTAAGAGCATATCGTTTCAGATAATGAAAGCGTCACAATGGGAGAAGGCCCGATCACCATAATATTAGGCAGGAACTGGGGAATGTAAATGGGGTAAGGTTGTTTGATGTGTCATGTGAGAATCTTTTAAAGGCCAGTCGATTAGAATTCAGCACCACTATCTTCCCATGAAAATGATGGATAAGGATGGCAACATTCGGGATGGGTTATATGACAAGAGAAATTGAGAGCTTTGTCAAAAAGAAAAAGGTGAATTTAAATTTCATCGTCTGCCATAGCGGCATTCAGACTCATGTTCCCAGAGCATTAGCCTGGGATTCTGGATTTCTGGTCCAGTAATAAGACCATTGTGCCACTGTTTCACTCTTTGCTGGCTGTGTTAGTGCTGTGCTCGCCAGATTGTGACTGTGCACTTATTCTACATAGTTCACCCACAGAGGTGAATGTCTGTATGCTGGTCGAGGGTGCAGCTGAAGCTGGGGGAACATAATCCTCAAACATGATGATGGCACTGAGGAGAGACTGCCTTGTCTTCGTTCTTTTGTGTTGATCACTGGTTATTGGAGTTGAGAAGATTACATACATTTCTTCTTCTAATCAATGTCCCATTCAGTCAGTACACCCGAAATCAGCAGGCAGGAGGCATCCTCACTTCCCATGAGAGCCCAATCTTTCCACCGTGGATGCATGGTCATATTCCTCCCCTGCAAGATTTACAGCTTCCTCTTTGGCAGGATGTGAATGCAAATATCTAGCAATTCCATCAACACACACACACACACACACACACACACACACGTGTGTGCACACCACCCTCCCCTCAACATGTACATCTGGTTGTGAACGTCTTTGTTCTGTTCACAAAGAGCGTGGCTGAGGCTAATCACAATGGCTGCCTGAGCATACCGATCCATGACAACGCCAGAGAACCTCCAGTAAGGGGTCCCTGGATGCTCGGACCACCTCATTTTCTGCTCTTAGGTCTTGGGAATGGAGGTTTTGGGTGTTGCTAGAGAAGGGGGGTGATAGTGATCAATACATGCTGAACTTATGCTCCTGGCATGCAATGGGGAAAAGCTGTCTGGTGGGCCTTTAGACTTCATTGCCTGACTATTAGCAATAGAAACACTTGGGAGTGATGAGAACTTGTTGCCTGCCACTCCACCCACATGATATACTGTGCTTCCCAGGCATTATCTGGGATTGGACAAAAACGTCACTCTGCTCCAGACAGAGGTAATGTACATTTCCAAGTCTGATGCTGAAACTAGACTCCATTTTGGAAGATTCTCCTCTCTTGAGCAGAGTCCCCTCTTAATTGTATCCTTGAAAGAGAATAAATAATAAAACAGGATTGGAAGTTTTGCATCTTAATATCTGGGAACCTGTTCCTCTGTCATGATGTGAAAATGTCACTCATCCTGTAATTCCAGTACCCACTGTAGCCAAAATGCACCTTGCCTGTAAGCAGTCTATTAACTTTAAGTGGTTCTAGCCCTCTTGTGCCTAGAATGTCTGCTCCCTTGCTGTGTTCTTGCAGTCACTCAACATTATATTTAGCACTGGCTGCAAGCCAGGATCATTTACATTAGCAGGCAGCATACAGTTAGCATACCACTGCATCACTTTGAATGGATGTGGGCTAATTACACATCCCCTTACTCATTTTTGGAGGCACTTGAATATTTAACACACCTCTGTTTCAGGTATTGCTTACTTCAAAAAAAAACGAACATTACATTAACTAATTTACCAAGGGAATAAAAGAAGCATGATTTGATTTGCTTGTCTTGGTTACAAACTTAGGGCAAAGGCATATTTTTAAATGTTTGTGGAAAATCGCAGCTTATTTGCATCAGCCCACACTGGAAGATGCAATTTGCTGTCAGTGCTTTATTACAAACGAATAGACCTGAACATTGTCGTCCCTGAGGTAACGGAATCCACTTAGTGACCAGTTGACCCGAAATGTGCTTTCACACTCGCCCATCTAAACATAGAGGTGTATTCATTATTTATGACCACAATGTCTGCTGATTATGCTTTGCTAACCAGTCTTGCATCAGAGAAACTCAGTTCTATTTCAAAATTGATATAATGGTTATTTGCAAACCCTGACCGTAGTCTTCTGAACATAGGTGAAAGTACAGACAGTAGCTCTTCCACCAAATAGACCCTGTGTTTAATCCCACCATAAATAACGGTTTGAGGAATGGCTGTGATAATAGTGTAGCTTAATATTGTTAATAGACTGGAACATTTTACAGATTTGTACCATTGACAGCAAAATACCAAACACAAATATCATTAAAATTTAAAATATATTCAGAGGCTTTTATACACCAGATTTCCAATAAGTGATCTGTGCTTTCTGTGTATTTGGTGACAGAAAACAATGTTCCCTCCTTTATTAGTTGCTAAATGGGAGGCACTAATTATTCTCCATTGTTAATAAGAACATTCAGCCTTGTTATCTGATAAGGGAGAGTTTAGAGATTAAATACAGTGGCTAATTTACTTTAGTGGTGCACAAAGTACAAAGAAAATCTATGGAATTATTGAGTTTAATATTCTGAACAGTGACAGTCACAGTCACATTGCCACTCTGCTGCTTCTTAACTCACCCTGTCCCAGAATTCTGTTATTAGCCTGAAATTCTGATTTGGGCCTCTTGAGAAATGCAGAGCATATCTGATCCATGATGCCATGATACAGTGGAGAGCAGTGTGAGCTCTGATGCCAAACCAAGCTTATTTCTGCAAAAGTACCTACTGTATTCCAGGGTTTAACAATCCAAAGCATCATTGAGAAGGACAGAAGTAAAGTATGCAAGGTAAATCTGCAAGGAGATAGGGCAGCAGAAGGACAAAGGGGTACAGGTGACAATAAATGTTTGAGAAGATAGAATTGATCAGGCATCATAGGTTGGATTGGGGTGTCAGGTTAGATGTTGGGGTGGGAGGGTTGGACATCTAGGAGAGTCAGGTGTCAGGGCAGTTGATGCATAGATTCATGTGTGTGTGCATCTAACACACACACAGATACACACACACGTGAATCTATGGAATGAATTTGAATTTGCAGATACATTCTAGTTTGTTCAAAAAGCACATAATTTATAGATAATCAATCAATGTGGCGTTTTATAAATCCCTACTTTAGAAATAAAACCAGTCCAACTCCAAACCAAAACACAAACAGATTTTAAACAAGGCCTCACACCTGATAGACATTGCCTGACCTAAAATGTCACCTCTTCTTTACACTGATAAAATCTTTAGTTCTCTTAGGACAGTGACTTCAAAGGAATTTGGGGATTTACGTATACAGATTAATCAATTAAAACCTTCGAACTGATTAAAGATTTAACAGCATCTTAGTTTTGTTTAGTACATCCTCATCAGTTGTGTGACCCTTTGATCTTTTACTTATAAACTCTGTGCCTGATACTACCTCTCTCACTAACACCTGAAGGAGTAAGACTCCAAAAGCTTGTGTTTTCAAATAAACCTGTTGGACTATAACCTTGTGTTGTGTGATTTCTGACCTGATTTTACAGGAGCTAACATAAGGATTGCCCAGTCATTGTTGTGGGTAGAGTCACAGAGTCATAGAGATATATGGCATGGAAACAGATCCTTTGGTCCAATTCATCCATGCCAATCAGATATCCTAAATTAATCTAGTCCCATTTGCCAGCATTTGGACCATATTCTTCTAAACCCTTCGTATTCATATACCCATCCAAATGCCTTTAAAATGTTGTAGTTGTACTAGCCTCTACTACTTCCTCTAGCAGTCCATTCTATACATGCTATACTCTCTGCTTGAAAAATTTGCCCCTTAAGTCCCATTTAAATCTTTCCCCTCTCACCTTAAACCTATGCCCTCTAATTTTGGACTCCTCTAAACTGGGTAAAAGACCTTTACTATTCACCCTATCCATGTCCCTCATAATTTTATAAACCTTGAAATGTCACCCCTCAGCCTCTGATGTTCCAGGGAAAATAACTCCAGCCTGTTCAGCCTCTCCCCATAGCTCAAACTTTCCAAACCTGGCAACATCCTTGTAAATCTTTTCTGAGCCCTTTCAAATTTTAACGGCATCTTTCCTAACTGGGAGACCAGAATTGGATGCAATATTCCAAACAATGAGCAAGAAGCTCATCACTGCATATGACAAGCAAACAGTAAAATAAAAGTATGAGTTACCCACTTTCTGTTTCTCCCACACTCAAACCACATTATTGTCTACAGCAGAGATAGTAGGAACTGCAGACGCTGGAGAATCTGAGATAACAAGGTGTAGACCTGGATGAACACAGCAGTCCAAGCAGCATCAGAGGAGCAGCAAAGCTGACGTTTCAGGCCTAGACCCTTCTTCAGAAAATGGTGCTGCTGGCTCACTGTGCTGTTACGTACCACCATAATGACGATGAGAACACAGCCTGGCATCATCAGAATGGATATTAGGTCGTTGATGAAGTTCACACATTTGGAAGTTATTATTTAGCCCTGCATTTCATTCTCTCTTGGCAAAGAAGATGCCGCTGAATGAATATGTTGTTATGCAACAACTGCAAACTTCTCTGTGCTGCAGGCTGCCTGTGACTGCATGCACATGACTTTGCAGGTGTCGCGTATCAATTCAGAGGTGGAATGCAACCAAAACAGAATTCACTCCCACCATGCCCAGCTGGATTGCAACCTTTTCCAGGCTATCATTCAGGTCTAATGCACAGCATTCTGGCAGAAACCATAATGCCCTCATTCTGCAAGATACATGACATGGTCTGCATTTCAGACACTGATAACCAGAACAGGCCATTGGCAGACAGCGGTTACCCACTGACTGCATGCCTAATGATTTCAGTACACAACTTTTGATGATAATGAAATACATGTTGAAATGTGATTAAGCAGACTGTTGACATATTTAAGCAATGAGACCAGTGCCTGAATTGCTTAGGAAGAGCTCTGTACAATCAGGAAAAAAACATTTCATGATTTGTTACATGGCTTTTGTTGCCAGCTAAGAAAAATTGGAGGAGCAGGGGGAGAAAGGGAAGAGACAACCCACACTGCTTGCTTCTGGCTGGGCTGCTAAATCATTCTATGGTGCACCTGTGAAGGACAAACAGAATTCCCCAACAGTGCCACAACTTCCCCTCTCTCTGTTACCAACCATTACAGTGGCCTCTTGGTCACAATTCAATGACAAAAAGCATCTCCACACAAATGTTTCCAACCTACTTACACAAAAGTAGGTGAAAATAAAAGTTGTGAAGAGGATACAAACAGTTTACAAAGAAATATTGATGGTCTAAGTAAGTGGGTAAAATGTTGGAAAATGGAATTTAATGTGGGAAAATGTGAAGTTGTTTACTTTGGAAGGGAGAATAAAAGAACAAAATAGTATTTAAATGGAGAAAGGCTCAGGAAGGTGCAACACAAAGGGAGTTGGGGCTACATCTGTATGAAGGATAGAAAGCTAGCACACTGCTGTATCAGGCAACAGGAAAGCTAATGAAATGTTAGCCCTTATTTCAAATGGGATGGAATAAAAAAGTATGAAAGTCTTACTGCAACTGTACAAGGTGCTGGCAAGATGACTTCTGGATTATTGTTAGCAGATTTCATCCCGTTATTGAAGGGAAAAGTACTGTTTCATTGGAGGCAGTTCAGAGAAAGTTGACTGGTATGGGCGGATTGTCTGATGACCAAAGACAAAACAGGTTGGGACTCTACTCTCTGGAGTTTAAAAGAATGAGAGGAGATCTGATTGAAACATATAGGATTCTTAAGGGGCTTGACAGGGTAAATGTTGAGAGGTTGTTTCTCCTCAGGGGAGTATCTGGAAACAAAAAGCACAGTCTCAGAAATAAGGGCCACCAACTTAAGACTGAGGTAAGGAGGAATTTCTTCTCTCAGAGGGTTGTGAGCTTCTTTGGAGCTCATTGCCACAGAGAGGTTGGGGAATTGTTTCATACATTTAACGCTGAGATAGATAGATCCTTGATCAGTATTGTATTCAAGGGTTACCGGGGAAAAGGCAAGAAAGTGGTGAGAGGAATTTTGGATTAGCCATCATTCTACTGAATGGCAAGCAGGCTTGAGGGGCTGAACAGCCAACTCCTATTTCTGTTTCTTCCAGTCTAACTTTATAAATCAGACATTGCCACACTGTATGCAGAAGTCAACTAATCATTGTGCATTTCCTTAGGGCTTGTCTTCTGAACGCCTTTACTTGTTCCATTACTTCAGTACATGGTTAGTAGTTGCAGCATGGCTGGTGGATAGCTGCTGAATTTCAGTGACAAAACTTCAGGTGGCCTCAGCGGATGCACTCAAGCAATTCTGGGTTGGAAGGCTCTGCTTCAGACTGTACCAACGCAGCATGGGCAGAAGCAGTCTGGATTAGTTGGCTACTTGACAACAACAGGGACCATGGTGAAATGGCAGTAGTGGGAGGGTGAATGCTCTCATCTTGAAAGAAAGCTTTCCCATGCTCCATTATTCCACAGATTTGATTTTATTTTATTTGATTTGATTTATTGTAGTCACATGTACCTAAGTACAGTGAAAAGCTTTGTTTTGTGAGCAGTACAGGCAGATCATAGCAAACAAGGACATACAGATCATAGGGTGCTTAGACATGGGAAAGCATACAGGTTACAACTGCACAGGAGGTGCATAAAGCAAGATCAACATTATTTGAAGTTTGGGAATCCATTAGACTGCTGTGTGACCACATGAACCCCCTTGCGTACTAAGAATCAGTAATAAATTAGCAGTGACCTTAACCCTCATGGTAGCTTGTTTTACTTGCATGACGGCACTCTGATCTTGTGAAGCTGCAAATTGAGATTGTATTCATTCAATATGAGCTCCATTTCAAGTCTGTGCTGAGACATTGGAAGCTGAGATATTGGCCATCAGATACTGCATCATGGATAGGTCTGCAAGTGTTCTCATAGAGCTAGCCACCAATTCCATACTGAAAATTTTGGGCTCCAAGCTTTGCACAAAACCCTGTGCAAAAATTGTTGCCAAACTCCTCCAATCAAGTTGATTGTTGACTATTTGGTTGATATGCCATTGAAATCTTTAACTGAATCCTCTGAAGCAGAACTCCTGACTCTTACAGCTGATTAATTGATTTTGCTTCTGCTCACCAGCTCCTTTCTCCTGGTTTAGCAGCTGGAACTGTGTGCAAGTTGCAAGATATGGATGTGAGGTTTTCCACTGTGCTTAGTGTGTGAACTTCAGGTAAAGCTATGATTGTTCAATATGTGCTCTCCTTCTTGGGTGCTAGGGAAGTATTTCATTGAATAGTGTTAGAAGCTGGTGAGGGTGGTGAGACATTCAGTTTGCAGCTTATTGTCTGATTTGCAGCATTCTTTATAATGTAATTAGTTAAAATCATACAAATATGTAACAATCACATATTAACAAGAATAGACAAACATATTCAGTAGGGAGCTGTGAAATTCGTGCAGGGGATATTATAAGATGAGTAAAATTGAATTATAATGATTTGAGTGACTAAAGTGGCCATTGATTGGCTTGGTTTGTGGTGCAGAGCATGGGTCCAATTCCTGTGCAGCTGGGTTCAACATGAAAGTCAATTTCTCTGATTCTGGTTTTCACAAAGTCATAACAGCATAGAAACAGGCCCTTTGAACACTGCCCCCACCACCGCTACCCACCACCCAGCCCCCAACCCCCACCACCTCCCCACACCCCCTCCCCGCCCCCCGCTCCCGTCAAACTCCATGCTGACCAACAAACACCAAACTATAGTAACCCCTTTTATCTTCACTTGGTCCATAGTCAGCTATGCTTGGCATTTTAGGTGCTCATTCAGCTTCGTAATTTGTTTGAGAGCAACTGCTTCCACCACCCTCTCAGGCAGCAGGCTCCCATATTTCTACCACCCTCCGAGTGAAAAGCAAATTTCTCAGATCCTCCTCTGAACCACTTACTCCTTTCTTTAAACTTATGCCACAGAGACAACAAGGTGCAGAGCTGGATGAACACAGCAGGCAAAGCAGCATCATAGGAGCAGGAAGGCTGACGTTTCGGGCCTAGACCCTTCATCAGAAACTTTAAACTTATGCCCTCTGGTCTTAAACACATCTGCTGTGATGAAAGGGTTCTCATGATCCACTCTGTCTATGCCTCTCATAATTTTGTATACATCAATTGGATTCTTCTTCTGCTCCAAGAAAAATAAATCCAGCATATCTAGTCTCTCCTCAGTACTAAGACATCTCCAACAACATCATGTAGGTTCAATTTGGTGGTCAGCACTTTTACCAAACAGAATCAATCTTCCTTATTTCAACTAAGCATGGCAGTTAACCGTCAATCATCCTTAATGAGTGCATTCTCTGTGGCAACCCTTCTACAATCCACATTGACATGTCTACAAATCAGCAGTCTCCTCCCGTGCAGTGTGAAATGTTGTTTTCCTTCACTTTGGTGTTTCTTTTGCATTGTTCTGATGAGTGCAAGATGAAATGTTTTGGCAAAATGTGTCTTTTCTTTATCATAATCATAAACATTCTCATAAATCCCAGCCACAATCATTTATACGAGAAGAGAAAGCAATGGACATGTATTGATTACATATTGTGAGTCACACTTCTGTTTGTGAATTCTATTACATTTTGCAGCCTAAAGGTTCCAAGCCTTTTCTTCAAAGGTGTTGAAAGTATTTGTTTCTTGCACCAGACTTTTACATTGTTTCCTATGTGATGCTGGATTCTGCAGTATTTCCCAATGTCAAGGCGAACACACATTCATTTGTAATTCAGTGGTCGAAAACAAAAAAAAAACAGCCTGAATATCTTTGGGAGAAAATCTGAAATTTTAGTTCAAGGAACACATAACTATTGCCCCGAGGCTGTGGAAAACAAGTGCAGACTGTGCCATCAGGGAGTTTCATTCTCTCTTTGGAATGACAGAGTAAATAGATGTATACTAGGCTAGTAATGGAAGTGCTGCCCATGCAGCTAAGGAAAACAGATGTACAATTGATCATTAAGGGATGTACTATCTCAAACTAGACTGCCACATAAAAGCGAGACATGTTTCGTGACCAGGGACTGGATATTCCATCATTCATCTTCCAGGAAATGTTTATGTACACATGCAATTGCTGCCCTTTTCATTAAGTGGCCAAATAAAGCATCTGGACCAAAGTCAAATGAAATAAAGCAAATCTGCAGCTGCTGGAAATTTGAAATAGAAACAGAAAATGTTGGAAACACACAACAAAGAGACTAAAGTTGAATCTGTAGAAGGAGGAACAGGTTAATGGGTTGAATTTTAATTGGGGTGTGTTTGTGACATATTGGTTGACTCTTCCCCCTCCCATCCAATAAGACAAAATGTCAGCCCTGAACTTATCACAGTTAAACAATATTCCCATGTAGTAATAACATGCTTCGGACAACTTGAGGGACCTCTGCACCTTAGCAACAGAAGTCCTGTACTTGAGGGTTCTAATGGTCCCAGCAGTGAGAGGGCATTGCTGAAGCTACGAGTATAGGTCCCAGGATGAAGACCAACTGCTTCATCTGTCAGATGGCAGTGGAGTAGCAACACAACATTTGGGCTGTTGAGCTTGGGGCTCATTTGCTGCCATTTACTATCTTTTTCTTTTGTTCTTCTTTTACTTTTTGCATTTTATGGCATCTTTGGGGGCCATTGGCGAGAACAAGGCCAAATGGCAGCAATGAATCTGGGCTGCATGTTCCAGGATTCAGCAGCAGCAGCAATGGATTCAAGGAGCAAGTTCTGGATGCCAGTTGCGGCAGCAGGAACAAGTTCCGAGGACCTGTGGAGCAGCAGGGACATATCACGAGGGCCTGCAGTGGTAGCGGGAACATGTTTCACGGGTGTGCGGTGGCAGCGGGAGCAAATTCTGAGGGCCTGCGGTGGCAGCAGGAGCGAGTTCTGAGAGCCTGTGGTTGCAGCTGAAGCAAGTTCCAAGGGTCTGCGATGGCAGTGGGAATGAATTCTGAGAGCCTACAGCGTCAGCAGCTCTCAGACTTGAAACTCCAGTTAGGGAGCTAAGACTACCTTTGGAAATAAGACTTTTAGATCTGGATGCTTCCCCCTTTCTTTTTGGCTTTGTTTTATTTGTATTTCTGCTTTTTTTAAATTTATAGTCTTTGTATTTTAGATGGTTGTTTTGGGTTTTGTATCTAAGGTTTTTTTTAATTTGGGTTTTTGTACCTAAGAATGGCGCCAGAGAATGGCGCCTTTGTATACTTTTTACTGTACTTCTGTACTTGAGTACACAAGACAATAAAACCTAATTCCAGTTCTAATTCTAAACCTTGATCATCAGAGGAGGTGCCGGTGTTGGACTGGGGTGGACAAGGTCAGAAGTCACACAACATCAGGTTATAGTCTGACTTCACCTGATGAAGGAGCAGTGTTCCGAAAGCTTGTGATTTCAAATAAACCTGTTGGACTATAATCTGGTGTTGTGTGATTTCTGACCTTGATAATGAGAGGAACAGCTCGGGAGTACTGGATGAAGAAGGATCCTAGGGAGCTGAGTGGAGGGGATAGGGAGCAGGTTGTGATGGTCCAGGTGGGAATTGATAAAGTGGGGAGTAGCAGCCTGGGGTGAGAGCCTTTCCTATCCCTCAAACAACATTCCCTTCTTCGTGCTTTTTAATCAGTTGGTTTAAAGAATGATCTTCGCACTTCTGCCCTGGGCACATTATGCGTGGCCAGCATGATATTCAAACTAATTTCACTTGCTGGTGAGCTCAATTTCTTGTTAAGTACTTTTGCAAAATGACAGGTGGAGTCATGACATCTGAATCCCTCTCACTCCCACCGCGCCCCCCCACCCCCTACCATTTTAGGACTTGTAGGTTGGTGGTGGACCAGAAGACAATGAATGGCCTTGCCACTCATCATACATGTGCCACCTTACATTAAACCCACACTGTGGTGAGGAGAAGTAGCGCAAAAGCCCAACATGACCTTGCACAGACTGAGAGAGGTCAAAGATGAATGTCTTTTAAGTCATAGACAAGTGGATAGGTAAAGGTCAGAAAGGGAAGTTTTGTGATAAAGTGGAGACCAGAAATTATTAGGTTATAAAATTGATGGTAGCACAAAAGAAAGTAATTGAGGGAGGAACAGGAAGACAAGATGGGTCACGGAATAGTAAAAACGGTTACAGCGGAGTAGCAGAAGAAGTCAGAAGAATGGAAAATCTAACTAATGGGAGGCTCCCATGTTAAGGTAATATGATGGAAGAAAGACAAGCAGAACCCAGGACCACAGATCATTCAATTCACTGATTGAAGATGTCCATCCCACCCACCTGTCTCCATACTCTCCCACTCACAATGATTCTAATGAAATTATCCTTCATTATCACCAATTATTTTAACATTCTGTCATGGGATTTAAGTGTCATTAGCAATTAAGTCTAATATTTGTCACTTATTCCCTATCACCCATGATCTGAGTAGTTTACTTGACCAGTTCAGTCAGCATTTAAGAATCAGCCATATTGCTGTGGGTCTGGAAACACATGTAGACCAGACCAGGTAAGGGTAGCAGATTTCCTTCCTCAAAGAACATGAGTGAACCAGATGAGATTTTACAACAATCAATAATAGTTCTCACGGTCACCTTTGCTAAGATTAATTTTAAATTCCAGCTTTATGAACCGAATTTAATCCCCACCTGCTGTTGTAGTGTTATTTGAATACATGACCTCTGAATTACTAGTCAAGTCACATTTCCATGATAACCACCACCTTGTCTCACCGCTGTCTGAGAGAAAATGTTGGTGTTTTTAATTTTGAAGTCCCAATCCTGAGAGAGCTGCTAGTCAATCAGAGATCAGCCGTTGTTCACATGGGCAGCATTGTCACAGATGGTGGCAGCTGCCAGTAATGTACTCATCAGAGGCCAGGATCAGTGAGATACCCAGGCCAAGGAATAAGTGCTTGATAATGTGGGAGTTGCCCCTCCCTCAGATGAGTTTGTAGATCACTTCTCTGGAGCAGTTGAATTTCTTCCCTCTTAAATGTCTGATTTCAAGAACCATGTTTGACAAACTGACATCTTTTTAAACTATCAATGAAATCAGGACAGATAGACAAAATGCACACAAAAATGATCATGTCAAAATTTTGGAGAAACCAGGCTCCAAACTGAATTGGTTTCATCATCCAGAAGAAAGACTAGTCCATCATAAACATATAAAATGTCTGAACTTTGCCAAATCGCTTGGGTGATTTGGAGGTAATCACTAACATAGACCAGTAATATTGATAATGGCACCTGGAATAAGTTACCCATCATACATGAAATAGCAGATGATCAAAACATTGAAAAAACATGCACACATTGACTTGTTCTGGACCTAACTCTGGAACAGCTCCAAGAACAGAAGTATTGCCTGAATCCCAGCTGACTGCTGTGCATATTGGACTGTTCAATTCCCTTACAGATGGCCACTTCATCCTGTGAGTGCGATGGCTATCAACTGTGGGCAGATGTTGAAAGTGATATACTAAATATGGTTTAGAATTAAACACGTTTGGATAGTAATGTTTAAACTGAAGGTTGGCTACATAAGAACACCACTAAAACATGAGAAAATGACGGGTGGGGATACTGCTAAGAAGGGGAAAAATGAAGATTACATCTGCTTAAGTCCTTACAATAAAGGACACCATTATTACATCAGTCTAAACAATCAGCTCCACATGTAACAAAACAAAAGGACAGCGTTAGTTGACAGCATTCCACAATTGGCTCTTCTCGATGTCTTTAGAGGAAAGATGTGAAATAACAGATTACATTTGTCACCCCATGACCTCAAATGTAGCTTTGGAAACATGGCAGGCTGCTTGCACTGGAATTTGTTAAAATTTATACAGATACCTTCCACATAATTGTAGAATTCATTTATTTAAGCAAAAACCCAAGGCTTTGATTTCTTTTTAATTAATTAATTTCTGCCTCAATATCATATCCTCATTTCTATGTATATATCATACCTTTGCAAAAAGGTTTGACTTTCAAACTGATAAAACATCTTTACATATTTCATCAGCTTGGCCTTCTGACCCAAAAGACCACTTTCAAAATCTAGATTTTTAATGGAGGGCAGGTCAACGCTCTGCACAATTAGGACACCCAAACAAAAAATACTGAAGTTGCTCCAATAGTGGAAGTCAGACATGGTACATGATGGCTCTGTTTGTTCAACATCAATCATATCATCACAAGAACTTCACTGCACAAATTTTCTTTTGGGAAGGAAAAGCAGAGAAGGATCTGATTTCAGAAAGCACAAGCAGTTTGTCTTGCCGAATGTGTACGGTGAGTCGGAAAAAAGGAGGATAAAATGTGAATAAGTATACGCAATGTCCTTTCTTTTAAAAGAAATCTTCTGTCATGGGTATGCACATCACTGAAATTTGTTGCCCATTCGTAATTTCCTTTTAAACTAAATGGCTTGCTTGGCCATTTCAGAGTCAATCACATTGCTGTGGGTCTGGAGTCGCATGCAAGGCAGACCAGGTAAGGACGACAGATTTTCTTCCCCAAAGGGCATTAGCGAGTCAGATAGTTTTTCATGATCATCGACGGCAGTTGCCATAATCATCACCACCAAGACTAGTTTTTAACTCCAGATATTCTTGGTAAGATTTTAAATTCTACCAGCTGCTGTGGTGGAATGGTGAAGCTATGACTCCCACACATTAAGTTGGGTCTCTAGATTAATGTCCAATGATATTATCACTATGCTATCATCTCCTCTTGTGTCAACAGTCATGACACCCAGAACACCAACTCTACCCTGATTGGATACGGTGCTTTTTAAAGCAACTTCTTCACTGCCGACCTCCTATCTTGAATTCCATCCAGCATTCTCTTGCAAAAAACAGGGCATTTATTGTTGACAAGTTTGTGAGCGATTTAGAGAATTATCCTATTAAAGTGGAAAAAGTAGTGCTTCATGTTACATTTGAGATGTAAGGAAATGAATATGAGGAGGAAAATGTTTCCATAAGTGTGATTGTAGGAGAATGAATGGAGGTTGAGGAAAGTCATTGTTGTAAGTATTGAGGTAGGAGATGGGAGCAGAGAGTAACATAATAGTACTACTATGGTTTAATGAGATGTTTGTGCCAATAGTCATGCCCACTGTTCCACAAATCATCCCATAATGTATAAGATGTATAAAATTTCAATTCAACTACCAAAATGACCAACTTGCCTGATGGACTGCTTTCAGAGCAAAAGCAATCCACACTAGGTTAAATCAATAACAGAAAACAACTATTCATTGTATTAGACTTATCTTCAACAAAATATAGAAAAGAAAGAATTTCTAATCTACAACTATGTACCTTAAATTGAACTCCTTTCAAAACACTCCAAATGCACACTCGATTGTGATTAAGACAAGCAAAAGAGTAATGATTTAACATGGATATTACAGGAGGAAAAATAATATAGTCAGAGTAAACAATAGTCTAAAAATCAAAGGTTGATTAAATTATTTAACAAAGCTTTCTACAAATTTTAGCAAAGATGATATGTAAGGTGAAGGTCATTCTTTAATTTCTTGGCTGTTTAGAAAGTCTAATCTTGTTAGATTTCCTTTTTAAGCTTTCTTCCATTTCTGTCTCTTATCTACATGGAGAGAGAGGGGGAAAGATAGATGTTTTCAGTTTTCAGGCTCTGGGTGGCTCTCTCTCTGCTGTTCTGATATTTACAGCCTGTAAACATTCTGCAGCTCATTCAAGCAGAGTGCTGTTGTCAGGTAGAATTTCCTTAATTCAAAAGACTGTAGGTATCACTCAGTTTCCAATTCTTCCTCTCACTGCTTTAAAAAGCAATGTTGTATCACACAGCTCAGAAAATACACAGCAATTGACTTTTAAGTTTCAAATCACCCCTGGTATTTCTATTTTACTTATTGTTCTCAAAAATAAAACATGTGTAGTTCCTTATGGCATTGTTACCCTTAAAGCATCCGTGAGGCCATTGAACTTTATCAACATTGAACTCACTTCTGCAAGGTAGATGCCAATACATCAGACAACAACAGCATCACTCCCTTTGTAATGTCAGGTTTACAACAAAGAACAGACTGAGGCATATTCAGAAGGAGACAGGGTAGTGAGAGATGAGAGCAAAGGAATTGAGATGACCAATGTCACACAGCAACACTCAATGAAAAAGTGAATAAAAGGTTAAAAGGCCACAGGAAGGGTTCTGAAGGAGGGTGAACACTGGAAATGAATGAAATGCTTCTCTGAGCACAATATGGACTCTTGACTAAAGCAGGGGACTGGGAGGCAAAGTTGATGGCAAAAGAGGTCAGCATCTTATTGAGACCAAGATCAATTAATGTGAAACATAAGTTCTTTTCTAAAGATGGATTTTTCAGCATCAGAGAGCGAAGATCTGAAGGTGTCATGAATGCTTGGAGTGAGATTAGAAGAGGGGTGTTTAGTTAGTGGGAAGCGAAGGGGAAGAGAAGGCTCAAGAGTATTGGCACTCATGAGCTGTTGTTATAGCGTATCACCTAAAAGAAAGAGAGAAAGTGTTTTGTCAAAAGAGTCCAATGAATTGTTCTGAGGAACGGTCACCGGACCCAAAATGTTAACTCTGTTTTTTCCTTCACAGATGCTGCCAGACCTGCTGAGCTTTTCCAGCAACTTCTGTTTTTGTGTGAATGAATCGCAGATTGATGGAATAAGAAAATAAGTAAATAACTAAGGTGTTATTGAAAATTTCCACCTTGCACTTACCCTGACATTTCTGTCCTCAACCTGCTGCACTCTTCCAGTGAGGATCAACATAAACATGAGAAACAGAACTGCTTGTCTACCTCTTTCTTGAAAGGAACAAACTGTTTGTCTTTTCCATTTCTCCCATTTACTTCTGTAAATTCAGACAGTCACTGGAATATGGTCCTACATGTGATTTAAGTGTCCTTGTACCTTTTATTCACAGGTTTATACAGTAACAATAGATCATTTGACAAAGAGAACATCGTAACCAAGCACAGTTTTATGCTCACACTGCACGTCCTGTGCTTTTCTCAGTTGGAGTCACTGGATAACAATTGTGAGCATGAACACTGTGTGATCTTGTCCCCTCCTGAGCCCAGGGAAAGCAAATATGTCCCAGTGACTATGCAAAAAAGAAAAGAATGAATTTGCATTGACAGAGCACTTTGTGGCTTCAGGTCACCCCAAAGTGTTTTTTAAGCTGTGAAGTTCTTCTGAAGTATAATCAATATGAGAAAGTAAAGCAGTTATGGTCTTCCTATTATTTCACTTGTATTCATTCCTGCTGAACCCAGAATTTATTGCCCGTCCCTAAATAACGTGAAGAAGGTATGGGTGAGCTTCCTTCTTGAACTGCTGCAGTCCAGGTGCTGTAGGTAGACTCAGCATGTTGTCAGGGAGGGAGTTCCAGGCTTTTGATCTGCTGGCAATGAAGGATATATTTTGAAGTCAGGATGTTTAGTGACTTGGAAGAGAACTTGCAAGTGATGCTGTTCCCAAGCATTTACTGCCCTTGTCCTTCTAGTTGCTAGAGGGTTTGGAAGATGTTGTTGAAGGAGTCTTATCCAGTTGCTGCAGCGTATCTTGTAGATGGTAAACATTGCTTCCATTATGCATCATTGGTAGAGGAGATGAAGGCTGAAAGAGGTGGATCAGGTCTCAATCAATTAGATTGCTTTGCCCTGGGAAGTGCTAAAACTCTTGAGTATTGTTGGAGCTACACTGAATGCAAATATTCCATCACACTCCTAACTTGTGTCTTATAGATGGTGGACAGGCTTTGGAAAGACAGAATGTGAGTTAATCACTGCAAGTTTTCTAGCCACTGACTTGCACTTGCAGTCACAATATTCATAGAGCTAGCCCAGTGCAATTTCTGGCCATTGATAATCCCCAGGATGTTAATAGTGGAGGATTCAGCGATTGTAGTGCCATGGAATATTAATGGCTGATGATTGGGTTATCACTTCCTGGAGATGGTTATTGCCTGATACTTGTGTGGTGTGAATGTTACTTACCATTTGTCAGCCCAAGGTGACATGAGGCTGAATTTACTGAATTTGGACATAAACTGCTTCAGTATCTGAGGAGTCACAAATGGTGTTGAACATAGCATGATCATCAATGATTATCCATAATATGGATGGAGAGAAGGTCTTTGATAAAGCAGCCTAGGACCCTACCTTGAGGGACTCTTGCAGAAATAGCCTGGGACAGAGATGATTGACTTCCAACAACTTTAACTATCTTTCTAAAATGATTTGGATACAGTGCACTCACTGTAGACACCATGTACAGCTTTAGTATAACATATGGGTTTTCCACACAATTTTTTTATAAAGTTTTATTAACTGCATCATTAAGCTGACCTGCCACATTCAAATATTTGTGTAAGAACACTCCCAGGTTCCTTCCCCCTTTTTGAAATGTACCATTTAATTTGTCTTGTCTTCCCCCATCTTTCAATTATAATGTACTAATTATCATCGATCATGTGTCTGCCTGTTTGACTAGTCTATCTATGTTGTCTTGAAGTCATCACTCTTCAATAATTTCATGTTACCTTAAAATTTTAAAATTGTACCCTTTCTGCCCAAACCTAAATCAGGAATAATACTGGACAAAAATAGCAGTATTCTTAGTATTGAACAATTTTCCCCTAATCTGAAAAACAAACATTTATATCAGGTGTTTATCACTATTTTATTACGGAACCAATCCAAGCTGCTACTACGGCTTTTATACTACAGGTTTCAATTTTGCTAACAAGTCTAATGTGTGGAATTTTATTGAAAACTTTTGAAAGACCATATTCACAACATCAACTGCAATTGTTGTCCATTCATCCTCTCTGCTGCCTCACAATAAACTCTACCAAGTAGTCTGGCTCACCATTTTTAGTCCAGGCCTGTTCAAGTTATTAATTTTCTCATGGGTTACTGTTTCCAAACACTTACCTACTGGAGTGGTAAAACCATGTGTATGTGCTGAATTTATGCTTTTCCATTGTCTTATGCAAAGGCTGTAAGATTTACAATTGTCCATTCCTCTGGCATGACCCTGGGGAGCGTTAGAAGATGTGTGGCCAGTTCCACTGCAATTTCTACTATCCTCAGCAACTGAACATACATCCAATCCAGAATGCTGACTGGTGACAATAGAAGTAAATTCAGCAAGCCAATTGTAGATTAATTTACAAACCTTCCCTTCGTGTGGGGGAAATGCTCAATACCTGCATATTATTTCTGGAATTCTGACAGCGCATTGAAAATGGAAAACAGGTGGGAAAACTGGTTTTAACTAATACTTTCTCAACATAAACAAATGGCAAGGAATAATAAGATGAAGGATCTCATCAATCTTTGCCAATGTAACATAGAAACATAGAATCATACAGTTTTGCAGAATGGAAAGAAGCCCTTCATCCTATTGTGTCTGTACTGGCTGCCAAGCATTTACTGACTCTCATCCCATTTTTCAGCATTATAGGACTATAACACAATGAGAAAAAGGAGCAGAATTAGACCATTTGGCCCATTAAGTCTGTGCCACCATTTGATCATGGCTGATATATTTCTTAACTTCATTGTCCTGCTTTCTCCCTATATCCCATTCCCCATTTAGAAAATACACTTCAATTCTTCCTATCAAAGTGCATAACCTCACACTTTCACACATTCTATTCCATCTACCACTTGTTTACCTACTCTCCTAGCCTGTCCAAATCCTTTTGCAGCCTCTCCGCTTCTTCAAACTGCCTCTACCACTCTTTCAGGCAGTGATTTCCAGAGATCTACCACCCGCTGGATGAATTTTTTTTCACAAGTTCCCTTCAGTTCTTCTGTCCCTTATCTTAAAACTATGCCCTTGATTATTGAAGGAACACAGCAGGCCAGGCAGCATCAGAGGACCAGGAAAGCTGACATTTTGGGTTGGGACCCTTCTTCAACCTGGCCTGCTGTGTTCCTCCAGCTCCACACTTTGTTATCTCTGACTCCAGCATCTGCAGTTCTTGCAATCCCACTGGTTATTGACTGTTCTACAAGGGGATAAGTTCATTCCTATTGACCCTATTTTGGAGACTTCTCTGCTCAAAGGAAAACAACCTCGGCCTACCTACTCTGTCTTTGTAGTTGAAACACTGCAGCCCAAGTAACATCCTGGTGAATCTCCTCTGCACTCTCTCCAGTGCAATCACATCCTTCCCAAAGCGTGGTGACCAGAACTGCACATAGTAATCCACCTCATTTTAGACTGCCCCATCATAAGTTCCTTACTCTTTTATTCAATTCCTCGACTAATAAAGGTGAGTATCCTATATGACTTCTTCACCACCTAATCTGCCCATCCTGCTGCCTTCTAGGATCAATGGACATGCACATCAAGGTCCCTCTGATCCTCTGTACTTTCCAGGGTTCTAGCATTCAAGATGTATACCCTTGCCTTGTTAGTCCTCTCAAAACGTATGACCCCACACTTTTCAGGATTAAATTCAATTTGCCATTCACTACCTATCTAACCAGCTATGTCGTCCTGTTGTCTACGACTTTCCTCTTTACTGACTACCACACCACCAATTTTCATGCCAGCTGCAACTTACTCACAAATTCTCCAACATTCATTTCTAGATCACTAATGTACACTGCAAACAGCAAAGGACCCAAAACCAAACACTGAAGCATGTCACTGGACACAGGCTTCCTGGTACAGAAACAAGTGGGGTGGCACAGTGGTTGAGTGGTAAGCACTGCTGCCTCACAGCACCAGACACCTGGGTTCAATTCCAGCCTCAGGTGACTACCTCTGTGGAGTTTGAACATTCTCCCTGTGTCCATGTGGGTGCACTCTGGTTTCCTTCCACAGTCTGAAGATGTATAGATTAGGTGGATTGGCCATGCTAAGTTGTCCCACAGTGTCCAGAAATGTGTAGGTTAGGTGGATTAGTTATGGAAAATGCAGGGTTATAGGGCAGGGGGCTGACTCTGGGTGGGATGCTCTTTAGAGAGTTAATATGGACTTGTTGGGCTGAACGTCTGTTTCCACACTGGAGGGATTCTATTTTTTTAAAACAAAATCACCCTTTCCCTCCTGCACTAAACTAATTTTGAATCCAATTTGTTCATCCTGATTCTATTCCTTCAAAAAAAATTCAAAAGACATTCTACGCTGGCATTCCAACATCATACTTCGCCAAACGTTGGTTTACCTCATTTCAAATTCTCATATAGTTGTTTTACTCTGTGGAAAAGGTAACACTTACCTCAGGTAAGATAAAATTGATTGTTACTGGATATTTTCTAAGGTTGGCTCACAAAACGTAATGGATCATCAACTGCCTAAGACCTTTATTTTGGTTTAGGGAGTTTTCCCACTCAGACAACCAAAGATCTATTATTTCTGTACCTGTTATCCCACCTCAGGATCTGGAAAGTCAGATTACATTTACCAGTGAAAACAGAACTGGGCAAAAATAGTTTTCAAAAGGCCACTGAATATAATCAGGAACAAATTTATCAGAAGAATTTTGTCAGCAGTCTGAATGTTATTTCCCTGTCAACTCAGATATTATATTAGAAATTGAGCCATTGTGGGACTTCAGACTTACGTATGAACACTAGATGCATGAACAATATTTTATTCATTTTAAGAAGAACTGAATGATTGATGGATAGAACCTTTGATCTCAGCTATCAATCTTCAACAAACCATTCTTCAATTTAGTAAGACAGTGCACGTCCATGCATCCATTAGGAAGTGAATAATTTACAAATGCAAAGCCTTTTAATGCCATCATCACTCATAGACAGAAGAGAAACAAAATCCAGTGTTCAGACCAATGAAGCAATGCCTGCCTTCCATCAGGATACATGCTCCGTAAATTTTCTGTTTAGACTCCGTTTGGCACTAACACAAGACAAGCAGAATAATGTGATTACTAGCTGCATTCTGCTTCAGAGAGCTACATGTCAGAGGAAATTTTCTTCCATTAAACCTATGGTGGACACGTGAATACTACTGTTCACTCAAAACAAATGGCAAGAAATGCTCAGAGTTTATGTGAAACAAATTTTAGATATGAATGAGTAAGCCTTTATTATTCAATAAATCTCTTGACATTTAATCTCTTTTAGTTAATTTAAATATCATTACTTCAGATGGTCTTTGCTACCCTTTGGACATTACTAGGGACACATTCTGTTTCAGGGCTGTACCAAAATACTATCAATGATGGTAAAAGAAAAAGAAGAACCTCATATGCTAGAAACTTTTAAGTAGATATTTATATTTAATGCATTACAAGGATACCAGGAGTTCGCATTGCTTGGCAAAGGGTCATTATAACCATCCTTCCTCATTTCCATTTGAGTGAACAAATGTAGTTCTCCAATGCTTTTACTGAGTGCAAGACTTAACAACATCTGCAATGCTTGCAGGTAGGTCTTAACCTTCACTGATATCACACTCACTTTCCAAGGATAAAATGGGCCCTGAAACATCTAGTATGTTGCACAGGGCATACACTTCCTGTAATATGAGACTGTATATCCCACAATATTCGGAAGAGCAGATGATGTGGCAGCCATGTAGCACACCCGAGACAGTGATGACCTCACATATTCATGGGGCCTCCTCATCACTTCTGGCATATTTAAATTAAAAATGGCTGAAACTTTTGGACCACTCTTGTGGAGGGTAATCTGTCCTGGCCAGATAGATTCATAGTGCTTGTGCACGAAGGCCTCAGTCAACCTGAAGTTTTCCACCATGAGGCCACTTCCAGGGCAACTGCTGTACTCCCAATGCTCTTCGAAGCCCTTAGACTGACTGGAAAGTTCCAGTCAGACCTTTGATTAAACGCATCATTATTCCTTTTAACTTACTTAACAAAAATTACCTTCAGCTTACACTGGTAACCATTCTACCCATGATCTGGTCTCCAGGAAAAAAGCCAGGGTTTTGGGACCGCGGTGGGAAATCTAAATGCCATCTGGGGTCAGGAAGTTCCGTGGCTGTTGCCTTCCATTGTTCTCGCAATCCCTTTCCCCACCCTATTTTCACAATATCCTGGTCCTAATTTCTGTTTGAGGTCATCTATGAAAATTGACTTCTACTCTATAAAAACCGAAAGAGCTGCGGATGCTGTAAATCAGGAACAAAAGCAGAAGTTGCTGGAAATGTTCAGCAGGTCTGGCAGCATCTGTGAAGAGAAATCAGAATTAACATTTTGGGGCCAGTGATCCATCCTCAAAACTGATGGTAGTTAGGAATTGTTGGTTTATAAGCAGAGGATAGGGTGGGGGGAGGGTGTAAGGAATAAACGATAGGTGGGGTTTGAGCCCAAAGAGAAAGAAGAACAGTTGGACAGACTAAAGAGTTGATAATGATCTGGCTAGGAGAATGAATAAGGGCAGAAGGCTTGTTTTTTAGTTTAATCAGGGTATTATGATTGGCATAGGTTTGAAGGGCCAAAGGGCCTGTTGCTTTTGTCTCTTTTGCGAATGGGCAGGTGTTACACGTTCAGCGGTTGCAGGGAAAGGTGTCATGGGGCTGTGGGGTGAAGGAAAAGTGAACCATAGTGTCCTGGAGGGAATGGTCCCTGCAGAAGCGGACAAGGGAGGAGACAGGAATATGTGTTGGGTGGTGGCATCTCGCTGGAGCTTACGGAATTGGTGGCTGATGATCTTCTGGATGTGGATGCTGGTGGGATGGTAGGTAAAGACAAGGGGAATCCTATCGCTGAAGAGAGCAGATGAGGGCGGAAGTGTAGGAGATGGGTCAGACCAGGTTGAGAGCCCTGTCAACAACAATGCTGGGGAAACCTTGGTTGAGGAAGAAGGTGAACATTTCGGATGTTCCCTTGTTGAAATTGGACTCATTAGAACATATACGATGAAGACAGAGGAACTGGGAGAATAGAATGGAGTTTTTACAGGAAGCAGGGTGTGAGGTTGTATGGTCCAGGTAGCTGCGAGAGTCGTTGGGTTTATAGTGAATATTAGTGGCCAGTTTGTCCACAGAATTAGAAACAGTGAAGTCAAGAAGGGAATGGAGGAGTCACAGATCGACCAAGTGAAAGTGAGGAAGCAAAATCAACAAACATTTCCAATTCCGGACGAAAGAGGGAAGCAACACCAATGATATCATCAACAACATATTGGAGAAAGAGTTGTGGGTGGGGGCCAGAACAGGACTGGAAGAGGAATGTTCCATGGACCCCATGAAGAGACAGACATAACTGGGGTGCATGCACATGCCCTTGCCTACCCCACTGACCTGAAGAAAATGAGAGGAGTCATCCTCCTAGTCCCCAACCCCACACACAGGCCTTGTTATCTCATAGTCTGCCATCACACACTGTCTATTGTCAGCCACTAACAGTCTCTATTAATAGCTACTCACTCTCTTAGCCAGGTTGTTTTCCACTCCTTTGTCTGTTCAACTGTTCTTCTTTCTCTTTGGGCTCTAAACCTAACTCTTGTATACTCCTTTCCCCTTCCCCCACCCTATATTCTGCATATAAACAGACATCTTTTAGCTACTGAGATAGTAGGAATTGCCGATGCTGGAGAATCTGAGATAACAAGGTGGAGAGCTGGATGAACACAGCATCAGAGGAGCAGAAAGGCTGACGTTTTGGGCCTAGAAACTTCTACAGAAGATTTTCTGAAGAAGGGGCTAGGCCCAAAATGTCAGCCTTCCTGCTCCTCTGATGCTGCTTGGCCTGCTGTGTTTATCCAGCTCTACACCTTGTTATCTCATTTTTTAGCTACTATCAGTTCTGAGGAAGGGTCACCGGACCCAAAATGTTAATTCTGATTTCTCTACACAGATGTTGCCAGACCTGCTGAGCATTTCCAACAACTTCTATTTTTGTTTGTGGTTTATACTGTAGTTGGATATCCATTACAAAAGATCAAGAAAAGCAGTTACCTGACACTGATGCCAAAGACCAATGCTGATATTCACCTAGCCCTCTCACTCTATTGCAACTGCTTCTCCTCTCCAACCTCATTAGTCCCCTCCAAATAGCATTTTCCCTGTCTCTTAGATTATCCTTTCTGTAGTTGCTTAACATCGCCTCCCAGTGGATATTTAGCTGGATCTTGTAACTGCTGGTGATATAAGACCCTGAAATTGAACTCCTGTTGCCAATGAGCTGCCAGAAATGCAGGCACTCTTAGCTTTTTATGTCTCAGAGGATACACTCATTAGCTTGCCTGAAATTTGTGCCGCCTATCAATCTTGAAGAAAACTTGGAGAAATACTTTTTTCTGTGTCCACCCAAACAGTTTTGTGGGGATTTTTCTCAAATTGCAACTTCTAGCCCAATAAATTCAATATTTGCTTTGGTTTTAACAATGTTGGTGCTGGCTCATATGAACATACAAAATAGTAGCAGAAATTGACCATTCAGCTCATTGAGCCCACCCCACCATTCAATAAGACTATGGCTGACCTCTTTATGTTCCAAATTCCACATTCTCATTTCATTCAATAACCTATGATTCCCTTGCCTAACAAGAATCTATCTACTTCCAGTTTAAAAATATTCAATGATCCAACCTTCGCCATCTTCTGAGACAGAGAGTTCTAAAGACACACAACCCTCTGAGAGAAAACAAATTCTCCTCAACTCTGTACTGAAAGGGCAATCCCCAATTTTAAAACAGGGCCCCCGAGTTTGAAGTGACCCACAAGAATAAAGTCCTTTCCCATATGCCCTGCCGAGACCATTCAGGATCCTTTACACTTCAATCAAGTCACTCTTCACTTTTCTATATTCCAGTGGAAATTAAATCCAGCCTGTGTAACCTATCCTGATAAATGAATCGGCACTTTCCAGGTATAAATTTAATAAACTTCCATTCAACTTCCTTCATTGTTTTTACACCCGTCTTTAAATAAGAGACTTAAAACTGCACACAGTATTCAAAACATGGCCTCACCAATGCCCTGCATAACTGAAGCATAGAATCCTTTCTTTTATGTTCAATTTCTCTCATAGTAAAGGATAGCATCCCATTAGCCTTCTTGAATATGTACTGTACCTACTTACTAACACTTTATGGCTTACGCACAAGAGCTCCTAGATCCCTCTGCACCTTGGACTTCTGGTCTTGAGTAACTAAATGCTAGATATTACAGTATTTCACCAAAGCCCTTATCATTCTCGCAGCTTTCTTGACAAATATTTATTTAGCTCAAAAGAAACATTTATTTTCTCAACAGTAAGTGCGACTTCCAGTGCTTTGCTTATCCTGTGAGAATTACATTTATGAATAAGAGCACTCCAATTAAATGCTTTGTTTATATGATTCTTCTTATTGTATATATGGCAATATGAAAGAAGAATTTTGTGCTGTGAATTAGGACTGTGCTCCACTCTTTGTGCCTCTGTCCTTCCTTGGCGAACACTGTCTGAGCTTGCACAGACCCTATTAGAAAATAAATACTCTTTGAAGGAATAATCATACACATATGTGCACCTAATCCAGAAAATGTTGCATAATAACACCCTTCTTGCTTACTTTTCAGAAAGAAGAATTGAATGTCTTTTTAAGCAACTAATTCTTGTCTCTGACTTCTCACAGACTCCTACAGTCATAGAGTCCTACAGCACAGAGATAGGCTCTTCGGCCCAAACTGGTCCATGCTGACCAAGATGCCCATCCATGCTAACAGCATTTCTCTGCACTTGGCTCATATCCTTCTAAATCTTTCCTATCCACGTATTTGTCCAAATATCTTTTAAATGGTGTTAGAACATAGAACAAAGAACAGTAAGCACAGTACAGGCCCTTCGGCCCACAATGTTGTGCTGACCTATTATTCTACTAAGATCAAACTACCCTGCATACCCTACATTTTACTATCCTCCATGTGCCTATCCAAGAGTCGCTTAAAAGTCTCTAAAGTATCTGACTCCACTACCACTGCTGGCAGCGCATTCCACACGCTCACCATTCTCTGTGTAAAGAACCTACCTCTGACATCTCCCCTATACCTTCTTCCAATCATCTTAAAATTATGCCCCCTTGTAATAGTCATTTCCGCCCTGGGAAGAAGTCTCTGGCTATCCACTCTACCTCTGTCTCTCATCATCTTGTACACCTCTATCAAGTTACCTCTCATCCTTCTTTGCTCCAATAAAAAAAGCCCTAGCTCCCTCAACCTTTCATCATAAGACCTGCCCTCCAGTCCAGGCAGCATCCTGGTAAATCTCCTCTGCAGCCTCTCTAAAGTTTTCACATCCTTCCTATAATGAGGCGACCAGAACTGAACACAATATTGCAAGTGTGGTCTAACCAGGGTTTTATAGACTTGCAGCATAATCTCGCAGTTCTTAAACTCAATTCCCCTAGCAATGAAAGCCAACACACCATACACCTTCTTCATAACCCTTTCAACTTGGGTAACAACTTTGAGGGAGCTATGGATGTGGACCTGAAGATCCCTCTGTTCCTCCACACTGCCAAGAATCCTGCCATTAGCCCTGTATTCTGCATTCAAATTCAACCTTCCAAAATGAATCACTTCACGCTTTTCTGGATTGAATTCCATCTGCCTCTTCTTTGCCCAGCTCTGCATCCTGTCAATGTCCCATTGCAATATATAACAGCCCTCCAAGCTATCCACAACTCCACCAATCTTTGTGTCATCGTAAATGACACCCGCCTCAACCACTTCCGCTGGCAGCTCATTCCATGTGCATGCTACCCTCTGTATAAAAATGTTGCCCCTCAGGTTCCCACTTATTCTTTCCCTTCTTATCTTAAACTGATGCCTTCTTGTCCTTGATTCCCCTAACCCTGAGAAAAAGACTGAGTGCATTCACTTTATCAATGCCTCTCACGATTTTGTTCACTTCTATAAGATCCCCCTCAGTCTCCTATGCATTAAAGAAAAACATCCTAGCTTTTCCAACCTCTCCCTTAATCTTCACAGCTCCTGAATGATATGAGCCATGGCAAGAAAATTGGGAGAATCTGGTGAAATGTCCGTTGAGGAACTTCTTGATATTGAGAACTAAAAGTTTGATTTTCCAAACAAGTGTTGGATGACTAGACAAGATTCTCACTTGTGAGTGTGACAGGCCTATTTTTGTGGAGTATTGATCATTATCAGCCTTATTACTACCTAATCATGCCTTGTTAATTTGCAAGTTCCTATTCTCCCACTTGCTGAATAGAAATATGATGCCAAGAATCCCTGACATTGAGATCAGAGTGGGTACCTGGTGACTCCATCTTGCTCCTTTGGAGCTCCATTGTGGACATCTGGTACCAATAGCTCAGAGCACACTCTGTGGAGTGGACTTACAGACCCCACATCTATGGGCATTCACTTATGACATGTGCCAGCCTGACTGCAACACAATGACATATCTCTAATCCATTTGCTGGGTGCTTTAACCGTTCAAATGCACTAGCTCCTCTCATTGTCAGGCAGCCTACCACCTGCCTGGGTGCTTTCAGCTCGATTATGGGGCTATATTCTCCAGGAAAGGGAGCAATTAAGTGAGCTGAAAGTGGCTGGTACAGCTGTTAATGCTGGTGGGGGAAAGGTTGTAAGGTGTCCCAAGTGACTAAGTAGGCTGAGAGCATGCAAGGTTAGTAGTGATTGGGGTGGGAGAAGATTATTGAGGGAAGATGCCGCAAGCACTAATGAGAGTGATAAGCATGAGCCTTGGTGGGAGGTGGGTGCAGTAGAAGAGATGGAGAGAGTGGTGAGTGTAAGGTAACAGAAAGAAGATGGCAGTACTTGCCCAGGTAGAATCAAAAAAGATCACTGACCTCCTTGCAGCATTGCTTGACATTTCTCCAGACCATGGAAACAGCCCAGAGTTGGGTAGCAATGTCAGACCAGGCTGGCAGCGTCTGGTGTCTTGGCCCCACTATTGTCCTAGAAAAGAGGATGGTTCCTCTCTGTGCCATCTCATCCACCAGGACCTCCAGGTCCCTGTTGAAAAGTGAAGTGGCAATTTCCTCTTGTCTACAATGTCCAAGGCAAATATCTTGAACCATGCAGGGCTGGTGTGAACTGCCAGTGAATGATTGGATGATGGCTCTTTAAAGATGGCACTGGTGCTGGTACATCCCAGCAGCAGTGAGTACTTCACTTATCGTGAGTGGTAGAATGGGCTAGCGTTGAACACGCAGAGTGCCATAGCGGTGTGGTACATAATTAATGAAGCGAATTTGGGGCAACAGCACAAGAAAATTCACTTGGCCTCATTGCGAGAAACATTCTGTTAAGCCCAATTTATGCTAAGATTCAAGCAAATATATTAAAAGTCATTCATGTTGTACTTTGGACAATCAAAGAAGAAGAATTTTGAGATGTTATCCTACCTATTTTAAACAGATGAATGCCTTTATTCAGAGAAATAAATTTTGTACAAACAATTTAAATATCCTGATATTAATATGGGAACAGTAACATTTCCAGGCAATAGTGTTTTAACCCAATCTCTAATTCTGTTCTCTGACATTGTCCAATCTCTGCCCCTATCAAGTAAGAGAAGACACAGTTTTGCAACATCTTGGGTAAGATGTCCTCTTGAATTGAAACTACAAAGAATATTCAGTTTGTGTCTGGTAACTGTACATTCCTTATATCGCATTTCAAAACATAATTGGTATACAGAGGTAGAGCATTGCTGAAAAAAAGACACATACTATTGAAGCTTCTCACCCTGCACTCATCAGGACAATTTGTCAGAATACCAATTCAAAGGGAAGCCAACATTTACATACACAAAAATAAAACTTGCTGGAAAAGCTCGCAGGTCTGACAACATCTGTGGAGAGAATCAAAGTTAACGTTTCAGGTTGAGTGACCCTTCCTCAGAACTGGAAGCCAACATTTATACTGCTTGAGAGGACAGCACTGATTGGTCAACAATTGGACTCTGATTGGTAGAGTTATTGCCATTGACAATACATTCATTTATGATGATTGGCATTATTTTCGGAAATTCATCAAAGCTCCTTAGAAATGCCTTCCAAATCTATAACCACTTCCATTGAAAAGGATGAGGACAGCAGATACATAGGAACACCACTACCTGCAAGTTTGCCTCCAAGCCGCACATCATTCTAACTTGGAAATATATCATCATTCCTTCATTGTCACTGGGTCACAATCCTGAAACTCTCTCCCTAAAAGCATTGTGAGTCGATCAATAGCACATGGATTGCAGTGGTGCAAGAAAGCAGCTAGCCACTACCTTTTTCAGAGCAACTAAGGATGGTCAATAAATGTTGGCACAGTACGCCTAAGTCCCATGGAAGAATGAAGAAAGAAATACTTCCAGGTTTTGTTTAAATTTTAATGCAGGCAGGTTGGTTTTGATTAGACAGGACAATGCCCTGAGAAATGAACTAGTGAATTGCTGTCACCTATTTGGTTGAGTTGAAACAGGTACAGTGTTTACACATTTCCTTCTGCCTTCCATGTTAATACACATAGCTTCCGTTACAAGCAAGTGTTGCTCACGATGAGTCCAAATGATAATCCTAAATTGATGGTATAATTCTTTACATACTTAGGATTATCCAGCAAATATTGTCAATTGCAGAATCACATTTAATGTTAGATTCTGTGGTTGGGAGTATTGCAAACATGGGATTGTTAGCTGGTGTTGTTACCTATCTTGTTGCAGACAGAAGGAATACGCTGCTTGTCATGATTCACTAGTTTTTGGGTGTACAGTTTACATTCCTGTCATCACACAGATATTGAAATTCATGTAACACATTACTCAATTGTGTGACAGACAGTGGATCTTTTTGGTTTGATAACAGCATTATGTTACTGTCAAATACTACTCATGTTGCTACTGCATAATAGCAGCATTAAACAGCTTGCTTTACCCATTGCTCAAACCCTTGAGAAATCTTAATGTTCCAGAGTAATCTGGGTAGACTGGGCACTTTTCACGATAAAGAACTCTTAGGGCTTTTCATGTGTTTGCAAGACCTGACCAAGATCTGCAGGATAGTTTTGATGTGCCTTATTTCAGCAGCAAGGTTGCACAGTGACAAATAGTTCAGGCTCTATTGATGATGTTGATGATAAGGCCAATCTTATAGTGTGTGAAAGTGCCTGATTCCCAACGTGTACACTGACCAGTAAAGCAGGTTTGCAATGGACAGTGGCATAGAATGCTCTGGTCAAAGTCTCAATTAGGACCTTGAAGAATCAAAGCTGATTTGACTTTTTCATTACAAATGTGAATTTGAGTGAAGGATAAAGCCTATAAAGACAGGTAAGGAAATGTTTATAGGCAACTACAGAATTTAAAAAAAAAGTATTGTAAACATATCATCGACATAAGAGAAATATAGTAATCAGAATTTTCCTGGTGAGTGCAAGATGAAAGGCCTCAATAAAATAAGTCTTTTTTTTAGCAATATGTCTCAATGCTTTGGACATCCTGAAGTAGAAGTTGAAAAGCTATTTTTCATGCGTGTGCAGTTTTTATGCTCACCCTTCTACATGTGAATGTGAAAATCATTTCATTTAGACAACTGTTCACAGATGGAATGGTAATAGCAATAAGATCCAACCATTCATGTTCACAACACAAACTTTATCTGAAGATATATAGAAGCAATCAATAACAGTCTTATAGAAACAACATACAAATCTTCAAGAAAAACAGGCATTGCTGAGTGTATGCAGAAAAAAGAAATGGTTTAGCAAGATTCCAATAGCTTATTTTCTCTGTACATTAGTCACTAATATTCATTGATTTGTTATAAGTGATTCCTGGACTTTTTGAGAGAAAAGCAAAAGATACATCAACACCAACTGTAAATAAACAGCAAAATTGAGTCTCGGGAAATATTTTTCTCCTAGATACCTTGCCTTATGTCACTAATTTAACACTTATTATGTGAGGCTGGGAAGAGAATTTGCAGACTGTTCCCATGGCCACACACCCAACCTGTCCAATGCTTCCTCATTAGATAACCCAGGAATCAGTCGCATGGACCTTCACTAAACTGCTTCTCATGCATTTATAGCCTTTTTCAGACAAGTCGACCAAACAGTACATAGAACTTCAGTTGCTGTCTCACCAAGACCTGTAAAAAATAATAACATTTCCTTACTTTAATATCTCATTCTCTTGCATTTAACAACATCATTCTAATTGCCTTCCTAATCACTTGGTGTACAAAATATTAAGTTTGTTGTGACACACACCAGGTCACTCAGATCCCTCCACATCCCCAAATTTTGCAATCTCTCTCCATTTAAATAACATACTGCTTTTCTCTTCTTCCTGACAAAATGGGCAGGTTCACATTTACCCATATTATCCTTTACCCGTTAAATTTTGTCCACTCACATCAGCAGTCTATTTTCCTTTGCAGATTCTTTATGCCCTCCTGACAACTCACTCCCCTACTTGTCTTTGTAACAACAACAAATTTAGCAACCATACATTTGAGCCCTTCACCCAAGTCAAAGGTAAAGGTCTTATGATCTTATGTTTCAATTGAGTGCAACCCCACTGAGGTGCCACTAAATGATCTGATGCTAGTTGTAGACAAGGAAGGCATGGTGCACCAACTGAGGTTCCTCCTCATCTTCAAAAATTAAAGCTGCTCCTTCAGAGATGGTGTCTGCTGCTGGGATACTAACTGACATACTGATGGAATAACACAGATGAGTGCAATATAACCATGAAAAGGGAGACTGAGTACAAAAGGTGCTTCTCAGATGGAGAACTGCAGCATATAAAACTTGTCACAGAATTGGTCATCTCCACCCGCCACATACTCTCCTCACTAGTCCCCACCCCTTTGCTGTGAGATGGTCCCTAGTAAACAACCACTCTGAACATTAACCCCAGCTTCCCCTGTTCAACATTATCTACTACTGCCAGATTTGGCACTTTCTCTCCACCTTTGACTTTTTATGGGTGTTATGGGCCCTCTTGGAGACAATGGGAGAATGAATGGTTCCATATCTGGATGGGTCAACTCCACAATTTATTTCAGGTAATCTTCTCAGACATCATGACTCAGTTTTAAAGAGCATGAAGACACAATCAGTTAACATTGTGGCTGTGCAGGGAGCCTCCACCGATAATCCTAGCAGACAATCAAATCACATTAATACTTCCCCATTCACGTGTGGTCAAGTTGAATGACAGAATCCTTGCCAATCCTTACAGAATGTAAAAGCTTTCTCACCCTATAGATCCACATTTTATAGATGACCCCGAGTAATACTTCTTCAGTCATCCCCATCCAAGCGTTTTTTCTAAATCAGAAGAGGTGCCTGTCCCTGCACTGCACTTTTTCTCTAAGCTTTCCTGGCGCTCATGTACTCTGATGCCATTCCTGTGCACCTATCTACTCAAGGTTTTCTTTCACCTGCAGTCCCACCAGTCAGTTGTTCATTGATTGGCTGGCATTTGAATTATTCTAGCTCGATTAGGTGGAAGGCTGATCTGAAATGCAGAATAATACCAGCAATGTGGGTTCAATTCCTGCGCTGGCTAAAGTTACCATGTTGGATTCTCCTTCTGAACTGCTCCACTTGCCTGAGATGTGGTGACCCTCAGGTTAAACCACCACCACATCCAAGCAGATGGCAGTGTCTGTGATAGCCAATAGATTTCTAGGAAAGCCTGTAAACTGATCTTTAATATGACTTACTCTGCATCCTTCCCCTTGGTAATTAGAATCATATAGGCCTTGAAACTTGGTAGAAATGCTGACTAGCTAGTCTCGAGGAACTTGAACAAGGGGAACTACAGCTTGAACAAGGGGTACTACAATAGAATGAGGGAGGACTTGGCTAAAGTAGACTGGAAACAAAGATTTTATGGTGGGACAGTTGACGAGCAGTGGAGGACTTTCAAAGCAATCTTTCAAAGTGCTCAGCAAAAGTATATTCCAATGAAAAGGAAGGACTGTAAGAAAAGGGGTAATCTGCCATGGGTGTCTAAAGAAATAAGGGAGGCTATCAAATTGAAAGAGAAGGCATACAAAGTGGCCAAAAACAGCATGAAACTAGAAGATTGGGAAAACTTTAAAGGTCAACAGAAAGCCACAAAAAGAGCTATAAGGAAAAGTAAGATAGAACATGAGAAAAAACTAGCATAGAATATAAAGACAGATAGGAAAAGTTTCTATAAATATATAAAATGAAAAAGAGTGGCTAAAGTAAACGTTGGCCCTTTAGAGCATGAGAAGGGGAATTTAGTTATGGGATATGATGAAATGGCCGAGGCATTGAACAGGTATTTCGTATCAGTCTTCACAGTGGAGGACACTAATAACACACCAGTAATTAACAAAGAGACAAAGGTAGGTGAGGACCTGGAAACAATCATTATTACGGAAGAGGTAGTGTTTGGCAAGCTAATGGAGCTAAGGATTGATAAGTCTCCTGGTCCTGATGGAATGCATCCCAGGGTACTAAAAGAGATGGCGGGAGAAATAGCAGGTGCACTGGTGGTAATTTTCCAAAATTCGCTGGACTCAGGGGCAGTGCCAGCAGATTGGAAAACAGCAAATGTGATGCCACTGTTTAAAAAGGGAAGTAGACAAAAGATGGGGAATTATAGACCGGTTAGCTTAACCTCTGTAGTGGGGAAGATGCTCGAGTCTATTATCAAGGAAGAAATAGCAAGGCATCTTGATAGAAATTGTCCCGTTGGGCAGATGCAGCATGGGTTCATGAAGGGCAGGTCATGCTTGACAAATCTTTTGGAATTCTATGAAGACATTACGAGCAAGGTGGACAATGGGGACCCAGTGGATGTGGTGTACCTAGATTTCCAAAAGGCCTTCGACAAGGTGCCGCACAAGAGGCTACTGCATAAGATAAGGATGCATGGCATT
Source organism: Rhincodon typus (assembly GCF_021869965.1). Classification (NCBI taxonomy): domain Eukaryota; kingdom Metazoa; phylum Chordata; class Chondrichthyes; order Orectolobiformes; family Rhincodontidae; genus Rhincodon; species Rhincodon typus. Next base: position 68,281,204 of record NC_063337.1, read on the forward strand.
AAGGGTAAAGTATTAGCATGGATGGAGGATTGGTTGACTAACAGGAAGCAAAGAGTGGGGATAAATGAGTGCTATTCTAGCTGGCAGTCAGTGACTAGTGGTGTGCCTCAGGGATCGGTGTTGGGACCGCAATTATTTACAATTTATATAGATGATTTGGAGTTGGGGACCACGTGTAGGGTGTCAAAGTTTGCAGATGACACTAAGATGAGTGGCAAAGCAAAGTGTGCAGAGGACTGTGAAACCTTGCAGAGGAACATAGATACATTGAGTGAGTGGGCAAAGGTCTGGCAGATGGAATACAATGTAAATAAATGTGAAGTCATACATTTTGGTAGGACTAATAGTAAAAAGGATTATTACTTGAATGGTAAAAAGTTGCAGCATGCTGCTATGCAGAGGGACCTGGGTGTCCTTGTGCATGAATCACAGAAGGTAGGTCTGCAGGTACCACAAGTAATTAGGAAGGCAAATGGAATTTTGTCCTTCATTGCTAAAGAGATTGAACTAAAAAGCAGAGAGGTTATGTTGTCGCTGTACAAGGTGCTGGTGAGGCCACACCTGGAATACTGTGTGCAGTTTTGGTCTCCTTACTTGAGAAAGGATGTACTGGCACTGGAGGGGGTGCAAAGGAGGTTCACTAGGTTGATTCCGGAGTTGAGGGGGTTGGCTTATGAGGAGAGACTGAGTGGATTGGGATTATATTCATTGGAATTCAGAAGATTGAGGGGGGATCTTATAGAAACATATAAAATTATGAAGGAAATAGATAAGATAGAAGTAGAGAGGATGTTTCCACTGGCAGGTGAAGCTAGGACAAGAGGACATAGCCTCAAGATTAGAGGGAGCAGATTTAGGACTGAACTGAGAAGGAATTTCTTCACCCAGAGGGTTGTTAATCTATGGAATTCCTTGCCCAGTGAAGTAGTTGATGCTACTTCAGTGAATGTTTTTAAAATAAAGGTAGATTTTTTTTGAATAATAAAGGAATTAAGGGATACGGTGAGAACGTGGGTAAGTGGATCTGAGTCCACGAAAGGATCAGCCATGATCTTATTGAATGGCGGAGCAGGCTCGAAGGGCCAGACGGCCTACTCCTGCTCCTAGTTCTTATGCTCTTATGTTCTTATGAACTCACTCTCTTTCATCTTGGAATGACAGTTTAAAGTACAACAGTTTACTGCCTGAAAATTTCAATAATTTTCTGGGATTTTGGCCCAAATTTCTACCAAGGCAGAACCTAAATATAGAGGTCCTGACCCATTTTCAGGCATCCATCATTTTTGTTGTGGAAGGGATGCATTTTACACGTGTCTTATTGAAGTATCGGTATGTTTGAAAGTGTAGCCATCCTCAAACAGGAGCACTTTCAGTTCTCAAAGTTTTTGAAACATGTTTTATTGAATTTGAGAAAAATGTTGAAACCTGCCAGAATTCTTTAGAGAAGTCAAGTACACCTTTGGGATGTTAATAGTGGACACAAATGTATACAAAAAGTAGACGAAAAAATGAGTGATTTCACTTTAAATATATTTTTCTTGACATAAGTCATTAGCCCAGCTGCCTCACAGCGCTAGAGACCCGGGTTCAATTCTGCCCTCAGGCCACTATCTGTGTGGAGTTTGCACATTCTCTCCATGTCTGCGTGGGTTTCCTCTAGATGCCCCGGTTTCTTTCCACAGTCCCAAAGATGTGCAGGCTAGGTGGGTTAGCCATGCTAAATTGCCCATAGTATCCAGGGATGTGCGGGTTAGGTGGATTAGACATGGGAAATGCTGTGTGACAGCGATAGGAGAGTGGGGTGGCTCAGGTTGGGATGTTGGTGAGGACTCGATAGGCCAAATGACCCGCTTCCACAGTGTAAGAATTCTATGATTCTATGATGATCAGTATAGAGCTTCCCAAACTGGGACATGAGATGATATTTTGGGGCTGTGATGTCCAAGCTGGCAACTGTTGCTGTGGAGATCTAACCAAGTATGAACAATTGTAAGTTTCCTTTAATTCCTGGAGTTTTTAAAAATCCTGGATGTGGCCAAATCGACCAACTTTGAGACTTAATTCCTTCTCCAAAACACAGGAAAAAGATAGGTTGTTAAAAATCCCTGAGGAGCTAACACTTTTTCCATTTGCCTCTCAATCAGGTCTCAAAACTTCACTGTACGAATGTTACTCCTCCTCCCACCCTCAGTTTACATTACTAATTACTTCATTTGAGTATTTGTACAGTCTTATGGCTGAGAGGGAAGGAGTGCAACATTTCTCTCCAATCTCATTACTGCACGGACTACAACTTAAACAAAATGGTCAATTGAATTCTATCTCCATGATAAATTTAGAATAAAAAGATTCATCAAGAAGGTCACTTTAATCAACACCAAATGATTGATTTATTATAAAACAAAATGTATTCCACCAAATGCAGAATTAGTTAATATACAATTTACAATATGAAAATATTAATGTTTATCTCTCTAAATAGATTAAAACACACTAGATAAAGATGTGTGTTGGTGGTGGGGGAAGGTGCAACAAATGGATTTCTCTTTGTAGAGATTCTCTTTAGGAAAAAAAATCCCCTTTGGGCCAATAACAGTCAGTTCTTGAAGGGAATGAGAGGATTAAGTGTGAACTATTCAGATGGCTGCTCATTTGATGTTCTGGCATTCATAGTTAGGTCACTGGATAGGTGCAATAATCTCTCCACTCTCAGTAGTCATGGTCTGCTCATGAACCACAATATTGCAAAGTCTTCCAGATGCTCTTCAAAGGATAATCAGGTTTCAAATTGAATTCATAACAGGGGTATTTCAGAAAGATGTGTTGAACAGCTTATTCCTCAGAAGGCCTCAGTTAACAGAGAAACAAAATAATCTCCACTTTCTGTTCAACAAAACTGCTATAAAACCCTGTCAAGTAACTTCCAACAAACACGTTCAATACTTAATTGAAACCACATGATTTCTCGGAAGTGTATTTTAAACAAAATATTCCAATGTATCATTTCATTGAGTTTAAAATCAATCCAGGTATCTCTACAGAACATGAGACAAAATCATTATTTTACAATCCTTCATATCTCAAGTCCTCAGAAAATTAAATATGAAACATTCGTAACAGCTCTTTGGCAGCTTCTCAAATCTATCATTATAATAATGGGTTTAGGGAGGTCTTGTCAACTTTGGAGGGTGTAAGACCAAAGGGTGGTAGGCAGGGTGCATGGTAGGAGTTGGGACATCATGTTGTGGTTGTACAGGACATTGGTGAGGCCACTTTTAGAATACAATGCCCGTTGCACTTCCACATAGGAAGGATATTGTTAAGCTTGAGAGAGCGCAGAAAAGATTTACAAAGAAGTTGCCAGGACTGGAGGGTTTGAGTTATACGGAGAGGTTGAATAGGCTGTGGCTTTTATTCCCTGTAGCACGGAGGTTGAGGTGTGAGCATACAGAGGATTATAAAATCATAAGAGGCATGGATAGGGTGAACTGCCAAAGGCCTTTTCCTCAGGTCAGCCAGTCCAAAACTACAGGGCATAGGTTTAAAGTCAGAGGGAAAGGTTTGAAAGCGACCTGAGGAGTAACTTTTTCACGCAGAGGATGGTGCACGTATGGAACAAGCTATCAGAAGAAATGGTGGGGGTGGATACAATTACAACATTTAAAAGGCATCTGGATGACTATTTGAACAGGAAGGGTTTCGAGGGATACGGGCCAAATGTTGGCAAATGGGCTAGGTCAGATTGGAATGTCTGGTAGTCGGAGGCAAGTTGGATTGACAAGTGTGGGAGGTGTGACAGGGTGAAGTCTAAAGGTTCTTACTACTTTTATTATAACCGGCATACAAAATATGAGAGCATCTTGAGAAGTAGGGCATTTAACTAGCTTGCTCTACACTCCACGGCCCTTGTAGCTGATTCCAAATGGTTCCAGGGTGTGTGGGAGATGGAGGGATGGGTGGCAGGCCAGACCTCCAATTAGATCTCCCTGATGGTCTGAAAATCTGGGTTTAGGCATACTTTTCCAGAGTTGGGTTTGGGAAGTCAGGAAATTTTCAGACTATGCACTCGACACAAGAATGAAAAGTCATGTCTCAGCATCCATTGTTATCATACAAACTGTTGCCATTGTTTCCAAGCATTAATACCTTGTACTTTCTTCTCAGTAAAAGAATCTGAGCTTTCTTCTGATGTTGAATGATCAAACCATACAGGCTTACTGTCAGGCAGACTTTGGAACATATCACATGGCCTTCATCACTATATTTTAAATTTAATACCACATTCCCAAAACATGATAATTTTATGAATCTCATAATTGTGCTAAATTGATGTGCTACAGTTCATTGCCAAACTTTCTTGAAACTTTAAATCAGATGGCGTCATGACCAAAGGGCATTAAGAGAAATCCCAAATAAAATTGCATACTCTCCAATGTTAAAAACCGAGAGGACTACGAATTCTGTAAATCAAAGATAAAAATAGAAATTGCTGGAAAAGCTCACCAGGTCTGGCAGCATCTGTGGAGAGAAATCAGAGTCAATGCTTTGGATCCAGTGACCCTTCTTACTCTCTGATATTTTTGTATTTAAATTCTGCATCTTTTAAAAATGCACTATCTTACTAGACTTATAAAATGTCCAGAACTGAACAAGTGATTGTACTTCCAGAAACTTCTGAACTCCCTGTATTGTCTAACATTTCAACTAAACCTGACACAAAGGGCTTAGAGATGAGATAGTAGGAACTGCAGATGCTGGAGAATCTGAGACAACAAGGTGCAGGGCTGGATGAACACAGCAGGCCAAGCAGCATCATAGGAGCAGAAAGGCTGACATTTCGGGCCTGGACCCTTCATCAGAAGGGGCTTAGAGATGAGTTGTCTGCTTCCATCCAAGTTTGGACAAAGGAAAACAAATGGGTTCTATGTGATGTTTAACTTTTAACTTATTTGCTAATTTTCTTCTTTCCTCTAAGACAGACTGTAATGTTTAACTGTTGTTTTTTCTCTTTTGTACCTATGACTTTGTACCCAAGTACCTTTGTACCTAAGATGGCACCGGGAATGGTGGCATTGGACACTTCTCACTGCACTCTGTACTTGTATACGCATGACATTAAAATCTAATTCTAATCCTAGTACTTTTTAGGTCATCTCTACACATCACAGGGGAGACTCTAATGGGGAAGTAAAGCTAAAACAAAACTACAGATGCTGGAAATTTGAAACAAAGACAGAAATTGCTGGAGAAACTCAGCAGGTCAGGGAGCATTTGTGAAGAGAAAGCAGAGTTAACAATTCAGGCTCAGGCTCAGTGACCCTTCCTCAGAGAGGTAAAGCTTTGATTTCAACTTGCCAACCATGATGTGACCTCAGCCCCGAAAATGCCGGTCTTTTTCATTTGACTGAAATCTGAGCTTGTTGATTTGCTCATGAATACATTTCTGGATTTTAAGTTAGTTATTATCTCAAAATCACAAAATGAATAACTCCAGGTCTTAGCAGCTAGAAAGTCGGCTCTTTCTCTCCTTCTTCACATACAAACGTCTCATCTCCAGAAAGAATCTCAGACTTCACCTGTTGAACTGAACTGAACTAAATCTCTGAGCATAATAAATGTTGCAGAAAGTTCGGCTGTCCTCCATCCACATCCCAGCTCCCAGGAGACGAATTGCTACAAGATGATCAAACTGAAAGATGCCCAATTGGATACAGACCTACTGGATCTAGATCACATAAACTAATAACAACAACTTTGATAGTTAAATGAATTAATTATTTGTGACTGCCTTCCTTGCCTTTCTCTTTATAGTCAGTACCCTTGTGTGTGTGAATGAAGCAGCAAAGCAATTCTACTGCATTTTAATATTTGTTCATTAATTATATTTTTGATTTCATCTGAATGGATCTTGCTGTGGGTTTATTTCTAAAATTTACATTCAATGAACCAGAGTTGGGAAACACACCTCAACTGCTTCAAAAAGGAATGGATTACAAAGGAAATTATTATTTGTCAACACACCACTGTTTTGGGCTTATAATGGAAAGAGCAGGCACTATTTAAATTATCCCTTTTCATTTGTGGTGGATTTGGGGTTCATGTTCTGCATTAGATCAAATAAAATGAACCAAAAAGGTTGATCAAAAGTTCAAAATTTGACAGAATCTAAAATTTTAAAACAAGCTTGAACTGGATTGATAGAAACTAGTTGGAAGCCAAAAACAACACGAAATGTCAGTAATAGAGATAACAAGGTGTAGAGTTGGATGATCACAGCAGGCCAAGCAACATCAGAGGAGCAGGAAGGCTGACGTTTCGGGCCTAGACCCTTCTTCATTATCTCAAGTTACTTGGAAAACAATGAATAGAATCATTACACTTTCTGATCTAACACGAGAACAATGGCAAATGTTGGCATTAAGTGTCTTCTAGGGCAGGGAAATCTGATGAGTGAAACATTAACATTCCTGAGCAATGACCACTTAAAAGTGGTAGCTAGGTAACAACTGTTCCAATTTCTTAGTAAAGCTAAGAGGTCTGAAATGCTCCAGATGCTGTCAAGCACCATGACCCCAGTCCAAATCACGACAGTTAGATGGAGAGTTAGAACTGGAAACTGAGCAGTACCTCCCATTCAGCAAAGGCTGGAAACACTGAATGTGCAGCTCGCGTTTAAAGACAGCGAGGCAGAGACACGGCTTTCTTGCTCCAAAAATTGGAACTGGAGCTGCAGGTCCAGATAGAAATTGGAAACTGCTAAGGAAAATACCCCCAACTCCTTACCACCTTGGTAACAATGCCCCTGCCCCAGAGCTGAGCCTTCAAGATCTAGAATATCCTGAGTTTGTGCCCAAATTTGAAGAGAATGAAATGGAATCCACTTTCACCATCGCTGAAAAGATCAAGGAACAGTCATGATGGTCAGAAGAAATGTGGAGCCTGTGAATCAGGGTTAATTAGCCAAGAAAGCTCAAGGAGTTTATTTCATGTTGATCCCTGAAATGTCCTTTGATTATGCGCAGGCAAAAGTTATCATCCTTTACACATATGAGCTGACCCCAAATGCTTTTCATCACCAACTGAAGGACATATGAAAGAAACCCATACAGAGCTATCTTGAGTTTGAGAAGTAAAAGCAAATTCTTTCGACTGATGGCTCTGCTCTGCAAAGGTGTAGTGTACCTCATTAAATTGTGCAAGCTAATAGTGCTGGAAGAATTTAAAATGTTCCTGCAACACTCCAAGCTTGAGAATGAACTTGGCAGATTAACAGATCCTCCCAAAACTGGAGTGCAGCCAGCTACAAGCTTACCCATAGGCCTGGATCCTTTCCAAATTATCCCATGAACGTTGGAAAGATCAGCAAAGGAGAAACCCTCCTCTCAGAAGGTGAAACCCAAAGAAAGGTGCGCACAAAGTCCTCTTGCAGCCCACAAGAAGGCTATTCCGTTTATGAGAGGATGGTGTGTTCTTGTCGCAGTAGAGTAGGTCTCACCAGGCACAAGTACTGGAGGTTAAGAGAAAAGACTTTTGGTTTACCAGGTCTCTGTAGAATTAACCCATGACCCACTAGCCTGGGAAGATACCTAAGGGTATTGCTTCACTACACACCTAACCTCTCGAAGGAACTGTGTGCATCTGAGAAGACAAACTTCTGACAGCCTCTCAAGATTTGCCGTTTCAAGGAATCCTAACTCTACCGATTCTGTAATGTGAGTGAGCTTATCGTACTGATCTGGGGCATAGGGGCTACTCAGTCCTTAATGTTAGCTGGGAATTCTACGCACCCCCTCCCCCCAGAAAAAATCTCTGAAAGTCAAGGCACTGATCAGTGGATTGGGAGGATGAGGAGACTTCACAGAATCACAGAATTGTTATGGTGTAGAAGAAGGTTATTCGGGCCATTGTGCCTGTACTAGTTCATTAAACGAGCATTCTTACCTGATGCCAATCTCCTGCTTTCTTTCCATGCCCTTGCACATTATTTTTTATCAAAATACTCATCAGTTGGTCTATTGAATTCTTCAATTGAACCAGCATCCACCACACTTCGTCGTCCCCCTTCATCTGAGCTACGTACAATGTGGCCCGGTCTCAGGCCCAGCAATGGTTGAAATGATTGGGAACAGAAAGAGGATTTGGCCACGTTGCTTGTGAAATTTTCCAAAATCCAAAGTAATCTGCTTGGGTGCATCCCACCAATATTCCATTATGTAGATGTGGATATGTGATTTCCTTCCTCCTCATTCTTCTTTGTACCTTGTATGTATGTGTGAATAATGTTGTGAAGCAATTGTCCCACATTTTGAATGTGTTCAAATCAAAGATAGGATTTGTTAAACATCTAAAAGGATTTATTTTTTAAGACTGGAACTCATATAAAAAGGTTTGGGGAACATGTCTTGGCCTACATCAATAAGGGGTATAAAAAAAAAGGGAAAACACTACATCAAACAATATATAACTGTCCTTGGATTAAAAGGGAAACAGTAAGCATAATTTAAATTCACTAATTTTCTTTTGTACACTACAACAAAGTGATGTTAGATAGTAAAATTAAGGTAATAATTGAACCTTGCAAATCCCTCAAGGCTCATGAATGCTAAACTAAAGTAATGACATATATTTCACTTCTAGCCATTGATTATTCTATATATTATCACAGCTAATGGTTAAGTAACCAAAGTGCTATTTCTTAATTTTTTTTTTAGTGACCTTGCTTACGGAATTATTCCATACTCCCATGTCACTAATGGAGCCGGAAAACTTATTCAAAAACATTCTGAGTCACAGGTTGCTCAATTTAGCCGAAGCACAAACTGGATTTAATCTATCATACAACTTGAGCTATTAGATTGTACACCATTGTTACTGCAGTTTCACAGTTGGATAAGACTCTCGCAGAATCTAGTGCAATAAAATGAAGCATTAACTCTAAATAAAGGTGAGAATATTAAAGAATCAAATAGGTAAGAGAATTTTTTTCTAGTTAGACCTTGCATCAGTTGGATTATTGCAGAGCAACTTTGGATGTTTTCTCACTCTATGCTCCTACTGCCCCTAATTTTCAATGAATTCACAAAGGAAAACACAATGCCAATTTCAAAGCTGCAAAGTGTAGTGTTATTTTATTCTGCATTTTAAACTTTTACATCTTTTAAAAATAGATAATATAACTTTAAAGTATGCAATTTTCTGTACATTTCAAATGATATTTGAAAAATACAAACAATGGCATACATTTTAAAATTAAATATGGAGAAACTGGTCATACTTTTAGTTAAACAAAGGCACACAACAACACTTAGATAACATGCTATCAAAGACAGAAATACTGAAATAGAATCTACTACTATGATCTTTCACAACATTTTTCTATTTTCTATAATATTGATTATTGATCCCAAGGCTTGTCACTCAGTTTGGGGGTTTATTCAATGAGGCGATAGCATCTCCCTCATCTGCTGCAGAGCCAAAAACAGTCCTGTGTTGCCTCCTCTAGGGAAGGTCCATGTATTTAAATTGCACATAGGTGCTTAACTGGGCTTCAGTAGGTGAGGACCAGGCGTCACAGGCTAAAGATATGGGATAGGCCATTTAGGATCAGATGAAGAGAAATTTCTACACCCAGAGAGCGGTGAGTATATGGATTCCCTACTCCAGAAAATGGTTCAGGTGAAAATATTGAATCTTTTCAGGAAGAACTTAATATAGTTCTGAGGGCTAAAAAAGGATCAAAGGATATAGGGAGAAAGCTGGAGCAGGACATTGAGTTGGATGATCAGCGATGATCATATTGAATGGTGCAGCAGGCTCAAAGGATCAAATAGCCTACTCCTGCTCCTATTTTCTATGTTTCCCCCAATCATGATGGACACTGGAGAGGATAGGTCACACCCTTCAAGAACTGTCAGCCAATCAGAGAATGTGGATATCCATGGCGAGATGAGTATGTATATTGCCCATCCCTAATTGCCCTAGAGAAGGTGGTGATGAACTGCTTCATTGAACAACTGCCCCTTGTTAATTGCCCTTTTAAAGGACATATTGAGCAGAGGGGTGTGAAGCTATCCAAATTCATTCCTGATATAATGCCCCAGCCTCCAAAATTTACCACGGAGGAGGCTTTTAAATTCCAAAATCTCAATGAGGTTATCCATGTTAACAATTTAGAAACAGACATTTGTAACTCCTCTCTTCATGTGGCATGGTGAACCCTCAATGGACTGTGCTGCAATTCACTCCAGTCACTTAAAGTGAATAACAATCTCCAGAGATGTACTGCTACCAAATCTAGTGTATTCCCAGTCTGTCCTTCTTGTTGCTCCCATTTTCAACAAGAACAGCACTCTCCATCAGACTATTCAGCTCACTCAAATGCTTGAGTCACAATTCACAGACAATTACAGTCAAATATTCCTTTGTCATCTTCACCAGCTGATCTCAACCTTTATGCTGGCTGGTTCATTCAGAAGGATTTTACATTGAATGTCCCAACAAAGTGTTTTCAAAGGGTTTCTCAGACCCATAATTAAATTACATAACAAAGTGTACCTCACAATGTACATATCAGGTATTTAGGGAATTTTTGCAACCAACCAGAACTAATCGCTTGGTTTGGTCATCCAGTTTTCTCTCACTGCAGTATCAATTTGTTAAAAAACAAATTTCTCAATGCTATGTGAAGCATATTAAGCAATCCTTATTAATAATAGTTTCATTGGTATGATTTTACTCAGCAATCAATTACTGCACCAAATCCAACATATAACCTCTCTACTGAGTGCTGGATGTAATCTTCACTTGTGGAGAACTTGAGCCAGATTTTCCAATGGGTTCACCCCAATCCCTTTACACAGTAGTCAGCTGACATATTCAGCAAGTCAGAGACATTTTGGCATCTGCTGTCAGAGGATATTTATATAAGTGCAAAGGTTGGGTGATGGGAGGGTAGGATGCCAGATGTGTAGGGTGCCCAGTGATATGATGCTAAGTGGATAGGTAAAGGGTGGCATCTAAATAGGGGTTTAGGTGCTAGGGTAAGGTATGGGAGGATGGTAGAATGCCAAGTAGGTGGAATGCCGGAGGAAATCTGCAAGGCTGATGTGACATGGGGGCCAGGTAACTGATGCAGTATTTACTGTCGGTTGTGGTGGTTGGGACTATCTTGGCCCACATGGATGGAGGAACATCGGGGGTGCGTACAGTGGAGTAGGGAGTGTGGTTTGATCTGGTGGTTGGGAAAGGAGTGGCTGGGTTCCCAGGGAGTACAAGTGAATTGGGTCCACAGCAGAGAAATGGACAGCAGTCGATCTGAAACACGGGAAGGTAGAGGTTATGGATCAAGAGCAGGGTAAGTGGAGCGTTGTGTCCGGAGCTAGGGAAGGAAGCAGGTCTGGAGAAGGGGAAAAGTGGCAGTGGAAAGGTGGCAGAGGAAGAGGGTGTAGTCCAGAGCAGGCCAGGGTGTTGGGTTCCCGGGGCAAAAGGATACTTTGCAGGTCATGGTCTGAGGGATGTAAACAGTTTGGGAGAGTTGTATTTAGGTTTGTGTGAATGTGTTGCATAGCTACTCAGGACTTAAGAAGGTGTATGAAATATTCTCCTAAGAAACCATTTAGTCAATTTCAGCAGAACCCTTTCAATTATCCTGTTTAAGTGGAACTCTCAGAGGATTCCAGGAATATTGGAATTGCCAAGTGGAATCGTCAATTTCCTGGGCAATTCATTTGGAGTTTGCTATGATGGGGATTCTGCAGGGTCCTGTATGTAACTATTTATATTGGATTAACAACTATCTCGCCAGCTGAACATCCAGGCCATTGTTACTTACTGCTTGAGACTTAAGACTTATTGCATTTAACAACTATAAACTCATTAAGTGTCAAATGATTGACATCATTACTATCCCTGTTTTGACAAAGTGCACTGGCAAACATACACTGGAGCAAATACCTGCAATTAAGTCCACATTTGGAAAGTGGGAGTCTTTTAAAAGTAGCATAGTGACAGACCGGCGTGTTGCTCAAAGAGTGAAGGGCAAGGGCAGTAAATCCAGGGAACCCTGGATGTCAAAAGATATTAAGAATCTGATAAAGAAAATGAAGGAAGCATTTGTCAAGTACAGTGCAATAAAAACAGCAGAGGCCCTTCAAAAGTATAGAGATTATAGGAGATTGCTTAGAAAGCAAATTAGGAAGGCAAAGAAGGGCCACAAAATATCCTTCGTGGATGGGATCAAGGAAAACCCCAAGGCTTTTTAAATAAATTAAGAGTAAGAGGATTACCAGGGAAAGTGTGGCACCTATTAAAGACCAAAGTGGCAACCTGTGCATGAAGCCAGTGGACGTGAGTGAGACCTTAAATGAGTCCTTCTCATCTCATTCAGAGAAAGGCATTGTAGTTGGGGATTTCAGTTGGGATGGTGAAGTTCTACAACACATTAAGATTAATAAGGAACAGGTATTAAATGTTTTAGTAGGCACAGAAGTGCATAATTCCCTAGAGCCTGATGAGATGTACCCAGGCTGCCGTGGGAGGCAAGGGTGGAGATTTCTGGGTCCCTGGGGGATATATTTAATACTTCACTGCCCACAGGTGAAGGGTCAGATGACTAAAGGATGGTTAATGTGATTCCTTCGTTCTAGAAGGGCAGCAGGATAATCCAGGTAATTACCAAACAGTTAGTCTGACATCAGTATAAGGGAAATTATTGGGCAAAGTTCTGAAGGACAGGATTAACCACACAAGGAAAGATAGGGATCGATCAAGGATAGTCAACACAGACTTGTTAGAGGGAGATCCTGGCTAACTAATTTAACTGACTTCTTTGAAAAGGTGGTGAAATTTATTGATTAGGCTAGTGCAGTTTATGCGGCTTACATGGACTTCAGTAAGGCCTTTGATAAAGTTCCACACGGAAAGCTAATCTGAAAGATAAGGGACCATGGGATCCAAGGCAAGTTGGCAAACCAGATGTAGAGCTGTCTTATAAATAGGAAACAAAGGGTGATGGTGGAGTGTTGTTTTCGAATTAGAAGCTTCTCGCCAGTGGTGACAACAGTGTTCAGTGCAGGGGCCCTTGTTGTTAGTTATGGATATTAACAACTTGGATCTGAAAGAAGAAGGTATAATTCATAATTTTGCAGATGACATGAAAATTGGTGGTGTTGGTAGTGAGGAAGATGGTTTCAGGCTATAGTCTGACATTGATCAGCTGGTAAATTGGGCAGAACAACGGTAAATGGAATTTAATCCGGATAAGTACGAGATAATGCTTTTTAGGAGGCCTAAAAATAAAAGGATGCATCCAATGCATGGTAGGTCCTTAGGGAGTACTGAGGAATGAAGGGACCTTGGTGTACATAGATCCCTGAAGGTGTCAGCGCAGGTAGACAAGGTGGTGAAGAAGGCATATGGGATACTTGCCTTCATCAGATGGTGCATAGAATATAGAAATAAGAAAGTCTTGTTACAACTTTATAAAACATCATTAGGTCACAGATGCAATACTGCGTGCAGTTCTGGTCACTGCACTATTACAAGGACATGATTGCACTGGAGAGGGTGCAGAGGAGATTCATCAGGATGTTGCCTGGGATGAAAATTCTCAGTTATGAGGAGAGACAGTTTTCCTTGGAGCAGAGGAAGCTTAGGGGAGATCTGATTGAGGTATTCAAAATTATGAGAGGCATAGAAAGAGGAGATTGTGAGAATCTCTTCCTCAAGGCAGACTTGTCTAAGATTGGAGTCCATAATGCTAAGGTGAAGAGTAATTGGTTTAGAGGAGATCTATAGTTTAGTGTTTGTTGGTTGGCATTGAGATGGTAGGCTGAAAGGCCAGCTTATATTTGTAAGACTCTTAAAAATAATCTTTGCTTACCACAGCTGTCAGATTGATTATTCTCACAGAAGAACATTTCACTTGAACGAGAACTGTGCTATTTCATATTTAACAATAGATAATTGTAGAATGGAATATTCTTGTTCAAATGCAAGCTCAGTTTTCAGAAAATGGATCCTTCAGCCATCAAAATCAATATTTTCATATTTATATAGTAGCTGATTGTCTTAGCAAATAAAAGTAGTTTAGAACCGTCATCTTTCAAAGTTATTTAAAATTTTAACATTTTCTGTGTAATGGTAACTCAAAATGAAATAAGCACATACAAACCAACACTTCATGCATACTAGTAAAGAAAAGGAATCAGAAGCTAAAAAGCAACATAGACCCATCTATCGACCACTACATTAACTGGTTACAAAGAATTTTTTAAAAAGTTTTACAACAATGACATTTAATGGAGCACCATAAGTTTTGTTTTAAAGTTTTCTGTACCCATTGCAAACAAATAATTTATTGTAATGAAATAACCATTATTTTGTTAAAAACCAATGTACCAATCCAGCTAAAATGTTCGAACATTTTAAAACGGTTGTTTCAAACATTATTGTTTATAGGAAGCGACAACAGTATTTCTGGCCAGAATGGGGAAGTTTGGATAGTTTCTTGGTCAACCACATTTAAAGATGTTAAGTGACTGGATTGATTTTACACGTACATAAACTGTCCTTCAGTCACTATACTTTCAAAGGAAAATCACCCTGCTCTATCAGGAGACATTGCAATAGTGTTGCATTTGTGTAGCTCACAGAGACTTTTTGAAACCAACTGTGCTGATGGTTTGCTGTAAAATACACTGCCCTGGGTGCTGCTTTATGTCCCACTCTGTCTCTAACTCATTGGAGCCAACAGGCAATTTGAAAACCAACTGATCGATTGTACATCTTACACACAATGTCAATGAATTACTTCAAATGTTTTATTTGATTACATTCCACTTTAAAACCTTAAAAACCTTTATTTATTTCATGGTGTAGATAATTATAGTAATTTTTTTCTGAAGCTCTGTCATGAGAAAATTAAAATATAAGAAGAAAGAAATATAAGGAGAAGATAAATTGAGACTAGCTTAATTGACAAATAGAAAAATGTTTTTGCACCAGTCTGACATACTATTTCACCGAATGTTTAGGAAATGTACTTTGTGGGAATACTTCAATTCACTTTCATTACATATGATTTGAAACATGCAAATACATTGCATTCTGGATTGCATGGAGGAGTACCAGCTGTTGAGAGCTAACCTGAATCTCAAATTCTTTTTATTCTTTTGCTGTTTTCAAACCATTTAACTTTTTGAATTAGATTAATAACGTTTATTATGGCCAAATTATTTGATTTTTCTTTTGGCACAACTTTATATCCTGTTGCACCTTTACTGAAATACTTTGCCACATTTCTGTGAAGGAAATATTGAAGCACATATGGCAATATGAAAAGATATTCTCGCATTGGAGGCATTCTAGACAAGGTTCACAAGGCCGATACCAGGCATGTAGGGACTGTCCAATGAAGAGTAGTTGAGTAGGTTGGATCTGTACTCATTGAAATATAGAAGGACAAGAGGTGATTTTATTGAAACGTACAAGATTCTTCAAGGACTTAATAAAGTAGATGTGGAAAGGTTGTTTCCACTTTTGGGATTGTCGAGGACCACAGGGTATAATCTCAGAATAAGGGGTTGCTCATATAAGACAGAGATGAGAAGGAGTTTCTTCTCTCGGAGGAATCTGTGGAATTCTTTACTACAGATTCCTAGCCAGCATCATATTAGCAACTGTCATTGGTCAACTAGGATGTGATCAGAACCCACTTGTGGGTATGGAGGAAACCAGAACTCAGATGGTCCCACCATTCAGTTATTAGTTCCTGCATATTCTCCTCCAGACCACTGGGTTAGCGGGCAGTTCCTCTTCACCATAGACAGGAGGAGGAAACCTCCCAGCCTAACCAAGCAGGGATGCAATTCTGGCACAATATAACACACTGGATAGTTCAAACCATGAGATGCACGTGCAGTCCCTGTCACAACATTATGGGCAAGAGACAATTGCTCCAGAGAGAGTACAGAGAGGATTTAAAAGAATGTGGCTTGAAAACTGCAGTGATGAGGAAACATTGGATGGGTAAGTACTGGTTTTCTGGTAACAAAGGTGGTTGAGGGGTGACTTAATCAATGTGTACAAAATAATGGGTTTGGATAGAGTGGACAGGGAGAGGTGCATAATTAACAGAGAGATCAATCACGAGGGTACACAGATTTAGGTGATTGGTAGAAGGATTAGCGGGGACATGAGGAAAACATTTTTTCACTCTGACGGCAATAGGTGCGTGGAATTTGCTGCCCAGTTTGGCGGGTGATGTGAAAATCCTCAACCCGTTTAAAAGGAATTTCAGTCTGTACCTGAAGTGCTGTAACCTGCAAGGTTATGGACTAGGAGCTGGAAAGTGGAATTAGAATGGGTGGCTAGTTTGTTTCGTGGGTCATTTATCTCAGTTGGCTGGGCAGCTGCTTTGCAATGCAACGTAATGCCAACTGCATGGGTTCAATTCCTGCATTAGCTAAGGTCACCATGAAGTACTCTCCTATTCAACCTTTCCCCTTGCCTGAGGCATGGTGACTTTCAAGTTGAATCTCTAACAGTTCTCTCTCTGTCTAATGAGAAAAAAAGACTATGGTGACTTAACCATTTGGTTTGTGCAGACATGATAGGCTGGCTGTCTTCTTTCTGTGCTAAAACCTTTCTATAGTTCTGAGCAAAACTTGGGGGAGAATACAACGGAAGTCAGCAGATATCAGACTACTGGAGAACTGAACTGCAACACCAATTGCAGGCAATGACCACGGGAACAGAGTGCAGGATCTCCTGGGAAAGGAATGCTTGTAGCTTTGCCATGGGGTATAAGCCAGGCACTGCTGTTCCTTGCCAGGCAGGTCCAGATCAGCCCAACACCACATGCATGTTATTGGCTGGATGTGCGGGAGTGTTCAGGCAATGTGATTTAACATTGAGTTTGTTCTACAGTGGTCAGCAACGTTATTCCCCTGTGTTTCTGAATGCTAGAGAGATGGTTGAACAGCCCTGATCATCACCATCCTGACTCCCAAAGAGGAGGGGAAGGCACTACAGCTGGAAATATACAAGGGCAACCATCTTAATGTGAGGTGGACGTACCATCAGACGAAGAAACATTAGGAAAGGCCACAGAGAAAGCAGCATGAGGTATGCATGCAGCTTCCAATTAATAAAGACCTGCTTGAGCTGCAATCAACTCTCTGACTCCTGTCCAGAGGATCTAGAGGTCTGTTCATTCTGCTTTTTCAAGCAGGTCATTCACTAGATCAGGGAGCTGCCAACTCTATGGCAACATTTGTTCACTTTTGAGGAGTAATGAGGAAGTCTCAGTGTCATATCTGTATTCCCCTCCTTTTACCAGCTCAGATACAGTATGACACCTTGGAGGGAGTGCGGCCAGCAATAGATTTGGGTTCAAAACCAGGTCTGAGCAACACGTTCACGCATGGCTAGCTGACCATGGACAGTCAGAGAAGATGGGAGACCAAGTCCATGCTGATGACTCTCTGAAATCATTCATGAGGCAGCAGATGTTTGATGTTCAGGGTGAGATATTTGAGATCAGACAAAAAGTCCAGAGGAAATCCTTGGTGGGACAGTGAAGGAAACCATCTAGTCTGTGATTGCTGTCATTCCCCTTTTGTCTGTGCAGTGCCCTCCTCCATCAAGAGACTGGTGACTCTTGTAGGGAGACACATCCAGCAGACCAGTTGGCAGATACTAGAAAAGTGCATAGAACTGCATTCCATTTCATTGCCCATAGCTTAATGGCATCTTGCTAAGGCAAGAGGGCCACAAGGCACCTGGAATCTCCATCAGGTCCTCATCCACCTCAGTTTAGCAGAGGTTGATCTGTGCCTTGTGAAGGAGGAGTAGCTGCCTTCTATATCTGGGGGTTCCTCTCAGGGCTCTCCTGCTGTGGAGGATGACTTCTCAACCCGTGTCGGTAAAACTCAAATGGCTGCAACAACAGGGATGCTGATAGATGTTCTCCATGTCCTCTCAAGGAGAAGTATATAGCATTTTGACTATATCCTGTAACACTGTCCTATTCCATCCTATCAACAAAATGAAACGGTCTTGGTAAATGTCTGCTGAGGGATCACTGCCCCTCCGCTGCCCTTTAAATTCAAACAAGGTTCTGATATTTGTCTAACTCTCCCCACCATGCATCAACCATACCACCCCTGCACAACTCAAATCATTCTGAGGGGGCTCATAACATTGTAGTCAGTGGCTTCCTCAAAGATCTTATTCAGCTTCTAATGGCTTGTTTCAAAATTGCAGGTTGAATCTCCACTTGACTTGCCGCCATTCACACCTGGTGAAATTTTATCCTGGCATCATGGCCTGACACCAGGATTTGACAGGTAAATGCAGGAAGTATTTTCCCAATGATCAGGGAGTCCAGAATAAAGGGTCACAGTCGAAGGATATGGGCCATTTGAGACTGTGATAAGAAATTTCTTCACCAGAGATGGTGAATCTGTACAATTCTTTGCCAAAGAAAGTGGTTGAAGTTAAAACATTGAATTGTTTCAAGAAGCAGTTAGCTTCTTAGGGCTAATTGGATTTAATGTAATGGCGATAAAGCAAGAACAGGATGATCAGCCATGGTCATATTAAATGGCAGACCAGGCTTGAAGGGCTGAATAGGCAACTTCTGCTCCTATTTTCAATGTTTCCATCACTATCCCATTCTCAAAAGATAAAATTCCAACTTGGGTTTCTGCTTTTTCAAATCAGGAAGTTGACCCATATTATCTACACACTTCAGCAACAAGAATGGAAGAAGATGTGTATGAAGCTGACCATGGTGGAACACTGTTATAAAAATAAATGAAACTAACATAACTCCATTTGCAGCACATTTTCAATAAACTAAAACAATTGAAACAAATAGTATTGCAAAAGCTAAAGTACATCATTGCCATTATTCTTTGCATTGCTGCTGTTTTCCATTATTTAACTAAAAGGTATAAGTCAAAAAAATAGAAAGATGTGAATTTACCAAAAAAGAATCAAAGTCACCAAATTGATCAGAGTAACGATAACATTTCCAATCGGGTGCTGGGCTCCTGCACCAGATTTATTTGAATAGGCATCATCTTCTGTCTGTGAGGTTGCATCAATGTCATCGAGAACGGCATTGTGCCAATTGTTCTTATCATGGACCCCTGCTGAAGTAAGTCAGAAACAGAAGATGAAATATTACTTCATCAGTTAAGATACTACAATAATGTGTAATTTTGCAAACATACAGAGTTCAGGGCCCAGTGTATCTTGTCTTTCATACTGATTGACCTAGTTAGTTTCTGAACTCTAGGTAATGTAAAAAAATAAAAGAACGGGTCTATTTTCAAACCGGAACAAAGTCACATGCAGGCACTGCGATGTACAGGAGAACAAAAAGGTGAAATAAAATGTCACGGTGACAGTATTAACTGTTATGTCTTCTATAATTTTTCATTCCCTGCCAAAAGAATCAGTTATGTATAATTATCCATTATAATGAATAACTCCAAATTCAACACTCTGATTAAATTACACCAATATTGACATACCAATTAAATCAGGGCAACTGAAGAAAAGGCTTCATATTCGTCAATAAAAATATAATTAAATGAGTCAGCCTCACTGATAACAAGGGAATGGCTACACATGAACAAGTCTAACTCCATACATCCAACACCTATTTTCTTCAACAGAAGGTAGAGATTAGAGTATCAGAGATGTACAGCACAGAAACTGACTCTTTGGTCCAACGTGCCATGCCAATCAGATATTCTAAATTACTCGAGTCCCATTTGCCACCATTTAGCCCATATGCCTCTAAACCCTTCCCACTCATATACCTATCCATATGCCTTTTAAATGCTGTAATTGTACCAGCCTCCACCACTTCCTCTGGCAGCTCATTCCATGCATGCACCTCCTTCTGCATGAAAATGTTGCCCCTTAGGTCCCTTTTTAGCAAGGAAATTGAAAATAAAGCTACAATGCCAAAAGAACATTTGGATCATAGAACCTCATGTTAATTTTCCTCACAAAATATTGTTGCTGCAATTCACGTGTCTTTTACATGGACCCAAGTCCTCAAAATATCCTTATCCAGTAGTGTACCAAGAAGTATGACATCCAATCAAATTCATTACAGTTCCAGAAAAATGTTGTAAAAATAAAACATAAAACATACTTCTAGTTATGTTCAAACAACCTGTTACGTCACACTTCCAGGGCAGTTGGGACTTGAAGCCAGATCTTCTGGTATAGAGGATAGGACACTATAACTGTGTCATGTTATAACTTGCAAGCTTGAGAAAATGCATACCTTTTTTATAAAAGGTCCATGTAAAAAAAATCTGCAAAAACGGTCGTAGTTGTCGTAGGTTAGTTTGAATTTCATATGCAAATCGCCACCAAGGACCAAAAATTCGAACAATAGAATTTGTGCTTGTGCTGATCAATCTTCCCATTTCTAATAGAATCATAGAATCAAAGAATGTCTACAGTGCAGAAATAGGCCATTCAGCCCATCAAGACTGCACAAAACCTCCAAACAGCATCCCACCTAGACCAAACCCCATACCCTATGCCTGTATCCACGCATTTTTATCATGGCTAATTCACCTAACCTGCAAATCATTGGACTGTGGAAGGAAATCAAGGTACACAATGGAAACCCACGCAGATGCAGGGAGAACATGCAAACTCCACACAGACAGTCACCCAAGGGTGAAATCTAAGTCATGTCTCCAGCTCTTTAAGTCTGCACTGCTAACTACTTAGCCACCGTGCTATCCTATAATGATCCAATTTCTGTATGCAGGCACTGGTACAATCAAGAGAACTTAGAGGGAATCAGAATATGACTTTGGATAATTGAAGGTAAATTCTTGCTTCTCTTTTTTTTACATATTACTGCAGTGAGTAAAACAATGGGAGAGAATTTGCTTTTAGCCTGCTTTCAGGAACAGAATGGTCAGTGGGCTTGGAGTGGGTGACAGAAGCTGGAGGCCTGAGATTTCAGTGAAATCACGACTTAGACTCATCAGGAAACTCCCCACCGTCTACATTCTGGAGGTTAACACTGAAATTCAACTCGATCAGCCGGATAAATACAATAGGTACAAGAGCAGGTCAGAGGCTCAGAGGCTCAGAATACTGTGGTGAGTAACTCACCTCTTAACTTACCAAAGACTGTCCGACATTTACAAGGCACTAGTCAGGGAGTATGGCGGAATATTTCCTACTTGCTTGAATGAGTGAAACTCCAACAACATTCAAGAAGCTTGACATTATCGAAGACAAACCAGTCCACTTTAGAATAGAATAGAATATAGAATATCCTTTATTGCCACATGTACAGGACTACAGTGAAAAGTCTTTACAATGGCTGCCTCAATGACACCATTTTAGGTACAAGTACGTAGTCACAAATCTTGGATACAAAAGCGGAATAAAAGGAAAAGTAATAGCATCACTTATTGCGTCTAAAAAATGTTAGAAATAAGATAGTTATAACATAGTTAAAGGATTGACATTACACTCTAGTAAAGAATTTCAAGTAGACATTACATTACAACAGATGAGTGAGCATGTGGTCTGACTGTCCGTGCCAGACCCCAGTCCAGCAACTGTTCCCCTCCACTCCAAGCCTCCAGTCCATTCTGCAATGGCACACAGCTGCACTAAGGCAAAGTGCACTGCTTCAGGACTTGGGCTTTCACTCGCACTGCTCCAGGACTCACGGTTTCCCTCACACTGCTCAGGGACTCAGATTTCTCCTTGCGCTGCTCAGGGACTCGGGTTTCCCCTTCCGCTGCTCAGGGACTACTTCCCCATGTGCTGCTCCAGGACTGCTAAAAAGAGAGGAAAAAGAAAAGAAAGAAAAAGAACAGAAGTGCTCCGGGTGGAGTGTCCTACTCTGCCACCATCTTGCTTGATTGCCGGCTCCACATCCACAAGTGTCGACTTTCTCTACTACTGACGCTCAACAGCAGTATCTACAATGTCAGCAAAACTAAAGAGGTGATCATCGACTTCAGTAAGAAAGGAGGAGCACATGCTCCTATCTACATAAATGGAGCAGAGGTGGAGACGGTCAAGAGCATCAAGTTCCTGGGAGTGATGATAACCAACAATCTGTCTTAGTCCTCCCACGTAGATGTGATAGTCAAGAAGGCACAGTAATGACTCTTCTTCTTCTGGAGGCTAAGGAAATTCTGCATGTCCATAAGAAGCCTTACCACCTTTTACTGACGCACCTTAGAAGGCATTCTAACTGGGTGCATCACAGCTTGGTATGGCAACTGCTCTGCCCACAACCGTGAGAAGCTACAGAATGTTGTGAACACCGCCCAGGCCATCATGCAAGCCGACCTCCCATCCATGGGCTCCATCCACACTTCTCGTTGCTGCAGGAAGGCAACAAACGTTAATGACCCCTCCCACTCCACTTATACTGTCTTCCAACCTCTTCTGTCAGGCAGAAGACTCAAAAACTTAAACGCACATACCAACAGGTTCAAGAACAGCTTATTCCTGCTGTTATTAGACTGCTGAATGGACCTCTCAAATTTCAAATTTCAAATCTAATGTTGATCTTGCTTTTGTGCCACTCCTGTGCAGCTGTAACCTTCTGTGCCTCGCTCTATTAAACACCCTATGATCTGTATTTCCTTGTGTGTTATGATCTGTCTGTACTGCATGCAAAACAAAACTTTTCACTGTACTAGGTACATGTGACAACAATAAATAAAATCAAATAAGATGCAGTCTGGAAATCCAGCAAAGGTTGGTAGTCAGTACCTTCCAAACCCGTGACCGCTTCTATCTAGAAGAACAAGGGCAACAGATACATGGGAAGATCACCACCTGCAAGTTTCCCTCCAACCCCTCACCACTCTTACTTGGAAATATACCACCAGTTCTTCAGTGTTATTGGATCAAAATCCTGGAACTCCCTCCCTAACAGCATTGTGGATCTACCTACAGTACATGGAATGCAGCAATTTAAGAAGGCAGCTCACCTCCACTGTTTCAAGGGCAATTAGGAATGGGAAGTAACTGCTGACCCAGCTGTTGTCATGCCCCAAAACTGAATACAAAATAAATGCCTGCCAACTGATCAAACTCAAATATCCAGATGTAGACTATCAGACCCCAGGACACAAATTTACTGGTTACCTTCACCCTGATTGATAACAAACTTAGGGGTGCATCTTCAATTGCTGCAATATTCATAGTTAAGGATTTGTGAGAAAGGGGTGGTTCAGCATGCTTTAGACCCTCAGTAGTACATGCAGGTAGCTTAATGCCAGTTTAGATAGCTGTTGGAGATGCCTGAGTACAGCAATCTGGTATTGGATGTATTTCAGCTGCCTTTGGGCATGGAAACAGCAGCAGGAAAATGGTGCTCTTTACCATTATAGTGCACCTGAAAAATAGGTGCAACAGGATTCAAATTATTTTCCTTTCCAACAACTATATATCTGAAACAAACACTATGATATATAGATATCTGACAAAATTTTATTTTAAACAAATACTCCTTTAAGAATGCGTAATGTCAATTATTATGTCTGTGGCATGGTTAAGAACTTAGGAAACCGAATTCAAATATATTAAACTGTAATTCCATTTGTGTCATAGTTTCTGCGTTGTTCCTGCCCATTGTTACTAATCACTTCATGAAACAGGCACCACAATTGACGCAATGCAGCATGCTAATACTTTTTACTCACTATCTAAATTTTTAAAAGTCATAGAATCGTAACAGAGGACTATTGCTCTGCATCACAACTGATGGTATGTAACTCTTTCTGGAAGATGAGCTGAAGTAAAACCTTAACAAATTGGGCTTTAAATCAGAGATAACACAGTGTGGAGTTTGAGTAACACAGCAGGCCAGGCAGCATCAGAAGAGCAGGAAAGTTGACATTTCGGGTTGGGACTCTTCCTCAGAAATGGAAGGGAGCTCAGAAATAAATAGAGAGAGGAGGGGTGGGGATGGGGAAGGTAGGTGGGATAGTGATAGGTGAGTGCAAATAGGGAGTGGTGGGGATTGGTCAGTGAGGTGGGAGGGGCAGATAGGTGGGAGAGAAGATGGACAGGTTATGTCAAGTCAAGGAGGCAGGAATGAGAGGGAGGGTTGGTCATGGGATGAGGCTGGAGGTGGAGAGATTTTAAAACTGATAAAATCCATGTGTTGTTGTTTGTCGCGTACAGAGTACAGATGCTCTACAAAACTGTCTCCGAGTCTCTGCTTGGTCTCAATGATATAGAGGAGGCCACATTGGCAGCAGCGGATACATTAGAACAAGTTGATGGATGTGCAGGTGAACCCCTGTCTAATGTGGAAGGTTTGTTTTGTGCCTTGAATGGAGGTGAGGGGGGGAGGTGTAGGGGCAGGTGAAGCACTTCCTGCGGTAGCAAGGAAAGGTACCAGCTGTGGAGGGATTAGTGGGGAGTGTGGCGTGGACAAGGGAGTCACGGAGAGAGCGGTGACTGCGAAAAGCAGATAGGGGTGGGGAGGGGAATCTCTCTTTGGTTGTGGGGTCAGATTGTAGGTGGTGGAAGTGGCAGAGAATGATACATTGGATGCGGAGGTTGGTGGGGTGATATGTGAGGACAAGGGCGACTCCGTCTTTATTTTTGTTGGGGGGAGGGGATGTGAGGGCAGAGGTGCAGGAAATGCAAGAGATGTGGTTGAGGGCATTTTCGATCACCGAAGGGGGGAAGTTATGGTCCTTGAAAAAGGAGGGCATCTGGGATGTGCAGGAATGGAACGCCCCATCTTGTGAGCAGACGCGGCAGAGGCAGGGGAATTGGGAGTAGGGGATTGCATTCTTGCCAGAAGGTGAGTGAAGGAGGTGTGGTCTAGGTAGCTGTGGGAGTTGGTGGGCTTGAAATAGATCAGTCTATTTTTACTGTGTTACCTCTGACTCCAGCATCTGCACATCTGCAGTTCTTCCTATCTCTGGGCTTTAAACCGTGCTGTTTTTTAAAAACGTGAACTTTACACATAAACAATGAACAGTTTCAGTGTGCAAACAATTTTCCTGCACTCTTTTAGGAAGTGTCAGACATGAGACTTAGCAACCTTATAAACAGGCTTGGTTAATCTCACAAATTTCAGCTGATTCAGAGTTTTATAGCGCAATAAGAAAACAGATCATCATTTGTCTCAGTATTTGAGAACACAATTTGCCATGAAGTTGGTGATATAGGATTTTTATTTTAATTCAGTCGTGGATATGGTCATTATTGCCCATCCCTAGTTAAGATTCATTCAGTCCAGATGAGGATGGCAGATTTCCTTCCCTTGAAGGACATTGGTGAACTAGATAGGTTTTTTATATGACAAGCAACAATGGTCACATGGTTACCTGTAAGCTAGTTTTAATTCCAGAATTTTTAAGAGTTGAAACGTCACATAGAACATAGAACATAGAACAGTACAGCACAGTACAGGCCCTTTGGCCCAATATGTTGTGCCGAACTTTCACCCTAATCCTAAGGTCTATCTAACCTCCACCCCTACCTTATACTATCATCCATATGCCTATCTAATAGCCGCTTAAATGCCCCTAATGAGGACGACTCCACGACCCTCTCTGGCAATGCATTCCACACCCCTACCACTCTCTGAGTAAAGAACCTACCTCTTACGTCTCCCCTATATCTACCTCCACACACTTTATCACCCTCTGTGTGACAGGGTTTGAATCCATACCACCAGAATCTTAACCTGAGGTGCTGGATTACTAGTTCACTGATGTTATGATGATGCCACTACTTCTATTGATTATTGCGTATTTCATGGGGCTAAAGCACTTCACGATGTGACAACGGGAGGCTTTCGCATATCTGTTCGAGCAAAGAAGCCATCCCATACCCCAGCACAGTGTGGAAAGCAGAAAATGATATCTCTTGGCTCTTGAATGGACTCACAGTAGTATGGAATTTTTGACAGTGCATTTAGAACAGCCCTTCTTTTGAACAGATACTCAAGGTATCTTTGTTAAAAATATTTCCATGCTTCAGGCTTGTTGTCAACAGAAATGTTCAATCTATCACTACAGATATGTTAAAAATAAAACTTTTTTTTTCAAGCAATAAAGGAAAAATCCATCTCTTTAAAAAATATGATTCAGGTGGACTTGAAACTTCCAATGCTACTATTGACAGCTGAACAGGACATTTAATTTTCTTCTTAAGCTCTCTACTGTCTGCTCACTGCTCATTTCATCCTCTCTCATCAATGATGTGATATCATCGTTAATCACAAAGCCTACTGCTCCCCTGTATCAACTTCCATATCTATTCTATATAACTTAAAAGCTGCTTTATTTAATTCCTAGCCCTGATCATCTTGCAGCTTGTCTATGTAGCGTCTACTGTCGTATTGGTCAGGGTGAATTTGTATCCGATCTAGGCAGTGTGTTAGTTACAGGAGACCATTCTCAGTGTTAAGGCAATTCCCAGTTTAGAAAGCAGGACAAAAATCCCATATCCCACCCTCGGAAGGCCAAAGAAAATGTTTGAATGGCTTATTAAGAGCCTGATGAATGTTTACAACGACTCTCAGGTTTCAGAAGCTCTCAGTTTTTGATCAGCTGAAGATCTGTGAGCCAAGAATGAAGCACTTGTCAGAACATCCCTTGGTCACAACATTGACTGTGTAAGAGAATCAGTAAGGAGGGATACCCGGCTATGTGATAAGTAGATACCTTTGCTGCTGCACAGTGACAGAGAGACTGGGCATTCAGTATTCAGGCATCCTCTGCAACTGGGATTCTGGTGCTTGGAACAGTTGGGTGCCACTCTCCGATATCTTCTTCAAAGAATTGTGGCCATTGTGATGGTTTGCTCCACATAATATGGCTCTCCAGAGTGGTGTAGACTTTGAGGACAGTGAGGTTCGGAAAGGAGGTAACTCACAGGCAAAAGTGCACAGACAGGAGGTGAGAGAGAAGGCGAAAGTGAAGGTGAAAGGAGATGGCATTGAACAGGGAGGTACCCCAACTGCATAGCTCCTCCTACTGCCACTCTGGGAACAGGACCTCCCACCTCTTCTTTTACATCCTCCAATATTAAATGCAGTTTGCTACTGAAGGTAACCAGGGTGGGCCCAATATGAATGTTTGTACTCTGTCTCCACCGAAACATTTCAATTCTGCTTGGTGTACCTCTTCTTTCTGTCACACCACCTCTTTTTGCCATACTTTCTCATCTTCTCAGTTTTTCTCTAGATTTCAGATCTGACTTGTCCACCCCACATCCCTGATCTCAACCTCCTGTTCTGGCTCATGATTGCCCTAACTCCCCTCTTTCCCATTTATTGGGTTTCTTTTTACTTTCTCATATGACATGGGCATCGCTGGTTGGCTAGCATTTATTGCTCATCCCTAGTTGCCCTTGATAAGGTGGCGGCGAGCTGTCTTCTTAAACTCAGTCCACATGCACAGTCTTTCTAGGTAGAAGGCCATGGGTTTGGAAGATGTTGTCTAAGGATCTTTGGTGAATTTCTGCAGTGCATTTGCTAGATAGTACACACTGCTGTTATGGAGTGTCAATGGTGGAGGGAATGGATGTTTGCAGATGTGGTGCCAATCAAGTGGACTGCTTTGTTCTGGATGGTGTCAAGCTTCTTGAATGATTTGGAGCTGCACCCGTCCATGCAAGTGGGGAGTATTCTATCATACTCCTGACTTTTGCCTTGTAGGTGGTGAAGAGGCATTGGGGAGGCCGGAATTGAGTTACTCACCAAAGTATTCCTGGTCTCTGACCTGCTCATGTGGTCACTGTGATTATGTGGCAAGTCCAGTTGAGTTTCTGGTCAATGGTAATGCTAAGGATGTTGATAGTGGCAGATTCAGTGATGGTAACACCATTAAATGTCAAGGAGCAGTGATTACATTGTCTCTTATTGAAGATGGTCATTGCCTGGCATTTGTGTAGCATGAATGCTACTTGCCACTTGTCAGCCCAAGCCTGGAAATTATTCAGATCTTGTTGCATTTGAACATGGACTACTTCAGTATCTGAGCTATTGTGAATGGTGCTGAACTTTGTGCAATTATTCGTGAACATCCCTACTTCTGACCTTGTGATCGAAAGAAGGTTATTGATGAAACAGTTGAAGGTGTTTGGGCCTAGGACACTATCCTGATGAACTCTTATGGCGATATCCTGGAGTCGAGATGAGTGACCTCCAACAACAACAACTATCTTCCTATGTACCAGGTATGACTCCAACCAGCAGAGTGTTTGCGCCCCCAATATCAGTTTTGCTAGTCGAATGCAGCCTTGATGTCAATGGCTGTCACTCTTACCTCACCATCCCAGACACCACCATCATCATCCTTGGATATGTCCTACCCCACCAGCAGGACAGACCCAGAGGTGGCAGCACTATGATATACAGTAAGGCGGGAGATGCCCTGGGAGTCCTCAACTCTGACTCCAGACTCCATGAAGTTTCATGGCTTCAATTTAAACATGGGCAAGGAAACGTCCTGCTGATTACCACATGCCAACCTCAGCTGGTAAGTCAGCACTCCTCCATGTTGAACAATATTTGGAGGAAGCACTGAGTGTGGCATGGGCGCAAAATGTATTCTGGTGGGGATTTCAATCTCAATCACCAAGAGTAGCTAAGCAACAGCACTACTGATTAAGCTGGTTGTGTCCTAAAGGACATAGTTGCTAGACTGGGTCCGTGGCAGGTGATGAGGGAACAAACAAGAGGGAATAATATTCTTGACCTTATCCTTACCAATCTGCTGGCTGCAGATACATCTATTCACAACAACAACAGTAAGAGTGATCACTGGATAGTCCTTGTGGTGATGAATTCCTGCCTTCATATTGAGAATAACTTCCATTGTGTTGTGTGACACTGTCAACATGTTAAATGGGACAGATTTCAACCAGATCTAGCAAGTCAAGACTAGGCATCCATGAAGTGCTTTGGGCCATCAACAGCAGTAAAATTGTTCCCCAGCACAATTGGTAACCTTATGGTGTGGCATATCCTCCATTCAACCATTACCATCAATCCAGGGGATCAGATTTGGTTCAATGGAGAGTGCAGGTGGGCATGCACCTGGTGTCAACCTGGTGAAACTACCAAACAGGAACACTTATCAAATAGCATACGCAGCAAGTGACAGACAGAACTAAGCAATCCTACATCCAACAGATCAGATCTAAGATCTCCAGTCCTGTCACATCCTGTCGCAAATGGTCATGGACAATTAAACAAGTCACTGGAGGAGGAGGGTCCACAAATACCCCCATCTTCAACAATGGAAGAGCCCAAGACGTAAGTGCAAAATTTCAAGCTGAAGCATTTGCAACAATCTTCAGCCAGAAGTGTCAATGATCTATCTTGGCCTTCTCCTATATTGCCCAGCATTACAGATACCAGTCTTCACTCCATGTGATTTCAAGAAAAAAGTTGGAAGCACTGGAGGCGGCAAGGAGTATGGGCCCTGAAAACATTCTGACAAAAGGAAAGTAGACTTGTGCTCCAGAACTTGCTGCTCCACTAGCCAAGCTCTCCCAGTACAGTTACAACACTGGCATCTACGTAACAATTTGGAAATTGTACTGGTAGGTCCTACACATTAAAAACAGGACAAATCCAACCTTGCTAATTACTACCCCTTCAGTCTCCTCTTGATCATCAGCAAAGTGATGGAAAGTGTCATTTGCTTATTGACGCCCAGTTTGGGTTCCACCAGGGCCATTCACTAACATTATCTGCACCAGACCCTGGCTGATGCAATTAACTGTTGCTTTTTTATCCAGGGGACCAACTGCTGAGAAAGAAATGGGCAAAGCAAAAACTGATAATAAAGTCCTGATGTTTACTTTGGCAGAATCTCCCCATCTCCCAGTTTTCAGAGTCTCCCTGCAACTAACGCATTCTATCATTATTAAATATTGTGGAGAATATGTTTATTATAATTGTTTAATTAAATATTTAATATTATTATTGATGTCACCAATTTTCAGAAATATTATTAATGATATTTTAATAGATATTAAATGTTATAATATAAATATTACTTATTGTCCTTACTAACAAGAAGGATGGAATTGAAAGCCAAAATTCCAAATTTGCAAATGACATGAGAGTAGGTGATCAGAAATGTAGTGTTGGAGATTTTTTACAATCTTTCTTGGGATATGGCCGTCACTTTCCTGTGTGTCAGTCTGGCAGAGGTTCAGAATTTCCTTCCATAAATGATAACCGGTGCGCAATCAGGAAAGAGAAATCGTATCCGGAATAAGACACAGCCCGAGTGAGTATATAGTCCAGGGAGTTTGGAAGCAACATGTGGATAAAATTTATAAATCTTTCTTTTCTTTCTCCATTTTAAAAGTTTAAAATTTAGCAGCCTAGTTAAACAGTTAATAAGGTAGCTGACTCAATTGACTGAGGTACAGTTATCAGTCAATCACATGAAACCTGAATAGGGCCTCAATAGGTGTTAATACTATTGAAGCTTAACTAGTGCGAGTCATCTCAGCTCTAATTAAGAGAGGGCTTGTTGAAAGTTTACAATTAGTAAGTTTTGCACTAGGAAGGAGAGGTCACGTCTGGAGTGAGACACAGCCTGAGGAAGTACATAGTTCAGGGAATTTGGAGGCAGTGTGGAAATTTATAACTTTAATTGAATAAATAGAAACCTAGGATTATATGCCCAAAGAAGAAAGAGTGACATCATAGTAAAGCCATAAGTCCACTGGTTGGTGATAACCACTAATTTGACCATCCATTAATGGTTACTTTCATAATAAAGCTAGGTCAAAAATCACACAACACCAGGTTATAGTCCAACAGGTTTATTTGAAAATGTAAGCTTTAAAAACTCAGCTCCTTCCTCAGCCATAGTGTGAGAGAGAGAGGGAATAAGACACAGAATTTATAAGCAGAAAGGTAACCCTAAAATTGGCCGCATCTTGTTGAATCTTTAATCAGTTAGGAAGGAGACTACTGATTAAAATGCAAAATCCAGATTTCTCTCAAGTCATTGTCACGAGATAATTGAAGGTTTTATCAATGTATACAAGTGGTGACATCTCAGGTCAGACAACGCATTTTAGGTGTGAGATCTTGCTTGGAATCTGTTTATGTTTTAAACTGGGGTCAGGTTTTTTTGAGCAAAACAGTATGTCTGCAACTACAAGCACATACACAGACACAGTCACACACATGAATTATTTCATCCAAGATGTTTGTGAATTTGCAGATACATTTCGTTTTGCTCGAAAAAACCTGACCACAATTTAAAACAGCCAGATTCTAAGCAAGACCTCACACCTAAAATGCATTATCTGACCCGAGATGTCACCTCTTGTATACATTGATGAAACCTTCAATTATCTCAGGACAGTGACTTGAGGGGAATCTGGATTTTGCATTTTAATCAGTAGTCTCCTTCCTAACTGATTAAAGATTCAACAAGATGTGGCCAGTTTTAGGATTGTTACCTTTTTGCTTATAAGTTCTGTCTTATTCCCTCTCTCTCTCACCAAGCCTGAGGAAGGAGCTGAGCTCTGAAAGCTTGCATTTTCGAATAAACATGTTGGATTATAACATGGTGTCCTGTGATTTTTGACCTTGCCCACCTCAGTCCAACACTGGCATCTCCACATCATATTAAATCTAAGCATGAGAAAAATTTACCAGGTTACAAACTAAAAGATTAGCAGGCAATTTTTCAAAATCAAATGAAGAACTAAGTAAATGAAATAAAGATGCAGGGCCAAGTGATGTGTTGTATCTCTGTGGTTCACAGTGATGACATCTGTTATAAGTGTTGGTTGCTTGAGGACATCCGGCTCAGAGTTAATGAGCTGGAGTCTGAGTTTCGAACACGAGACACGTCAGGAAGGGGGAAAGTTACCTGTATGCTGCATTTCAGGAGGCAGTCAGATCCTTTAGATTAACTACCTCAAATTTGGTCAGGGGACAGGTGGAGGACTGCAAGTGAGGCAGATAGAGAGATCCAGGAGGAGACTCAGCTGTTGAGCTTGTCTAATGGGTTTAAAATTAAACAATTGCAATTAGACTTAATAGGAGGTCAGGGCTCAGTTGTGCAGAAAATTATGGGAAAACAAATGGGCAAGGGCTTAGCAGGGGTTATTAAAGATTTCAGAACAAGTAATAGGACAGAGAGTATGGACAGGCCAGACATCTAATGTCAGGAGTGGCAGATAAGGGGGAAACCATGAGAAGGGATATAGAGTTGGAAGATGTAGAATCTGTGTGGGTAGAGTTGAGGAACTGCAAAAGGAAAAGACTCTGATGGTCCAGCAACTCCCCACCTACGTCCGTGACACCACCCATGCCCTCCACCTCCTCCAAAGCTTCCGATTCCCCGGTTCCCAACACTTCATCTTTATCATGGACGTCCAGTCCCTATACACTTGCATTTCCCATGCAGATGGCCTAAAGGACCTCCGCTTCTTCCAGTCCTGCAGGCCCAACCAGTCCCCCTCCACTGACACCCTCATCTGCTTAGCTGAACTCATCCTCACCCTCAACAACTTCTTTTTCAATTCCTCCCACTTCCTACAGACAAAGGGATTGGCCATGGGAACCCGCATGGGCCCAAGCTATGCCTGCCTCTTTGTAGGTTACGTGGAACAATCCCTCTTCTGTATCTACACTGGCCCAAAACCCCACCTCTTCCTCCGTTACATTGATGACTGTATCGGTGCCGCCTCGTGCTCCCACAAGGAGCTCGAACAGTTCATCCACTTCACCAACACCCTCCACCCCAACCTTAAGTTCACCTGGACCATCTCTGATACCTATCTCTCCTTCCTGGACCTCTCTGTTTCCATCTGTGGCAACCACCTGGAAACCAATATCCATTTCAACGCTACCGACTCCCACAGCTACCTAGAATACATCTCCTCCCACCCACCTTCCAGCAAAAATGCCATCCCCTATTCCCAATTCCTTCACCTCTACCGCATCTGCTCCCAGAATGAGGCATTCCACTCCCGAACATCTCAGATGTCCTCGTTTTTCAAGGACCGCAACTTCCCCCCCCTCAGTGGTCGAGAACGCCCTCGACCGTGTCTCCCGCATTTCCCGCAACTCATCCCCCACACACCCTCTCCGCAATAACAACCAAAACAGAAACCCACTTGTCCTCACGTACCACCCCACCAACCTCCAGATCCAACTCATCATCCTCCGAAACTTCCGCCATCTGCAATCCGACGCCACCACCAAAGACATTTTTCCCTCCCCACCCTTCTCTGCTTTCCGGAGGGACCACTCTCTCTGTGACTCCCTTGTCCGCTCCACACTCCCCTCCAGGCCCACCACACCCGGCACTTTTCCCTGCAACTGCAGGAAGTGCTACACCTGCCCCTACACCTCCTCCCTCACCCCCATCCCAGGTCCCAAGAAGACCTTCCACATCAAGCAGATGTTCACCTGCACGTCTGCTAATGTGGTATACTGTATCCACTGTTCCATATGTGGCCTCCTCTACATCGGGGAAACCAAGCGGAGGCTTGGGGACCGCTTTGCGGAACACCTACACTCGGTTCGCAACAAATAACTGCACCTCCCAGTCGCGAATCATTTCAACTCCCCCTCCCACTCCTTAGACGATATGTCCATCCTAGGCCTCCTGCACTGCCACAACGATGCCACCTAAAGGTTGCAGGAACAACATCTCATATTTTGCTTGGGAACCCTGCAGCCCAATGGTATCAATGTGGACGTCACAAGCTTCAAAATCTCTCCTCCCCCTACTGCATCCCAAAACCAGCCCAGCTTGTCCCGCCTCCTTAACCTGTCCTTCCTCCCATCTATCCCCTCCTCCCACCTCAAGCCCCACCCCCATCTCCCACCTACTAGCCTCATCCCGTCCCCTTGACCTGTCCATCCTCCCTGGACTGACATATCCCCTCCCTAACTCCCCACCTACACTCACCTTTACTGGCTCCACCCCTGTCTTTTTGACCTGTCTGTCTCCTCTCCACCTATCTTCTCCTTTATCCATCTTCTATCTGCCTCCCCCTCTCTCCCGATTTATTTCAGAATCCCCTTCCCCTCCCCCATTTCTGAAGAAGGGTCTAGGCCCGAAACGTCAGCTTTCCTGCTCCTCTGATGCTGCTTGGCCTGCCGTGTTCATCCAGCTCTACACCTTGTTATCTCAGACTCTGATGGATGTTATGCACATGCCTCATAGCAGTGGTCAGGATATGGGGCAGAAATTATATCAGGAGAGAGAAAAACCATGTAAGAAAGTCATAATTACACTAATCATGGGGGTCTTCAATATGCAAGTAGACTGTGAAAATCAGGTGGGGGCAGATTTCAGAAAAAGGAATTTGTGGAATGTCTACAAGATGGTTTTTTTGGAGCATGTTGTGGTAGGACCCAATAGGGAATAGGCAATCCTAGATTTGGAGATACGTAATGAAGCACACTTGATTTGAAAGCTTAAGGGGAAGGAGCCCCTAAAGAGCAGTGACAAAATATGATAGAATTCACTTTGCATTTTGAGGGGAGAAGCTTGAATCAGGAACAAAAACAAAGTTGCTGGAAAAGCTCAGCAGGTCTGGCAGCATCTGTGAAGAAAAAAACAGTTAATGTTTCGGGTCCAGTGACCCTTCCTCAGAACTGATGGTGGCTGGGAAAACGTCAGTTTATATGCAGAAGATAGGGAAGTGGGTGGATTAGGGAGTAAATGATAGGATAGAGCCAAAAGAGACAGAGAGAGAGACAGTTGGAGAGACAAAGGAGTTGCTAACGATCAGGCTGGGAGGGTGAGTAGTTGTTAATGGGGACTGTTAGTGGCTAACAACA
>NC_063337.1:68316434-68349848 GCF_021869965.1 Rhincodon typus
TCACCCTCCCAGCCTGATCGTTACCAACTCCTTTGTCTGTCCAACTGTCTCTCTCTCTCTATCTCTTTGGGCTCTATCCTATCGTTTACTCCCTAACCCACCCACCTCCCTTTCTTCTGTATATAAACTGACGTTTTCCCAGCCACCATCAGTTCTGAGGGAGAGTCACCGGACCCAAAACGTTAACTGTTTTTCCTTACACAGATGCTGCCAGACCTGCTGAGCTTTTCCAGCAACTTTGTTTTTGTTCCTGATTTACAGCATCTGCAGTTCTTTCGGTTTTTATCTTGAATCAGATATATTGGTATTACAATTGAGTAAAGGTACCTACAAAGACATGAGGGAGAAACTGGCCAGAGTTGAGGGGAAGGGGAGCCTAGCAGGGAAGACAGTGGAGCAGTAATAGCAGGAGTTTCTCGGGGTAATTTGGGAGGCACAGCAGAAACTCATTCCAAGGAAGAAGAAACATACTAAGGGGAGGATGAGGCAACCATGGCTGACAAGGGAAGTCAGGGGCAGGATAAAAGCAAAAGCAAAAACATACAATGTGGTGAAAATTAATGGGAAGCCAGAGGATTGGGAATCATTTATAAATGAACAGATGATAACTGGAAAAACAATAAGGTGGGGGGAGTGGGGTGGAGAAGATGAAATATGAGAGTAAGCTAACTAGTGCTTTGAAAGAAGATTGCAAAACTTTTTTTGATATATAAAAGAGGAGAACAAGGAGCAAGGGAAGCAGAAAGGTCTGAAGGTGGATAAATCACCTGAACCAGATGACTACTCTCTTGATTTCTGAGGGAAATAAACTGAGGAGATTGTGAAGGCATTGGTGCTGATCTTTCAGGATTCAGTGGAGTCGGGGCGGGGGTGAAGCTCCAGAGGACTGGAAAATGGTTAATGTGACACTACTGTTAAGAAGGGATTGAAGTAGAAGACAAGAAGTTTATCGGATGGTTAACCTGACTTCAGTTGTTAAGATTTTCGAGTCCATTATTACAATTAAGTTTGTGGCATACTTGATAGGTCATGGTAAGAGGGTTACATCAGCACAGCTTCATCAGAAGGAGGCGATGCCTGTCAAATTTGTTAGAATTCTTTGAGGAAACAAGCCTTTTAGACAAAGGAAAGCCACAGGATGTGATCTATTTGGATTCCAGAAGGCATTTTGACAAGATGCCATTCAGGAGGCTGCTAAATTGGGTAAGAGCCCGTGGTGTTGCGGGCAAGATACTGGCATGAAGAGGATTGGCTGACTGTTAGAAGGTAGAGATTAGGTGTGAAATGGGTCTTTCTCAGGCTGCGAGTTGGTGACTGGTGGAGATCTGCAGGGGATGATGTTGGGATCACAACAATTCATGCTATACATCAATGATCTGGACAAAGGAACTGAAGGCATTGTTCCTAAATTTGCAGACAGCACAAAGTGGAGAGACAGGTAGTATTGAAGAAACCGGGAGGCTGCAGAATAAGTTGGACAGGCTAGGAGACTGGGGAAAGAAGTAGCAGATGGAGTGCACTGTGGGGAAAGTGTGAGGCGGAATTAGTTTCATTGGTAGGAAGAATAGAGGCATAGACTATTTCCTAAATGGGGTAAGGCTTTGGAAATCTGAAATACAAAGGGACTTTGGAGTCCCCCTTCAGGAATCTCTCAAGTTAACATGCAGGTTCAGTTGGCAATTAGAAAGGCAAATACAATGTTAGCATTCATTTCAAGAAGCCTAGAATACAAGAACAGAGATGTACTGCTGAGGCTGTATAAGGCTCTGGTCATACTGTATTTGGAATATTGTGAAGGATGTGCTAGCATTGGATGGGGTCCATTGAAAAGTTACAAAAATGATTCTGTAGTTGAGGGTCCATCTTATGACGGATGATTGAGGACATTAGGTCAGTAATCCATGGAGTGTAGAAGGATGAAGGGGATACTTGATTGAAGCTTACAGAATATTGAGAGGCCTAGATAAAGTGGACATGGAGAAGATGGACTAAGACCCAAGGGCATAGCCTCAGAGTGAAGGGATAGCCTTTTAGAATTGAGATAAGGAGGTATTTCTTCAGCCAAAGGGTGATGAATCTGAGGAACACATTGCCACAGAATGCTATGGAAGTCAAGTCATTGTGTATATCTAAGACAGAGATAAATAGAATCTTGATTAGTCAGGGGATAATAGGGAGGAGGCATGAGAATAGGGTTGAGAAACATAGCCATGATCCAGTGCTGGAGCAGACTCGATAAGCCAAATGGTCCACTTCTTATGATCTTATAACTGTTATTGGATCAATTT
Source organism: Rhincodon typus (assembly GCF_021869965.1). Taxonomy (NCBI): domain Eukaryota; kingdom Metazoa; phylum Chordata; class Chondrichthyes; order Orectolobiformes; family Rhincodontidae; genus Rhincodon; species Rhincodon typus. The sequence goes on from NC_063337.1 coordinate 68,318,723, forward strand.
GAGAATTTTTATTCTGTGATTAATAGAAGGTTTGGAGGAGAGGTATGTGTGTTGTGTTAGGTCACATCAGCTTGAGATCACTGATTGGTGCATCAGACCCAAGAGGCTAAAAGGCCTACTGTTATTCTGCTGTTCCAACATGTCAGACTTGTAATTGAATTTGCTTCAATTCTCACTGAAAATGAATAGACCTGGCTATGGAGAACTGTGATAGAAATTCCTTGAATGACTGATGATACGTGACCTTGCTTGACGCAAAAGAGTAAGTGGGAAAAAGTGGTTATTTCTCACTTACCAGTGGAACACAGTCTCATTCAATGTTGCTTAATTTGTTTTTATTAGGTACACCAGTGATCGACAGTGTTGTTCAGTCTATCCAAATGACAGTGTTCTTGTAGACAAATTAATTATAAGGAAAATGACAGTGTTTGTGTTAGTGATTGTATTGCAGGGCAATTCTATGGAGAAAATAATATTAGTGGGAAAGAAACTGAGGAATTTCATTTTGCAGATGCCCTCCTGAGACCAAAATAGCCAGGAGAACTTTGCAGAATTAACAAGAAGAACCAAGGCTAGTTTTTTGTTGTGAAAAACTTGTGTGCAACAGAAAATCTTGGCCAGTGGAAAATATTGAATGATTTCAGCTGAGGTGAAAGCTGATTTTCTTCAAAATTAAAACCATTAGAATTTGGAATTTCAGGCCATTATTTTATGCCAAAGCATAAAAGCCCCAGGGGCAGGAGATGAGATTGGATCAATCCTGCCTTTGCATTCTGGACAGCCTTGACTGGATTTTCAGCATGTCAGACCGTTAATTGACTCAGGTTGTGGTTTCCACTCCTCTCAAGGGGGCAGTTCCACATCAGATGACCAAAAGCTCTCCAGATGGAGCAGTGCCATGTGGGGCTGTGGCCACAGCAGGGGTTGCAGTCAGTTCCTCATGTTGGGTAGCACAGGAGCTAACTATAAAATGATTGGGACAGTTTCTCCAGGGCATGCCTTACTGATCCTGGTGAGGGGATGGAGGGGGAGGGGAATATGATCGGCTGGGAGAACAGATGTAACACTACCCTGAGGAACTCCTGCAGTGATGTCCTGGAGCTGAAATGTTTGATCTCCAACAACCACAACCATCTTCCTCTGTGATAAACATGATTTCAAGCTATTGACTCCAGTTTTGCTAAGGCTCCTTAATGCCAAACTTGGTGAAATGTAGCCTTGATGACAAAGGCAGTCACTCACACTTCACCCTTGGAATACAGCTCTTCTGTCCATGATTGAAACAAAGCCGTAGGTGAGGTCTGAAGTTGAGTGGTCCTGGTGGAACTCAAACTGAGCTTCAGTGATTTGCTGTATTCCTTTGCAAGTGCTGATTGATAGCTTGATAATAATCAGTTCCATCACTTTGATCAAGAGTATATCGATCAAGCAGTAATTGGCTGGGCTGCAATTGTCTTTTTTTTGTGAACAGGTCATGTGAGGATTGCTTTCCACATTATCACCCCAAAGTTGTAATTATTTTGGAACAGTTAGAATTGCAGCATGGTGGCTCAATGGTCAACACTGGGTTTGTTTCCATCCTCGGGCGACAGTCTATGTGGAGTTTTCCCACATCTGCGTGGGTTTCCTCCTGGTGCTCCAGTTTCCTTCCACAGTTCAAAGAAGTGTAGGGTAGGTGGATTGGCCTTGGGGAAAACGCAGGGTTACAGGGATAGGGTAGGGGAGTGGTATGCTCTTTGGAGGGTTGGTGTATACTCGATGGGGCAAATAGTCTTCTTCCACACTGTAGGGATTCTATGTTGTCAGGGTCTCCACCTTTGCAGTATCCATGCTTTCAGCTGTTTCTTGATATTGTGTAGACTGAATCAAATTAACTGAAGACTGGCATGTGTGGCTAGAAACCTCTGAAGTAGGCTGAGATAGATCATCTAATCAGCACTTCTGGGTGAAGATTGTTACAAATACTTTAGCCTCACCTTTTGTGCTAATGCATACTTGACTCCTCCAATGAGGATGGACATATTTGCGGACCCATCTTTAGTGAGTTGTCTAATGGACAGTGAGAAGCTAAAGAGAAAATTTCAACTGAATAACTGCCTGAATATAATAATAAAATAACTCATTGGAATATGAGGTCTTGCATGCAGATATTTTCTAATCAACTGGTTATTACACACCGCTGGAGCAGGAGGGATTTGAACATTGCTGCTACATCACAAGAGCCCTTTTGTATGGTCACTGAATGTACTCATTGCACAAACTAGCATCAGTCTCACAACTTCAGGAACACAAATATTCAACTCAATAGGACAGTTTTAAATCTACTGTTAAAAACAAATGCATCACAAAGTCAGTTTAGATTAATTTATGATTTTTGTGAAATTTGCCTAATTTTGGCATTTTTAATTTTGTTTAAAATCTTGAGTTTGAACATTATAAATTTCAGTTGGAGAGAAGAAATAAAAATTCCAAAATTTTCAAATGCAATTGTTCAGAAAGCATTTCGAACAATTTGTGAAGAAAAGATCATTTGGAGGTACCAATGCCCTGATTTTATACAGATACAGTGAATGAGTACACATTTTATAAACGCAGACATTGGAAAGGATAATGGTAAAGTATTGATCTGAAAGTTCAATGAAAAACAATGACAACAGTAAATGAGTACATATAACCATGTTTCATCCATATTGTTTGCCCGGCCATTATTGTCAATGATGCTGTTTCCATTACTGTCCTGTCTGGGAAATTTTAGGATTGTACAGGTATTTGATCGATGCAATCATAAATAGTTTCATGTTCACCATTACTCATCTAGGGATTAGGAACATCTCTCATGGCAATATCAATACTAATCTTATAGCAAAAGAAAATTACCACAATTTGTTTGACTTATTGCATACAGTAGAGAACCTGCAAATGACTGAAACATTATACAGCAGTCACTTCTGACAAAGTGAAACAATTTCAATATCACACAAACTTCAGCACTGTTGCAGCAATTTGCGTATTAGTTTAGAAAACATTTTAGAAAACAATATCTCCTTCTAATCAATGGCATCACAAATATATATAATTCTAACTAAACCATATTTTTGACCAATTATTTTACCATTTTCTGTTTTTTTTTCAAAGAAGTATCCCTAACTTATATTGGATCAGGTTTAGATCTTCATTACTACAGAAAAACAACCAGAAGTTTTTACTGCTTAACTTTTCCAGTCTGAAGAATGTATCAATACATTCATCAGTCTTTAGTACTTTAGTAATTAATCCCCCTCTCTACATGTCATGGCATCAACAAAGATTGTCAACATCAAATTGATGGGTCATTTTCTCCCCCCATCTTGTGTTATGTCTGCAGGAAAAGAAATCACACAAGGCAGACTTTCATTGTAATTTTGCAAAAGTATTGTCACAGAATAATGCTGAAGTTATCTCAGCAATAAGGAATCTAAAGTGATGGCAATTGTGTGAGGTGAATGCGAGAGGACAGAAGTGTCCTGTGAGTCATTGTACAAAAGAAAGATCTTTTATTTGGATTCGACCATCTAGATTCCATTATTAACCTTGACTAGTGAGAGAAGAAAGTAGCCTAGCCACAGTATGAGAATGCTCAAGGACAAAGGGAAATGAATGGAATTTGTGTCTGAGTGAGGCACAGACTGAATTAGACTCTAGTAGCTGTATATAATACAACTTGTATACTGAGTGATCAGCGACTATTTTTCACGTTTCTTTTTCAAAGCTACTCCACCTGGAGATCCTCTGCTCTCCTTGGTCTTTCCCTTTCTTTTATTTTTTTCCCTCTCTTTTTAGCAGTCTAGGAGCAGTATGAGGGGAAACCTGAGTCCAAAACTGTGCGAGGGAAAGTGCATCCCGGAGCAGCGCAATTTACCGTGGTGTACCTGAGTGCCGGTGTGGAGCAGACTAGAGGCTTGGAGCATGACGAACAGTTGTTGGACTGGGGCCTGGTGTGGGCAGTCAGACCATGTGCTCACTGAGCTGCTGCAATGTAATATCTATTTGAAATTCTTTACTGGACTGTAATGTCAATTCTTTAACTATGTTATAACCATCTTAGTTCTAATTTTTTTTAGATAATGTAAGTAATGCTACTACTTTTCCTTTTATTTCTCTTTTGTATCCAAGTTTTTTACCTACGTATTTGTACCTAAGATGGTGCCATTAGAGGCAGCCATTGTAAAAACATTTTATTGTATTCTGTACTGGAGTACATGTGACAATAAATGATATTCTATTCTATTCTGATTTGAGTAATTGCAGTTTTATTAGAAATACCATTAGATTGGCTTGTGAATAATTTCTATTTATCTTAACCAAAGAATTTTAACTCAGAAAGTAGAATATAACTTGACAGCAGAAACACACAAGTACACAGAGGACTACTAGACAAATTCATTGAATTGAGATCCATTAATTAATTAAATGGTATAAAGATGGCAGGGCAGCTAATGTTGCGGACACTTGCTGTAAGAGCAAGGAAAAGCTAGTACAACTTGTAAATTTAATGGGCTGTCTATGCTCATCTAGTGTAGCTAAATGTGGAGTATATAAAGCAATATCATCTTCCGAAGCTTTTACTGGGTTTTACTTGTCTGCAGTTGGAAGAGATTGGGCTTAGAGTTATTGATAGAGGGCAGATGGGGTATTGAGATGCAGACAATGTGATTGGGAGGAAGTTACTTGTATACTTTGTTCCAGGTACCCTTTGGGATTGAGTTGTCTGATTTAGTCCACCATCCGAGACAGGAAACGTGACTACGAGTAGGGCCGGTAAGGGGATCAAGAGGGTATATATGGAGGAGATTCAGCCTTTGCAACTGTACAAAAGATTTGAGATTGTTGCAGTGTGTATGGCTGAGATTCAAGATATCTAGAAAGCCTTAGAAGGGGGGAGATCTAGTTCTCACAGTTGACATAGGATCCAAAGACATTGGCTGCAAGATGACAAATGGTCAGCTGATATATACAAGGTTACATGACACTTTGAAAGAAAAGAAGTATTTCTATTAATTATGAATGATATTGTTACAACTGAAAGAGAGAAATTCAAAAATCGATTTGGGTAGACATAAGAAATATTGAAGGCAGGAGGTCACTTGTGGGAATGACTTATAGGCCATTTAAGGGTAACAGCACTGTAGGATGGGGTATACATAAAGAAATAAATGTGTTTGTGTGAAAGGTACAACAATAATCACAGCAATTTAAATCTGTATATAGATAGAGGCAAAGGTAGCCTGGAAAATAAATTCATGGAGAGTCTTTAGGATAGTTTCTTAGAAGCATGTTCTAAGCCAATCAGAGAGCAGGCTATCCTAGTTCTGGTAATGTCCAATGAGCCAGTATTAATTTATGAAGTTATGAATTGAGAAAGGTTCCCCGATGTAGCAGTGATTTGAATTTTAATTTCATTTGAAGGAGAGAAATTGTGTCTCAGACTAAACTCCCTTCCTGCTCCAGGTCTGCCACCTCTGGATCCAGAAGATTACAGCCCAAAGTTTCATTAGTAGCTATCTCTGGCCAAATTCAATAGGTTTAATTTTTACTTCAGTGTACCTAAAACCTAATTTGAGGCTCCTTCCTAGATTCAGTCTGACAGCTTTAACATTGGGTATTGTTGCTCTCGAGGCATTTTGTTTCAAAACCTTTGTATTGATTTAAGGTGGTTTAAAGATTAAAGGCATGTCATGGTTACAGTGTTTAGGCACTTTATCTTAACTTTGATTTCATTTGCTACATTGACATGAACAAAATAAATAATTGGAGTTTGTGCCTGATATACAGCATGAGTCCCAACCTAACTAGCATTCATTTATCAAACATTTTTTGAAAATAAAAACTAAAAATAAATTCATATGTTGATATAATAATTTGATCAACCTGTACACATAAATACAGTGTAAATTGAACCTATCATTTAATAATACTCTGTTGAAGAATTATAAAAGAGAACTTGTCTTTCATTTCCCTCTGTGGGATAATATTTCTCCAGCAAGATAGAGAGACAGTCTTCTACCAACCCCTTTATTTGGGCTGTTCTATTGCCAATCACTGTATAATAATTGAGAGAACCAGAGTGAACTCGGCCTTTGATTTTTCACTCCACCATTCATACCCAACACCTTGAGGGAAAAACCTTCCCTCATTCTCTATATGCTTCTGACTATAAGCCAAGGTTAAAAAAAAGAATTCAGACAGGAAAAGGATAATCATTAGTTACTGTGACACTGAGTGCTACTATTTAATGTAACATTGTTAATGCTAAAATAGAAAAGAACATTTTAGAAAGAATAAAAAATCTTGAAAAGAGATCGGCCTACTGGCCCCAAATGATATCCACCCGAAAGTCCTTAAGATGACTGGTTGTGCAAGGCCACTAGAACCCTGCCCATAAAGCAGGACTGTAAGATTCAACCCTAACTATTTCTTTACATATATTATGAGCTTCCATCACTTTACAAGATGCTTTGTTCTTCTATAATTAATACTAACTGTTGTGATTATATAAACAAAATGGATTATATGGATACTATAAAATATACAGCAAGTATTTTCAAGCTTCCAAAAATATGTCAGTTTTAAATCAAAGAATTACAAAATAGAACATCCTACCTACATTATGTTTCAATATACATTTTTGAAAATGAAAGGATTGAGATTAGAAAATGAATAGAAATGGCTGAATTGTGCCTTTTTTGGTTAAGTGCAAGTTATATTGAATCCTTTTAGAGGACTTTTTGCCGTGAGGAAAGTGAGTTTTGTCACTATCTTACCAAACTCGTGCCATTCATTACCTCCCCCCACACTTCTGCGGTGTTCCTCTCATCCAAATCCAACCATGTGCCCTTCCTGGGAGAACAAAATCACCAATCACTGCACTTCCACTGAATGACTGGCAACCCAAGTGTCTGTGTCAGCTTTAAAAGGCCACTGTGCACTTAGATGAGGACTACTATTCCAAAGCTGCCCTGGTCAATCAAGGACAGATTCTGAACATAGCACAGAAGGAAAGATGGCACTATGATTCTCCAACAGGGACCTGGAGATTTTGGACAAGGGGGTGGTGGATAGGAGGGCATCCTCTTCCTTTAGGACCGGTGGAGGAGGCCACATCACCAGATCCTGACAACTTGGTCCAAAGTTGCCACTCAGGTCAGATCTGTCTCCAGTGTGCAGAGGAATGGGCAGCAGTGCCACATTCTTCACTCTGATACATCACGTTCACTCTATCTCCACTACTGTACCAGCCTCCCATAAAGGCGCATGCTCTACCACTTTCATTATTGCTTGCAACATCTTCTCTTACTCAATCAACTCAACCCAACACTTGGTTCCACTAACCCTGCATTGCCTTCTGTGCTGTCTACTCAGTCTCTCAAGACAGCTCCCCAGTTGCACCAAAAGTCAAAGCTGTGCTATCCACTTTCATGAGATAACAAGGTGCAGAGCCGGATGAACACAGCAGGCCATGCAGCATCAGAGGAGCAGGAAAGCTGACATTTCGGGCCTAGACCCTTCAACGTCGGCCCAAAACGTCAGCTTTCCTGCTCCTCTGATGCTGCGTGACCTGCTGTTTTCATCCAGCTCTGCACCTTGTTATCTCAGATTCTCCAGCATCTGCAGTTCCTACTATCTTTCTATCCACTTTCATGTCCCTTTGTCCCTACCTCTTTCTTCTTCCAGGAAGAACTCCCAATGGCCAGAAAGAGTAAGGAAGGGTGTTGAGCTGCCTGATATTCAGCTCCTAAGCTCTTATTGTGAAGTGCACCTGACTGCCCTGAGTGGCTGACAAACAGTGTTCAATCTCCTGGACTGGGTATCAGAGTCTGCCCTTGATTTACTGTGCCGGAACCCTCTGAGCAAATGCTATCCCCTTTAACTGAGCACTGGTGACAACCATGACAAGTTTCCTGGCTTTGTCTGTGCTAAACAGCATAAGGAATAATGTGAGCTTGTTATCTCTGGCTGAAGGGGGCAAAGAACAACAAGTCAGGTTAAAACATGACAGAGATGCTGTTATAACATCCACACAGCATTCACTCACTCACTGTGAGCCTATGACAAGGAGCAAAGAGCTTAGAGATGCACCCTGGTCTAGGCCATGAGCTGGGTGTGTGTCCACGAACATGGCATCCTTGCTGCAGCATTATATTTATAGTTGCCAGTGCAGCACTAACGTTCTTAAGTGGATAGGAGATGTGCCATGAGAGCTCTTAAAGGCTGGCACATGTTAGAAACCATTGTCTGTGGATGTGGGGTGCATGTGACTGCTGCCCATGGACCATTCCCTGGGATTTTCGTGCCTGCTGTAGAACGCGGAGTTTGTTCAGGGCAAGCTAAATCTGCCAGGTGTTGTTCTGGTTTCCTCATTAGAAAATCTCCATGTCAAGCTTCTTTGGTAAAATAAGAGACTGAATATTAATGAGGCGACAAGGCATTTAACAAGCATTAATCACCATCAATTTGGCATCTCGTGACTGATTAACCAGAATCGCGCCAAGTGATTTGTAATGAGCACGAGAAATGGAGTGAGATGCTCCCAATGCTAGGCTGGGCCTTGCCCCATTTATCGTCCGATCCTGCCGCGTATTTCGCCATAGCTCACATCATTCAGACCCCATTAATATTCTGCTCAAAGATGAACTTTCGATAATGCAAGGACACAGATTAAAGTGATCAGTGAAAAACAAACATCAGGTGAACTGTGTTGAAAAACATTTTGTTTTAAGCAGCAAATGGTTAGACAGGTATTTTCAGTTAATTTGTTCGGACACGTTGACATGTTTCTGATGCAAGTGGGAATTGAATCCAGCCCTTCTGGCCCAGAGGACGGGTACAACTGCTGTGCAACAAGACTTCTAATACTACATTTTCAGTCAAGCTGTTCAGAACTATGATACATCTGAAATAGGTGGCCGTTAAACTAGGATCTTCTGGTCCACAGGCAAACATAAGCTATTGCCACAGAACCTTAATTAGTTAGAACATACAATCCCTGACAGGGTATACATTCAGTCTTAATGTTCAACAGCAATTGAATGAATAATTAAATGGGAATGTTACAATGACATGGGGAAAGTGCTGGGTCATGGCAATTAATGGATTGGCCTTTCAAAGTGATAGAGTAGAATGAAGAACTGTATGGCCTTCCGTGCTGTATGTACAAGGTGGCTTTATGAACAATACCAAGAGCAATGTTTTCCCACATTTGAGGCTTTAAAAAAAGTGAAAACTAACAGAACATTTAAATTGTTGTCTGCTTCAAGCATGTTCAATTTCTCAGCTTTTTTTTAGAATCTATCCTGCTGGGCTTTAATTGATATTGCTTGTATGGTCATTTTCACTTAGTCTAATTTTAGCACAGTCTCAGTTCCAGTTATTGACTTGCCTGATTCCTCCATATTACAGCTGGGATAATGTCAGGGTCTATAGTCTTTACTGTATCCAGTGCGTTCAGTAATTTCTTCAGACACTCTCCATGTTACAAAAATAGCGCCATGTGTCACAGAATTGTCACAGTGCACGAGGTGGCTATTTGGCCCATCATGGCTATGCCAGCTCTCCAAATGTGCAAATACACTTAGTACTATTCACCTGCCTTCTCCCCATAATTTTGCATATTTTCCCTTTCCAGGTAACCATGTAATACACTTGAAAATGTTTCACTTGAACCTGCCTCACCACAGTTTCAAGCTGTGTTCCACACCCCAAACATTTGCTATGTGAAAAAGACATTTTTCATGGTGCTTTGCTTCTTTTGCCAATTACTTTAAATTTGTGCCCTCTCAGTTTCAATTTCTTCATGAGTTTGAACAGTTTTTTCCAAGCTTATCCAGACAGCCATCTCATGACTTTTAAATATTTCAGTCAGATCTCTTCTTAGCCTTGCTTCTCCAAGGAAAACACTATCTCCAATATAACGTCATAACTGAAGCTCCTCATCCCTGCAAGCAGAGCAAGATCACATTATTATTTATTCATACGACTGAGCATTGCAGGCTCATCCTGAATTCTCCAGGAGAAGGTGGAGATGAGCTGTCTTCTTGAACCAGAGCAGTCCCTACAGGGACATCCACAATGAGGTCAGGAAAGGAGTTCCATAATTTTGACTCGGCAATATTGTTGAAAGTTATATAGTTTGAGTCAGGATTGTGAGCAGCTTGGAGAAACTATGCATGTCCATTGCATCTGCTTCCCTTGTCCTTCTAGGTGGTAGAGATTGCTGATTTGGAAGGTGCTGTCAGAGGATCTTGTAAATGGTATACATTGAATGTTGAAGAAATTGGATGGAGGCCTGGATAATAACAACAGGGGGAAAGAAACAGAAGTACAATTTGATAGAGTGAAGTGAAGTAAAATGATGTTGGCGGGAGCACGGAAAAGATTGATGTCAAGGACAGACAATTGGCATAGACCAGCTGGGGTGACTAATTTTGCAAAGTGCAGACGTAAACAGATGCAATGTTCTCATACACAAATACTGGGATCAAAACAAAGTGTTGGAGAAACTCTGCAGGTCTGGCATTAACTATGGAGATAGAAACTGCGTTACTGTTTTGAGTCTCATGACCATTCTTCAGAACAAATCTTTTGACAATCCAATTTTATAAAGGTGATTAAAAGAACATATTGACTTGGGATTATAAATAAAGATGTGAAATACAAATGCAAAGAGATCGTTGATGGAGCTTTATAGGTCACTGGGTCTTTAACCGATGACTGTGGACAATTTTAGGCACCATTCTTCAGGAAACAAGGCCGGCAAAATGCTCCAGAGGCAATTCTCCAGGAGGCCACTGGGGATGACGGACTTTAGTTATGAGGGGTTTGGAAAGTTTGGACTGATCTTCTTGCAATCAGGAAAGGTTCAGGCTGATCTTATAGATGTACTCAGCATTCTGTCTGTGGAGGGCCCAATAACTCATAGACTCAAAATCATTGGCAGAAAGACCAAGAAGGGAGAGGGGGAGTTTTTGTTTTCATTCAGAGGCTTGGGGACTATAGTACTTGACCTGAAAGGTGATGAGGTGGTGGCTATTGATTACATAGATAATTTGAAAAGACAGTCAGACAGGTACCTGAAGTTTGGGGAGTTCAAAGGGTGTTGGCCAAAATAATTGAAGTGTGTGACCACAGAAAACTGCTCTTTCAAGGAACTAGCAGAGGCACAACAGGCTGAAAGGCCTCCCAATGCACTGTAAGCATCTTTGATCGTACTATAATATGCAAGGATGGACTCTGCCAGATTTTTAATGTATCTGCATTACTAATAACTGAAGTCAAAGCAAAGGGAACTTCGTTAGTTCTGCATTCCTGACATACACCAGGAGGAAAGATCAGGAAATTACATTCTGATAACCTGTGATTTTTGTTTTTGATTTAGTCCAGTAATTTGAATGGGGCCTTAATTTCGAATATGTACTCCTGATACAGAAGCCAAAAATCAACCCTCAGTTGGCCCTTTCTATTTTACATGTCACATCTAACCTTTAATGGTCAGAAGACAATTTGCCATTAGAAGAGAAATTAGATATAGAAACGGTCCGTCCTCCTTTGGGACGCTAGCTATTTCAGGTCCATTCCCTTTGGCATCAATAATGCTCGACACACCTTCTGCCTAAGTTAACTCTTGTGACACCGGCTCATATTTTATTCTGGCCTATTCTCACTATTCCTTTTTCTTGCTCTGTTAGTCTTGCAACCTATTTTCCCCCTGTCCTGAGCCCTGTTATCCATTCTCTGGTGATGTCAATTGGTTTTATTTCCTCCTTAGCTAATTATAATTTGAAATATGTGGATTTGAAAATATTTGCCTTCTCTTCTCTGGCTGACTGGCTAATTTTGCTTTCATCTACCAAAAGGAAAGCTGATTGACAGCAGTTCATTCAAAGATAATTACAATTTGAAAGGCAAAACCAACTGAGGAGGTTGGGAAGATTTCTAAGAGTAACAGGGAGGTATTGAATGGAGGTCTCACTGACCAGTTGGAAAGTCTGAGAGAACCAGGCATCACTACTTTTCACAAGTGCCAGGCAACGTTAAGAGAGGATCAGAAACTTAACTTGCAGCAGATGAGCATTCACATAAGTCAAGGATTCCGGTGACAAGGTCCCACTCAATGAGGGTCGCTGGCTATTCAGAACCCAGCAGTTCTTCATTAATCAGCTACTGGGGTGCGTGTAATCACCACTGGACCAGAGGACAACTGAGAGATAATGGGGTATTGCAGGAAGAGATGTGAGAAGGAGGGATCAGGAATGGAGATTGTCAATGCTCCTGCTGCGAGGTGCTTTGATTTGATGCCAAGTGCCTTTCAATGAAAAACCCCAGAACTCTCATCTGAAGCCCACAAGCAACCCTGACAAAGCTACGTTGTTTGCATTTCTCAGATGGCAAGTTCCCCATCCTCTGCTGGATGAACACCAGGGGAGATGGGCTTATATAATTGCTTGCCATTATTGACCCAATTAAGTGAATCAATAGGTAGTGAGTTAGGGAGGTCATCCACAGGCCTTTTTGCCGCAAACTTACTTGGGGCAGTGGCAGTAAAACACTGGCTCTCGCTTGAAGAAATTCATCCCTGTTACCAAACTTGCCACAGTAAAAGGCATTAAGGCAGAGAAGGAGGCTATCTAGCCCATCCGGTCTATCCTGCTTCTTTGTGAATCCAGACAGATCTACTGCTCCTCTCTATCCCCATGACCTAGCAAATTTATTTCCCTCAAGTGCCCATGATTTTCACTATCACAAATTACCATTACAGTAGATGCATTAATAAATGTTACACTACATCAAGCTCTAATTCAGATTTCTTTTCACATTCAGGAATAGCAGGGTGATAATATCTGGTAATGGCCAACTGCAAATTAGGTTTGACCATACTTGGATAGTTTAGTAGAACTGAAGTCCTGCTTTCCTTGGTTTGACATGTCTGACATTTTTACAATTATCAGCTGTGACATACAAGAATATTTAATATTTTAAATTGACTGGAGCAGCCTACTGATTCCTTTCTACATGTAATTATTTTGTTGAATGAACATGGCAACAGAACATAACATTCTTTTAGACACATCACTTTGGCATTTTGAAACAATAAATGTCACAGACTGACGAAAATGTTAGTAAAAGAAAAATAAAGAAAGGAAAGCATTTGTATTTATACTGATGGTTTCTTGGGTCAAACTGCCAGTATGAGATGATCTGAATGCTGCCCTACAGATTAGCTCATGCAACGCAAAACTCCATCAGCTTTACAACTCCCCATATCCCAACCCAATCCATCTATATGGGCCTGCATCTGCCCATCTTTCCCCCCAACCCCTGACCTATGCAGTGACCAAGCCAACTGTGGGCATGGCTAATGTAACACTCCTCAAATCCCCTTTCCCGCCTTTATCTTCATTACCCCGATTCCCATACTGATGAAGGATCTATTTATCTCAGCCTTCTGTGCCTTTGTTTCCAGTCACCGCAGACCCCACCAAGCTAGAAGCAAAATAAAACCTTCTCACCATTGGATACAATGCATATCCTGGAGACTATGCCTTGACCAACAAATTTTAAGAACCAGAACCTGCCAGACCCTGATTGGCCAGCAGCTTCTGGCAAGGCCAGACTCCATTGGTGAGATTTACGCTAGGTGGAGAAGCTCATCGGTCAGCTCCTATCAAGCTGACTGGCTTGTTATATGGTGACCATTCTTGGCAGTGGGGACAGTGAGTCAATTAGTACTGAACATCCCCACACATAAGACTACAAAATAGAAGCACAAAGCCTTGGTATTAATCATAGCTTGTGCAGAAAGCTAATCGTTATTCAACTGTTGTGTGGAGATGCATGTGCGCAATAAAGTAATAAAATAGAATGTTGGAGCTGAATCAAACATTGGAATCAGGAACAGCAATTTAAACTATATATGATTTTGCTTTGGCTCGATTCAATATGTAAACTCCACCTTAGATTACAGTAGTTATTATCAACAGCAACCGGTATGGATTCCATTTGGAATAAAAATTTGAAATACAGAATCACCAGAAGCACAATCTCTTCATTCAACAGAAAGATTAAAGTTAAATTCTTCAGCCATGGATGTTATTTAGAGATGAATTAGTCATCAGTTGATTAAAACACCATGTGAGGAAGGTTCCTGATTTAATTCCCACTCTCGTCTCAGTGGGAGCTGAATAGGGAATGGTTATTGTTATCAACGGGCTCATGTCAACCAGGTTTCACATTCCTGATTACTGGACAATGCATGATGTCTGTCACTTGGAGACAGTATTGGACTCAGTTCAGCTCTACTGACCTCACCAAATGCATCCTTTCCGTTCCTTCGTAAAGAATCCAAATCTGGGATTCAGCATGTCTGGGATTTGCTTAATTATATTGTGACAAGATTTCAAAATCTTGAACACAGACGAGAAAGAGTTTCTTTTTTATGTATTTATTTGTTCATTCTTTTGTATTCTGTCATCATCAGCAAGGCCAGAAATTATTACTTATTCTGATTCATCCTTGAAAAAATGGTGATGAGCAAGCCCATCGTTGTGTATACTCCCACACTGTTGTTACGCGGGAAATGTCAGTTTTTTGACCTAGTACTGATGTTAGAACTGTAATTTACAACCTAGTCAGGATGATGTGTGTTGGAGAATTTGCAGTTGTGGTTTTCCTATGTGCTTGCTCCCTTGACCCTCTAGGTAATAGATCTGTGCTTCCCACACTTCTTCCCACTGTGATCCTGTTTCAAAGCCTGAAAAGTGCCATAATCTCTCAGTCTGAACCATGATGAGGATGTGGCGAAGTGGAGTTATGGAGGAGTAGGGAACGAATGGAGAATGGTAATAGATGAAGGTAGAATCATAGAATCCCTACAGTGTGGAAGCAGGCCCTTTGGCCCAACAAGTCCACACCAACCCTTGGAGCATCCCATCTAGACCCATCCCCCTATAACCCACCTAATCTATTCATCGCTGAACACTACAGGCAATTTAGCATGGCCAATCCACCTAGCCTGCACATCTTTGGACTGTGGGAGGAAACTGGAGCACCCAAAGGAAACCCACGCAGACACAGGGAAAATATGCAAACTCCACACAGACAGTGTTCAAGGGTGTAATTGAACCTGGGTCCCTGGTGCTGTGAGGCAGCAGTGCTAATCACTGAGCCACTGTGCCGGTGGTTAAACATTAGAATACTAATGTTTAATCTACAGGGAGCTTTAGAGTCCAACCTTGTTACTGAGGATTGTGGACGTGGAATCAACCTTAAAAGTCAGCCAGCTAAGCCACACCAAATATTGAAAGAAACCCCAGAACTTAAGGGCTCCTCACAGAGATAGTACACATTGTTTGAACGTACAGCAGACATTGCTGCCTCAAAGCTTATATCCCCAGAATCTCATTTTACAACTCCCTTGGGGATCATAGCCCAAAGCTTAGGATGCTGTCTGATCGAGGCTGTGGGTTTGAATGTGCATATTTTTAAAAAGGCCTTGGCAAGTTGATGCATTGATTCTTGTAAATGGAACACGGAGTAGACGCAGCAGTTGTAAATCATTAAAGTCAAGTAGAATGCTTTGTCCTAGGCGACCTCAAGTACCGTTGGAGACGCATCCATCCAGCTTTGAATAGGAATTCACACCCTCCTGGTTGGTGTCTTAAAGGTAATGAAAAGGCTTTGTGGATTCAGGAGGTGAGTCATTTGTTGCAGAATATTCTGACCTGCTTTTATAGAAGCAAAGAATATAGGGGCGGGGTAGGCCATTTGGCCTCTCAAACCTGCTCTGCCATTAAATATGATCATGGCTGATCATCAAATTCAGTTCTCCAGTCTCACTTTCTCCCCATACGCTTTTACCTCTTTAGCCCGAAGAACTATATCTAACTCCTTCTTGAAAACATTCAATGTTTCGGGATCAGTTGTTTTCTGTGGCAGCGAATTCCACAGGCACATCATTACCTCAGTGTAGAAATGTCTCCTCATCTCAGTCCTAACTGGTCTACCATGTATCCTTAGACTGTTTCCCCTAGTTCTGGACTCCCTGGTCATCGGGAACATCTTGCCTACATTTGTCCTGTAGAGTCCTGTTAGAATATTATTGATTTTATAGCCACAATAATTTCCTGTCCATAGTAATCTCTCAAAGATGTGGTTGTTGTTGGGGGAGCAGGTTTTGGCTACAGCAATGTCATTGAACTTGAAGATAAGACCGTTATATTCTCTCTGTTTGGAAATGGTTCTTGTGGCACTTGTGTGACATGTAAGTTACTTAGCACTTATCAACCCAAACTCGAATATTGTCCAGATCTTGCTATATGTGAGCATGCATTGCTTGATTATGTAACGAGTTGTCAATGGAATTGAACACTGTGCATCAGCAAGCTGTCGTACTCTGACCAGTAGATAGAAGGGAGGTCTTTGGTGAAGTAACTATAAATGGTTGCATTTACAACACAACAAGATCTTACTCGAATAGAGCATCTTACCATGTCTACTGTGGTTAGACATTTTCCTGCAACCTTCAGCTCAAAATCATTTTACACCACTTCTTTGTTGAAAGGACAAGCTTATAGCAGTATGGTCAGGGCAAGAGAGCATCTGCAACCTTGGCAAATGATGAGACCAACTGTGTTTCTCCTTAATCAGTGAGATTTACGGATTGACAAAGAGATAGTGAGGTGGGTGAATTAGAATTAAATCAGGAAGAGAAAGAAAAATAAACAGACAATAGAAAATATGGTTGAGAGGAAGGAAAACAGACAGAAAGAAAATGCAAGAATTAAAAAAGAATAGTTTACAAAATATCTAACAGCATCTGTTCTCTTTCTGGGCTAGAGAGCTTGATTATATTGTGTTAATTATTACCAAACCTTTAAAAATATACTTACATTCTTAATCACTAGGCTTAACACTTTGTGATGAGTTTAACATTAATTAGTAGATGGTGCAAATTTTTAGAAGTAATTGGGGGATTAAAGGAGAGTACCATTAATGTAAAATAAACGGAGCATATCTGAACAACATCCATTATTAACATACCATTATTTTAAGTGAGATCTACTCCCTTGTTAAAGAAGGTGAAAAGCAGTTTGCGTACAAAACCAATGAGAAAAAGAGATGGCTCTGTGATAGGTATCATCACATCATTATCACTCTTATCTCTCTGGAAAGCAGAATTAATGACAAAACATAAATTTGGCTTGTGTGCTATTTCTCTGGACCCACCTTTTTTTTTCACAGTCACAGCTATAAGATGAGTCATGAGAGAACTAAAAGCCATTCTGGTATGACTAGTTACTGCCATAGTTTATTGGAGTCTGTGGTCAGGCTGGAAATGTTTATTTTACCTCTTTTAACTAGATTTCACATAATATTGTATTGTTTTGGAGTGCAATGAGAAAAGTATATTCATTAATTTTGGCAGGAAACACAAAGTACTTTTGTAATTGATCAACTCAATAATTATATTACTGAATGGTTTAAAAATGATTACCTATATAAAAATGTGCTATTTAATGGGCTATTCTACATTACTGAGCCATTTATTTCAGCCCATTTTGTGTCTACTGCAGAATATAACATGACAAAATTTCTTCTTAATGTAGTGTTAATTATAATAGATTCCATGGGTCTTCTAAAGCGGCTTACACACTAAAATGCTGCCAAAAAATGTTGCATGAGCAATATGGCCACCAGAAGGATCAGATAAAATAATCAAACACTAACAGTTCCAAGTGAAATATGACTATTAATCTTCTCAAAAGAGGTCATTAGCATAAAGAGAACAAGCTTCTGGCTAAATAAGTCGAAACCATTAATGATTTTCTGGAGCTGCAATAAAATGATCTGCTTAATTACGGATCATTTAAATTTTATTTCTTTTTTGACAAATGCCCTTGCACTGTAGGCTGTTTCCATCCCAACACTGACGGATACACTATTACCACACGTGCTGTCATAGTTGAATTATATTTGTTACAGTCTATTTAACATGCTAAAGGTGTTTTACATTTTAAAAAATTGCTAATTATGAATAAATTCTTTTTCCACTTCCCAACTTGGTAGATGACACAGAGTTTGTTTTAATCTTCAAAGACCTAATGTTTACTATTTAAGTGCTGCAATCTTCATTTGCAAGCTTCTATATGAATACCATATTGTACAAATGCTTCTGAAGTGAAAATATTGCTGGCACTTTCAACGTGGGTAAACATCCCAAGGTGCTTCACAGGAATCCGTTAAAAAAAATGACACCACATTACATAAGGAGGTATTAGGGTAGATGACCAAAAGCTTGTCAAAGAAGTTACATTTTAGGAACCATCTTAAAGGAGGAGAAAGTGGTAGAAATACAACCTTTGTGAATGAATTTCAGTGTTTCAAGCTCAGTAGATGAATTAAAATTGGGAATGTATAGGAGGTCAGAAATAGAAGACGGCAGAGGTGGCTGAAAATTCCAGGGTTAGTGAAAGTTCTAGAGACTGGGAAGGAGCAAGGCCATGCAAGGGTTTGAAAGCATAGTTGATGTATTGAAACTGAGGTGCTGAGGTTGTTGACTTGCTCACCAAGCTGGCTTATTTTTGTTCAGACATTTCATCACCATGCTAGGTGACATCATCAGTGGATCCTCCGATGAAGCGTTGTTATTCTACTCTGCTTGGAATTTATACTGTCCGGTCCATTAGGGTGAGTACTGTCATTTCCGGTTTTGATCTGTATGGGTTTATATATTGGGTTGAATTCTATATGATTGTTGATTGAAGTATGGGTGGAGAACCATGCCTCTAGGAATTCCCTTGCATGTCTAGAATTCCTAGAGGCATGGTTCTCCACCCATACTTCAATCAATAAACATATAGAATTGGACCCCATATATAAACCCATACAGATCAAAACCGGAAATGACAGTACTCACCATAATGGACCGGACAATATAAATTCCAAGCAGAGTAGAATAACAACGCTTCATCGGAGGCTCCACTGATGATGTCACCTAGCATGGTGACGAAACGTCTGAACAAAAACAAGCCAGCTTGGTGAGCAAGTCAATAACCTCATCCACAAACCAGGCTACAGATATTTGCCAATACGTTAAACTGAGGTGCTATCAATTTAGGATTTCATGTGAGTTAGTAAGCACAGGTAGTTGGGTAGATGGAACTTGTGGCAGTAAAGTATTGCAGGAGTACTAAGTCTATAATGGATGGAAGATAGGAGGCTGTACAGGAATACATTGGAACAGTCAAATTTGGAAGCACTATGCCATTGATGAGTGTTTCACCAGCATCATAGTTTTGGGCAGAGGTCAAGTCAGGAAACGTCAAAGAGCTGAAAATTGATGGTGTTGGTCGTGGAACCAAAACAGAGATAGAAACTCATCTAGTGGTCAAATATGATACTGTCACTGAATTTTACAAGGTGCCCATTGGCCAGAAAACAGGATTCCGTGTCATCAGTAACATTCTTGACACCAGTCTACTAAACCCCAATCTTAGCATAGTTATATCGGTAGTGCATTGAGTGAGTCGCCCACCCTTGGATCTATTGAGTTTCCTAAGTATGCACTTAATGGTCAATTAAAGGTTTCATTCACTGAGATTCTGATATAAAGGGTTGGGGGTGGGGGGAAGGAGAAGCCTGTGCTCAATGTGTAGCCCTACATATTGTACCCTCCAGGATGTTGGTCAGCGAAAGATCAGGGATGGGGCCTTTCCAGGGCACACAGTGTGCCAAGCAGAGTCCCACCCCACAAGTTTAACAGCCCCCATCTACCCTCACCCTCCTCTATCTAATACCCCTTCATAGTCCCACTACCTTCAGGCTGGTGCCTGTCAGCCTGGTCCATCAAAAGATTTTAGACCTAGAATAACTTCCATCGCAGTACATCACTTGTTTGGTTTACGTGCCGTTCCAGTAGCGACCAGTGCTCCTGTTGGTGCTACTGTTGTACAGACCCGCCATCTTCTCACTGAGGCATGCTTCTGGAGGGGGACAGAAGTCTGGCATCGTAGTAATTAAAGGGCCAACATCTGTAAAATTAAAGCAGCGGTGAAAGCTAAGTGGAAGTATTTATGCTGGGGTGTTTGGAGACTCTCCTTTTTGTAAAATCCACGCCCAAGGTTTTGAATCTTAGGATTCGGCCTAAGGTAGCTCCCACGGATGGGTAGAGTTTATCACTGGGGGACAGTTTTGTGGAATGGACAGATAATATTCTGTATGTAGGCCAATCTGCTGAAGAGGAGTGCACATCTGTGTAGTGTCTGATATCCTGCATAAAATGATTCTTAATGTTGTTTAGATCTCAGACCTTGCATTATTCCTTCTTCTTAGGCAGTCCCTCTGACAAAGGACAACATTGTTGACTTTGTGCAGAAATCAAAAGAATGAATACTGAGATTTTTAAAATTGATGCAAACTCAGAAAAATATTTAATTTGATGTTATCTCTAAAATATCTAACATGGCTAAAATAATCATAGAATTATACAGTACAGAAGATGGCCTTCTAGAATCTGCACTGAGACAAGCTGCTCTTTATCTACACTAGTCACATTTTCCTACACTTAGCCCATTATTTTGAATGTTATGTCTTTTCAAGTTCTCATCTATTTTTAAAGTTTGTAAGGTTCCTGCCTCAGCCGCCCTCCCAGGAAGTATATTCCAGACTGCCATCACCCTCTAGGTAAAATGTTCTTTCCTCAAATTTCCTCTAATCCTCCTACTTTTCAACTTAAAATTATGCTCCCTTGTTACTGACCCTTTGACTAACAAGAACTGCTGTTTTCTATCCACTCTGTCCATGCCTTCCATAATATTATACACCTCAATAAGGTCCCGTTTCAGCCTTCTCTGCTCAACAAAAATTACCCAAGTTTATCCAGTCTCTCTTCATTGTTAAACTGCTCCATCCTGGTGAATTTTCTCTGCAATCTATCCGATGGAATCACAAACTTCCTATAGTGTGGTGACCAGAACTGCTCACAGCACTTCAGGTGTTGCCTAACCAAAATTTTACAGTTCTAACATAACCTCCCTGCTCTTATGATCCATTCCATGACTAGTAAAGGCAAGCATCACTTGTATTTTCTTAACTACCTTATCAACTGGTCCTGCTATCTTCAGACATCCATCGATAAGCACACCAAGATCCCCTGTTTCTCTGAGCTTCCTTGTGTCCTGCCATTCAATGATTACTCCCTTCTATTGTTACTTCTTTCAAAGTGCATCACCTCACACTTATCAGGGTTAAATTCCATTTGCCATTGATCGGCTCATCTGACCAATCCGTTTATATCCTCCTGTAAACTAAGACCTTCTTCATTACTATCAACCACCTGACCAATCCTTTTGTCATCCACAAATTTACTTATTATCCGCCCCGCCATTCTTACCTACTTCATTTTACATATATCATGAACAATAAGGGACGTAGCACCGATCCCTAAGGTAATTAAGATGTCCAACAGTATCAATATGCTGGAATGTAAAAATGATGAAAAACTATAAAGATCTTGTCCTTTTTGTTGACTGGAATACATCAGGAACTGCAAGTTTAGCACATGGATGTGTTTTAACCAGTATTGGTTTCTCATTAAAAGGTTTAAGAATGTGAATGCTTATTGGCAGTTTAACCTAAAATAGGTTGTGAAACATTTAAAACTTCAAGTAAACCCTGTTGTTGTGAGTGGTGGACATCTAAGATGATTACAGGCAGGATTTTCATCATCAAGATGAGGAGTAGCAGTCGGGAAAGTGAAAACTCAGCTTTCCCACCTCAGGAGATTGTGCAAGGAAGACAGGATTTTCATTCTGTGCAGCGTCTGGGGGGTGGTGGAAGGCCTTTGAAGCGTTAATGTGGCCTACTGTCAAGCTAGATAACATATAAAGAGGTCAAAGGCAGGTGTAGGGGTTGCCAGACTTTCTAACAGGTTCACATTGGTGTTATGGAGTTTATCACAGTAATAATCATCTCTCACACAACTTTACCTCCAATACACTCCCTATCCATGTCACCTCATAACAACACAAACCTATGGTCCTCATTTCCTCCATGCCAAGGGATGCCTCTTCATTTTGGAGATGCTCCCTCAAGCTAGGCTATAACTCTTCAATGCCTATTCCCAACTATACTCTGCCGAGAAACAATACATAACCCTATAGTGGTAGTAGAATATACATTTTTTTTAAAAAGTCATTAAATGATATCTTTCCTCTTTCTTAGTACAGGTCAATAAAAGATCAATTACCCAGTCCTTCCAAAATACCAGTAGTAGGGTGGTATGGTGGCTCAGTGGTTAGCACTGCTGCCTCACAGTGCCAGGGACCTGGGTTCAATTCCAGCCTTTGGCGACTGTCTATGTGGGTTTCTACTAAGTACTCCACTTTCCTCCCACAGTCCAAAGATGTGCAAGTTAGGTGTATTGGCCATGCTAAATTGTCCATAGTGTTCAGGGGTGTGCAGGTTAGGTGTGTTAGCTATAGGGTAGGGGGATGGGTCTGGATGGGATGCTCTTCAGACGGTCTCTGTGGACTTGTTGGGCTGGATGGCCTGTTTCCACACTGTGGAGATTCTATGACCAGAAACTGAAACAATTTGAAATCCTTTAATTGTGCAACTGATAGAAAAGAACAGCTGTCACTCAAGCAATGTTTTGATTGGGACTCTGATTAACTCTAATGGGCTCTCAACCGAGAATGAATAATGAGGATTGGCCTCATAATGTTATCAATCTTCAAAATTTTCTTTGAGCCTAGGAATTAAAGAATCAGTGATTGAAATAACTCAATGGAGGCCAGTATCCTGTAATCAAGTCATCCCTTACTTATGCATGAACAGTCCTTGACTTTCGTGCTGTCTCTTCAGAGTGATGTGGAATTGCCAGTGTTGGATCAGGGTAGACAAAATCAGAAGCCACATGGCAACAGGTTATAGTCCAACAGGTTTATTTCAAATCACAAGCTTTCAGAGCACTGATCCTTCATTAGGTGAAGTGACGAAGGAGCAGCGCTACAAAAGTTTGTGATTTTAAACAAAGCTGTCAGAATGTCAGCATGTCTAACTTTCCCCTTTTGATCTGTCCCCCTGACTGGACCAGATTAATAGTCCTAATCAGGGAGCTCATATTCTACTCAGGTCAAACTGGCAGACCTCATTACAATCACTACTGATTATACAGATTTGCTGAGAATGATCTATACTATAATGCACTTCTCTCCACTGGCATATTCCACTGTTCCATTACTTTTGTGATTGGGGAAATGAAGAATAGGCCCAACAATTAATATCTCCAGGGTCTTATTCTGACTAGATCAGGGCAGTTTGTAGGTTGGATTAAAGAATATACTATTTCAATCCTTAGAACGTCAAATTGGAATTTGTTTACATATCACTATTGCCCCGTTATCTCTTTCTGAAATTATTTTTTGATTGTGCAATTTTGAGATATGGTCCCATGAGTTTGAAACTGCTTCTGCTAATTCCAGCAGCTCAAATCCTAACAACAACCAGAGAAAGATGATTTGCAGCTCTCTCTCCTGAATGGTGTGCTGCGTTTGTGAATACTGCTGTATTACTTGAAGCTTGTTGTCAACACTGAACTGAGACCCCACCTTCAAAAGCTTAGGCCTCTTATTAGCTCATTTATGAAGTAGTACCAGGCATCATTCTGCTCTCCAGATGGTAACCACAGTCTCCTCAAAGAAGATATAAGAAATTGGATCTATATTCTTTAGAGTTCCAAATTTTGAGAGAGAATATCATTGAAACTTGCAAAATTTTTAAAGGGGTAGAACAGATGGATGCAAAAAAGGATGTTCATTCTGGCTGGGGATGTAGAACTAGGGACATGGTCTCAGAATAACACGTGGGTCATTTAATGCTGAGATGAGGAACAATTTCGTCACTGGTGAACCTTTGGAATTTTCTACCTCAGAGAAGGCTGTGGAAGTTCAAATATTGTGCATGCTTGTCAGGACTTATTGGGATAGTGCACTGGAAATCAAGCCCCACCATTCCCAACAACATCAAAACATTTAGATCTTTTAAAAAGAAGTATGCAAAATCCACATTCTGATTTTTAGACTCAGGTTAATAGAAAGCAAGGACTTGGTTTTTACACTTAACAAGGAATCACAATTTGTTACAGGATGTTAGATTCTAGCTGTGGGCAAACAATTAATCTAATTTAGGTAATCCCAACAAATTAAAACTGTAAACAATTTATAAACTCCCCATCACTCACACACACACACACACACATATACGCACATGCATCAAAGAAATAATGAAGGTAAACTGGTGAAACAGCTCCATAGTATTTGTTCCCAAGGTCTGCCGTATTGGTTCTTGTTGATCTGAAGTTTTCTCTTGATCATCTTTTTTCTGATGCTTCCATTGATTTGCAAGTTTCATTTATGAAAAATCTCTGACTTATCCAATTCAAAGTCACAACTTGCAGCATCTATTGAATGAAAGATAAGCTGGATTTGTTCAGGTTAAAATGGTTTACTGCAGAAAGTTGAAAGAGTTTTCCAGCTGCTGCAGACCTGATTTCTCTTCTGGGGTGACCTGTCCCCTCTCACCTAGCTCACAGTACAAGCTGTTCAGCCACCTGACATAGCTGTTGCTAAACAGAGGACCTTTGTCATTTGATAATTCGTCCCTAGTCTACAAACCATTCAGCTTCACTTGTAAACAACCCTCAGCTCCAGTTCATCTGGACTTTGTGGAACCTACAAGTACACAAACTGGGTTCACAAGAGGTATCAAACTCCTTGCTTTTAAAACATTCATCCATCTTTCCAAATCCCTTGGTTTCAAATCAGTTCTTTCTCATTTAATACTACAGCTCTAAAAGCACAAAAAAAAGTTTAGAAAAGCACTTTTTGCAACGTTTGAGAGATCAATAGATTTCTAGATGCAAGTGACATCAAGGTATCTGTAGACACGATGGGAACACAGATGATCAACCAAGATCTAGAATGCCAGCGAAGGTTTGAAGGGCTGAATAATCAATTCCTGCCTCTATTCTTATGTTCCCATGCTACACAGCCTTCCTGTTGTAATCTAAATCTGAGTCACAATGTTTAAAACAATTCTAAATTAACTACATTTGCAATGCAGGTAATTCAACTGTAGGCAGGAATTGCACCCTGGATCTGTTTTAAAATGCATCAACAATTACGAATAAGTGGGTAGAGCTTGACCTTGAGGATTCTGTTCAGAATTCCAACTGAACAAATCAAGAACTGCACATTAGTCAAGTTAGAATAAATTATCTGTTGCCATAGGAGAATAAGCTTTTAAGTATCGTATAAAATCTTTTCCAAAAAGCAAATATAGCGTAGTATTTGATTAAATCACGTATTGCTACAGTACAGAAGGAGGCCAATTGGTCTATTGTATATGTGCTGGCCCTCTGTTTGAGCAGTTCACTGTGTGCCCCTTCCTACCTTTCTTCTGTAACCCTATCCATTCTTCCTTTTCAGGTAAAAATGGGACTTCAGGATTATCCAATTCAGGATATGGGCAGTAGAGCTTTGGACGCACTTTAGTTTATGGACGGTAAAATGTGTGATACCAGCCAACAATGTACTGGCTGTCCAGAGATAATAAAGCACGCACGAGTATTTCAGCAGCAAATGAGCCAGGACAGGGGCAGATTCAGATGTGGTTATGAACTGAAAAGAGGCATTTTTTGTGATTATGTGAATATATGAGATTGGAAGTTTATCGCAGGGGTAAATTTATCAGCAAGATTGCAAGCAGCTTCGTTGGCAAGTTGCCAGGGAGCGGGGCTGAGTCAGTAGCTTTGGAATGAATCTTATAGAGGGTGCCAGATAATGGGTCAGATATTAGTGGAGAATTCAGGAAGGTCAAGTCAAGAGGTTCAATCTCACCTCTTCAAAAAGATCCCACTCACCTTATTTCCATTCCAGGGAGGCTGAGATGATATGGAATTAAGCCTACTGCCTCTGGAGACAGACTCAAAGCAACAGTGGAGGTGGGCAGATAGAAAGATTGACACGCTGGAATGCCTACCTCTGTTTACCAATTTTGAGAATGAATGTCAGTCCCTGACACCCTCAATCCTTGCCCTGACTCCTAATATTCCTGATGTACTCCATCCATCTTCCATAACTGCTCAACCAGTATCCACTAATGGTATGAATTCAGGTGCCATGTGGAGATGAAAAAAAATTAACAACTTAATTGAGCCGTTGCTAAAACATAATTGATACCAAAAAATACCTCATTTATAAAAAACATTATAAAATGTAAATCTCCTCAAGTTTTCAATCTGGTGTAAAAACAAACAAGCATCTATTTCACTAACTATATCAAAATCAGATAATCCTTTAAACTGTGTTTTAAAGTGTCAATCAAAAATTGAACACAGCATGCTGTTAAGATAATTGGGATTGGGAATTTTGAAACTTAGCCAAGCATTTAAAACAGGCTCAGCTACATTAAGAAATCATGGGAAATGTAAATAAGAGAGTTTATTGTAATTGAAACAAAAATCTGCTAGCTTCTTTTTCTAAGCTACACCAGATATTCTACTAAACAAAAAAAAATCACAAGGAAAGATCTCTCTTCTCATAATTAAAAAAAAATTGAATAACTCTGGACATTTGAATTGATTTAGCTCTTACATTAGCAGTTCCAATGCATTGGAGCACATTTTTCAATGGTAAAATAGACCCGATGTAATAAGGACACATGAAACACATACAATGCTGACCAACGAATGGTTAACATAGCTTTGAAGAACCAAGCTTAATGATCAATCACTCCATTGATAATACATTGACCTTATTATAAAACATCCAACTACTGAAATCTAAAGAAAACAATTTTTGTGTGATTATTTCAAAGTCTGTCATGAAGGAATTTCAGATGCAGGAGACTTTTTTTGGTTTCCCACTTGGGACTCGAGACCCCCCTGTGGCAGCTGACTCCTCTGAGAGGCCATGAATTATGTATACTTTTCCAAGAGGACTGTTGCCATGGTAGGATGGTTAAACAGCCCAGCCTGCAATGCAGCTGGCAAGGACAGGATTGCTGTATGGACTGCCTGCTCCCTTAATCCTTTGGCTGCAAAAATGTTTGGAAGTAAGAATCTTGGAATCAGGCTCCTAATGACACTTTAAAGAGTTACAGGCCAATAGCTTCTCGTTTACCCTTATTTCTGTTCAACAAGTACTGGATGACAAACAGAGTAACAATTTAAAAATTGTGGAAGATGGCCGGAAGTGGAAGAGCTAGATGTCATCAGCATATGTTTATGAACTGCTGTCATGTTTTCAGATGATGTGTCCGAGGGCACATAGATGTAGACCAAGGACAGATTTTTGAGCAATGGCTGAGGTAACAATATTAGAGCAAGAAATGGAGCCATTGTAAATTATCCTTGGATTATAGTTAGAATCAGTCATGTGCCCTCCAGTAAGCTCGACAATGGAACAGAGGTGTCGGAAGAGGATGGTGCAGTCAATTCTGTCAAAGGTTGCTTGCAGGTTGAGGAGTGTGAGGAATGATTGTTTTCTAGTTGCCACAGTCTCCTAGGAAGTCATTTGCAGTTTTGCTGTGAGTAGCTTTGTTACAGTAACTGCTTGAAATATTTGCTAGGTTAAGGGCATTGCATAAGTGCATGGTTTTATTGTTTCAACAGGTGGATTTGCAAATACACGCAACTGTGCATTTGCATGCATAAATACATACATTCAAGAATACATGCATGGCTGCACAAGCACAAGGTAATTCAAACTGGCAGCTCCACCTAATTGGACACCACGGCTTTGACTGCTGAATATGTTTGTAGCACTGGGACACTGGATGAATGCAGCTAGATGATATAGATGAAATTCAAGCTTCTCGGAGAAAGAAGTAATGTTTAATTAGTTTTTACAGTGGCTAAATTCCTATGCAAGCAAAATTATGGTTTGTAAACAAACAACTCAAAAAACTGCCTCCCCAGAATGCCATTATTATACACAATTATATTGATCTTATTTGGAGTGAGCTAGGCTTAAAGTAATGGGCTAGGAATGAGGGAATTACCACTTAAACAGAGGTGGAAACCTGATGTGACCGGAGTTCATTCAGAATAAATCAATCCTAATTGACTTAGGTTACTGTGCATCATCTCACAGTGATATCCATCTGAATTTTTCTCCACTCGGATCCAAAGAAGGAGGTAATAAATTCTGGTCTTCAGCTGCAACTAGTCTGAATGGCAGCTGATTAAAATATACAGAATACTACTGAGATTTGTAGCTATTTGCTGGTAAAAATGCTCCTGTGATGAAATCATAGAATTGCAATAATATTAATGACACGTAAAATGAAAGATGCTGAGCAATGTCAGCTGTCTTAGCCTGCAAAAAGGGGGAAAAAGGCTTAAACAAATCAATCAAGTAGCCACTGTGACATCTCTTCCTCCAATGTGGCAACCAGCCAAAGAGCTGCCAGTAATTTTGTGGTGTGCTTACACCCTGACCTGACAAGCTTCTGTTTCAGGGATACTCACTGGCTCACTTGTTTAAAAAAAAAATCTAGGTAGCAGGGAGAACCTGTAATGACTGTGAGCTATGGCTGTTCAAGGGTTCAGATTTTGTGCATTAACAAACTGTAGAGACTCTGAGAAATTAATGGAAAGTTTCACAGGTTTGAACAGAATTAATGTATGTGGTTTCCCTAACAGTTCAACAAAGGCCACCTAAGTTTGAATTCATCCAATTTTAAATTTTGGGAAGTACAGTCTTAAGTCAAATTCTATTCACCTGAAGAATACTTAGATCCTTTCTTGTTTACTTAAAGGGGCACTTTGCAGCAAGAAGCCCGAACAACTGAGAGTAAGTGTTTGTCAGATACCTTCATGATGATGCTATAATATTTTATATTACCATTCAGTCAGGAATGGACTACACTGATTATAACTGTAATATGTTAAATAACTTGAAGTGATAGATCCATTGTGCTCATTAAAATACTTAAACCCAGAAATTACTATTGATTGTTATTTGGTGATTAATGTTTCAGTTTCAGAGGAGATGGGGTTTGGGAAAGGGATGGAAGCAGATTGGATGCATTTTATACACCCTCACTGAAGCTTCTTTCCACTGAAGTCACTCGCAAGAAAAATGAGAATTCTTGTGGTGGTGTGGCAGTGTCACTTTCTCTGGACCAGGAGACAGGTTCAAGTCCCACCTGCTCCACAGGTATGTAATAACATCTCTGAACAGAACAGATAGATAAAGATATCTAAACAGGAAAATGGTGTGTGTGCATAATGGGAGATGAAATCATGACTGCAAGATTTTTACCCCCACAAAATGAAATCAGCCTTATAGAAACATAGAAAATAGGAATGGGACCAGGCCTTTTGGCTCTTTCAGCCTGCTTTGCCAAGATCACGGTTATACCCTGTTCCTGCTTTCCCCCATATCCTTTGATCCCTTTAGCCCCAAGTATTATAAAAACTCTTTCCTGAATTCCACAGGCTCACCACTACAGTCCTAAATGGCTTACTCTATATCCTTAGACTGTGACCTCTGGTTCAGGACTTCCTGGTCATCAAGAACATCCTTTCTGCATTTATTCTGTCTAGTCATAGAGTCATAGAGTTTTGCGGCATGGAAACAGACCCTTTGGCCCAACTCGTCCATCCAACCAGATATCCTAAATTAATCTTGTCCCATTTGCCAGCATTTGGTCCAAAACACTCTAAACCCTTCCCATTCTTGTACCCATCCAGATGCCTTTTAAATTTTGTAATTGTATCAGCCTCCATTACTTCCTCTGGCAGCTCATTCCATACATACACTACTCTCTGCATGAAAAAGTTCTCCCTTAGATCCCTTTTAAATCTTTCCCCTCTCACTTTAAACCTATGCCCACTAGTTCTGGACTCCCCTATCCTGGGGAAAAAAACCTTGGCTATATACCCTATCCATGCCCCTCATGACTTTATAAACCTCTATAAGGTTATCCCTCAGTCTCCGGTGCTCCATGGAAAACAGCCCCAGCCTATTCAGTCTCTCCCCATAACTCAAACCTTCCAACCCCAACAACATCCTTGTAAATTGTTTCTGAACCCTTTTAAGTTTAACAACATCTTTTCTATAGTGAGCATTTTATAGTTTTCTGTGAGATTTCCCCCACTCCCCTTATTCTTCTGAACTCATATAAATATAACCTGATCCAACCTCACAAGTTATTAAAAGTTTATGGATATAATAAGGCTTACTGGGGTATTATTATTTTGTTTTTATTATTTATTTATTTGCAGTCTTTGGTACACTCTCTGCATTGCGTTAGTTAACAGAAATAGAATACGCTAATCTACTGAATGAGCTACAAATAAATAACTGCAATAGATGACAGCATTACTGTATGAGAGAGTCCCCTCTGAGGGTAAAACATACAGGGGAAAAGATTTACCCTGCTTCAGAAACTCTCAGTGCATGGATTAAAGTATCTGAGCAAACAGGTAATAGACGCTGCGATATGCCACTAACTCTCAAACAGAACACTGACTAAGGAAATGTGGTCACTAGAATTCCAGAAGAATATCAGAGAAATCCTGCGTTTACTCCTTCCACAAGGAAGCCATTTAGTAAGAGTTCAAGTTAGTTATTTGAAGCAAATCACATGGACAGGACAGTGCCAATTCAAGCTGCCAACATACAAACACTACCTGGTTGAAATATACTGCACATGATTTCAACATTTGACAGTGTATTTATTTTTCACTGGTTACTATATCGCAGGAAGCCAGTCTAAGATAATATGTAAAGAATTAAGCATGAAAACGGAAAAATGTGGTTATGAGGAGAGTCAGATCCGAGTTCGATTTCCACTAAGGCAAATGTGGAGGTGCGTGTGTTGGAAGGGGGTGGACGTCTTGGGTTCATGTCGTGATACTGGTGACCCCACCATACTGCTCTATATCTGTAAAATCTTCCGAACTAGTAGGAACTGCAGATGCTGGAGAATCCGAGACAACAAGGTGCAGGGCTGGATGAACACAGCAGGCCAAGCAGCATCATAGGAGCAGAGAGGCTGACGTTTCGGGCCTAGACCCTTCATCAGA
>NC_063337.1:68350248-68380003 GCF_021869965.1 Rhincodon typus
AGACCCTTCATCAGAAAAGGGTCTGATGAAGGGTCTAGGCCCGAAACGTCAGCCTCTCTGCTCCTATGATGCTGCTTGGCCTGCTGTGTTCATCCAGCCCTGCACCTTGTTGTCTCAAATCTTCCGAACTGTCCTGTTTTGACAGCATCACCTTGATAAATTGTTATGATCTCTCTACTTTAATTAGTTTGTACAGTTTTGAATTACTTATTACTTTGCTTGTACCCTCGGCATGCGACTCTTATACTTACCATGTTATTCTAGTTATTTAGTTTGTCTCCAGCACCACCTTATTTTTAATTTTTTGTAATTATCTCTTTGCCTCACTAAATCAGATTATAGGTCATCCCTTCACTGGTTATTCAGCTGTTGACACTTTACTCACTGTCTAACACTCTTTGTCACCTGCAGAGACTTGTCATCTGACACACAACTAACACAAGTTGTATGATCTTTTGATCTCCCTGCCCTTGATCTCTCTGCCTATAAACTCTGGATCTGTGCGCTCTGCTGTCTCACTGCACCTGGTGAAGGGGCTGCACTCCGAAAACTTGTGTGATTTCAAATAAACCTGCTGCACTATAACCTGGTGTCGTGTGACTTCTGACTTTGTCCACTAACGCAGAGATTACTACAGAGACTATTAATAATTAAGCAAGATTTTTTAAATTATAAACAAAAATAATTTCTTCTATTCAATTGTCAAAAAGATAGTAAGGAGAGGGATTTGAAAACATTTCTTTACAGTGAAACAGCAGAATAAGGACTTCTTTGCTACAAGGAGGTTTTTAGCAAAAATATTGTGTTACAAATACTAAATTTATAAGATTATGGTTGTAGATTTTAATTTAGGGTAAAATGGAGGATTAGAGGTTTGTGACCTGTTCCGATTTCTGCCCAAAGGCAGGTTTGAGTAACTTGGTCGCTGGGAGTTAGGTGGGAACCGCATTGTTTGGCTTGCAGTAGGTGTGGAGGTGGGGGTGGTGCTGTTGTAGGATGTTCACACCTGAGAGTGGCAGCTGGGCATCTTTCATGACTATAGATCTCTAAATCTCAAAGGAAAGTGTCCTGAGTATCAGGATTTCTGGACAGTTGTACTTTGAATTATCTGTTTAGTTCCAGGCTGGAATGGATTGAGGGATTGGAGAATGGTTGATCAGCATTTCTGCCTGGATACAGGGCACATTGTTGTTCATGTTACCAAGGAAATGTTCTTTGAGAAGAGGCATTGTGATATCAGCTTGTGGAGTCTTCTTGAGGGAGTCCTTTTAGGGTGGCACATTGGCTCAGTGGTTAGCACTGCTGCCTCACAGCACCAGGGACTTGAGTTCGATTCCAGCCTCAGGCGACTATCTGTGTGGAGTTTGCACATTCTCCCTGTGTCTGCGTGGGTTTCCTCCGGGTGCTCCGGCTTCCTCCCACAGTCCAAAGATGTGCAGGCTAGTTGGAATGGCCATGGAAAATTGCCTGTGGTGTTTAGGGATGTGTAGATCAGGTGGGTCGCTGGGGATTGGTCTGGGTGGGATGCTCTGAGGGTCGGTGTGGATTTGTTGGGCTGAAAGGCCTGTTTCCACACTGTAGGGATTCTGTGATTCCTTGACTTCAGAGACAAGTCAGACTGCAGAATGTGAAAGAGGGGCATAGAGCAGAGAGATAGAGACAGTTGGTGTCCATTATTGACAATGAACAGGGATTGAAGAAACTACATGAATGGGGAATACAAACAGGGCTAGAAGATTCACCTACCTTTGATACAAAGGAATCCTACAGGTAGCTACTGAAAACTGACTTAAGATTTGAAAATATGTGGCTAAAAAAGGAGAAACAAAGAAAGCAAGCCATTGGGATCTGAGAATAGCTTAGGGCAGATTTTGGAGAATGATGTGGCCATTTAACTAACAGGATAAAGGATGACAATGTAGGAGAATTTTTGATCATTTTAAGGTTATAAAATATTTTTACAAATGGGAGTTATTTTCTGTAGTTTAGAGTATAAATTATCCCCTGAACAGTGTTTAAATAATGTTACTTTCTCTTTGTAACATTTAAAGTCTTAAAACTTGAAAATCTTGTCATGTGATCCTTTCAGCCAATCAATGAAAATTAAAATATCTTTTTACAAGTCATTGGCCTACACAGGAATCAAAACATGAAAAGCACTGAAAAACCATGTGAAACAGAGGAAAATATATGAACATGTGATAAGAGTAACATGTCTAGTACTTAGATGCCATATTCGAGCTTCAAACTAACATTTGTACTTTTAAAAACTGGACATAAATGACAGGAAAAGATGGTGATTCAAGGTCACAAGACCTCTTTGTGGATTTGTAACTGAAGAAGCTGTACCTAGGGACCTTGTACCCAAGATAGTGACTATGTAAGAACAAATAATCTTCTTAATTTTTAAACTCACAACAACCTGCTGCTGAATAATTCAATTGGGATTCACACTCCAAGGGTAACAAAGTATACATCCCCTTCCATGCAGAACATAAAGATCATGGGAAATAGGAGACAAGACAAAGTAAGATTAGGCTTGGACTGCGAAGGCAAATGCTGGTATTAACATAGAACATAGACCAGTACAGCACAATACAGGCCCTTCGGCCCACAATGTTGTGCCAACCTATTATCCTACTAACATCAATCTACCTTGCATACCCTACATTTTACTATCCTCCATGTGCCTATCCAAGAGTCGCTTAAAAGTTTCTTAAGTATCTGACTCCACTACCACTGCCAGCAGCGCATTCCACACGCCCACCACTCTCTGTGTAAAGAACCTACTTCTGCCATCTCCTCTATACCTTCCTCCAATCATCTTAAAATTATGCCCCCTTGTAATAGTCATTTCCGCCCTGGGAAAAAGTCTCTGGCTATCCACTCTATCTATGCATCTGCCACTTCTTTGCATCCTATCAATGTCCCGTTTCAACCTACAACTGCCCTCCACACTGTCCACAACTCCACCAACCTTTGTGTCATCGGCAAACTTACTAACCCACCCTTCCACTTCCTCATCCAAGTCATTTATAAAGATCACAAAGAGCAAAGGTCCCAGAACAGATCCCTGCGGAACACCACTGGTCACCGAGCTCCAGGCTGAATACTTTCCATCTACTACCACCCTTTGTTTTCTATTGGACAGCCAGTTTTGAATCCAGACAGCCAAAGTTCCCTGAATCCCATGCCTCCTTACTTTCTGAATGAGCCTACCATCTGGAACCTTATCAAATGCCTTGCTAAAATCCATATACACCACATCCACTGCTCTACCTTCATCAATGTGTTTTATCACATCCTCAAAGAATTCAATAAGGCTTGTGAGGCATGACCTGCCCTTCACTAAGCCATGCTGACTATTTCTAATCAAACTGTGCTTTTCCAAATAATCATAAATACTGTATCTCAGAATCCTCTCCAATAATTTACCTACCACAGAAGTAAGACTGACCAGTCTGTAATTTCCAGGATTATCCCTATTTCCTTTCTTGAAAAGGGAATGACATTTGCCACCCTCTAATCTTCTGGTACTACTCCAGTGGACAGTGAGGAAGCAAAGATCATTGCCAAAGGGGCAGCAATCTCTTCCCTTGCTTCCCGTAGCAACCTTGGGGACTTATCTATCCTCATGTTTTTCAAAATTTCTAGCACATCCTCCTTCCTAACATCAACCTGTTCGAGCATATCTACCTGTTTTATGCTGTCCTCACAAATGTAAAGGTCCCTCTCGCTGGTGAATACTGAAACAAAGTATTCATTAAGGACCTCCTCTGACTCCACGCACAAGTTCCCTCCACTATCTCTGATTGGCCCTACCCTCACTCTGGCCATCCTCTTGTTCCTCACATATGCATAGAATGCCTTGGGGTTTTCCTTGATCCTACCTGCCAAGGTTTTCTTGCACCCCTTTCTAGCTCTCCTAAGTCCATTCTTCAGTTCCTTCCTGGCTACCTTGTAGACCTCTAGAGCCCTGTACAATCCTTGCTTCCTCAACCTTAAGTAAGCTTCCTTCTTCCTCTTGACTAGGTGTTCCACATGTCTTGTCATCCAAGGTTCCTTCACCTTACCATCCTTTCCTTGCGTCAGTGGGACAAACCTATCCAGTGTTTGTAGCAACTGCTCCCCAAACAACCTCCATATTTCTGTCATGCATTTCCCTGAGAACATCTGATCCCAATTGGTGCTCCGTAATTCTTGCCTAATAGCATTGTAATTCCCCCTCCCCCAATTAAATACTTTTCCATACCATCTGCTCCTATCCCTTGCCATGACTATAGTAAAGGTCAGGGAGTTGTGATCACTATCACCGAAATGCTGTCCCACTGAGAGATCAGACACCTGGTCTGGCTCGTTGCCAAGCACCAAATCCAATATGGCCTCCTCTCTAGTCAGCCTATCTCCATTTTGAATCAGAAATCCTTCCTGGACACACCTGACAAAATTGGAGTATTGAGATAAATGGAATGGTTATGGTTAAGTCCTTCTTTAAACATTGGGGGAGGAGTCACAACTCTGCTTCCCACATTAGTAATTCATTGTTCATGGCTCTGACATCCAAGGCAAAGTTGGATATTTGTCACATCAGTTATCAGCTTTTCATATGAGTTCCTGTATGAGGTACTGCTTCTGAACTTTCACTTACATTCTTAGAATAAGGGCAGAATGCTATAGGCCTGAACACTTAACACTATAGTGGGACTTGTGGTGCAATCTGCTGAAAAGTCTGGTGAAGCCTATCTTGAGATCAGGAGCAGCATGCCATACCTTTTATGCTTTTACCAAGTGTTAAGGTGAATTTCTCGCTGGGCGACAGCAAGTTGCCAATTAAGGGGGAAGATAGCATGTTAAACACTTTATTAATGCCACAGTTCACGTAATCAATATTCAGCTTCCTATCTTAGCAAATATACTGAACAGGCTAGACTTCAAGATTTCGCAACATAGAAGTTAATATAGGTACCTGGCAACATCAGCAAACCACTGGCTGCGAGCAGCCTCCAAGTTGCTTAGCAACAAATAGCGTCTCAGGATGCGACCCATGGCCACCAGTCACACACACCTTTCAACCATGGACACAGGAGTCAGACATTTGCCAACCTCTTACAATCCTTATAATATCTCTTGGACCCATTTGTTGGACAAATTTCCACTTAGAAAGAACAGACATCCATTGCAGTGTACAATAGCAACTAGCATTAAAAGGATGCTTCAAGGGCAGGCATTCAGCTCAGGGACTGGACCAGGCTGCATCTCAGGACTGCTTACTTGCTTTTTTAGCACTTACCCACGTAGTGCCTATCTGCTGGCTCACACCCTCCATGTCATGCCATGCCATATGTGTTAGTGTGTAGGTTCTTCACCAGAATCAAAGACTACTGCCATATTGAGCTGCTCTTTTGCACAGACACAGTGATAGGCTGCTGGCCAGTAGTGATCTGTCCTGGATGGACACATCTTACTGTGTGACACACCTAGATATAAATCTCACACCTACAGCTTGTGCCAGCTGCCTGCTGCCAGCAAACACATTGCATATTTATTCAACCAAATGGCCATTTTCAGAAAGTGTGTGAAAGGATCGGCTTGGGGGTGGGGCAAGTCCTCAGTCCAGTCAATGGAAGAGTTCATTGTCAGTCAGGGGTCTCAGTACTATCAGTCATGGGCACTGTCTACACACAGTCCAAGGAGTTGGTCACAGTCAGTTGTCCACTTGTGCCGGCCATGGTCAAGGGATCTCTCTGATTGCCTTCCAAGGGGTGAGCAGTGGTAAGTCAGCAGCATTCAGGGAAATCATGTATCATCAGTCAAGAAGCTGCAAAGACATGGGGTCCAGACAGTCATGTCTAGGGCTGCTCGTCGAAGTTGGCTGTTGGTCAAGATGACCTGAGCTCTATCTACTGATCATTGAGGAGATTGGAAGGGGAACTTGTATGGGCAGCAGGGAGAATCTCTACCAAGAGGGCTGTGGGAAATCAAGGCTGGGGGAAGCAGAGGAATTTGTAGAGGTGGAGCCAAAGATGGTAATGGAGGGAAACTCGAGGTTAACAGGGCGGGGGGAAAGAGTAAAGCAGAACCATGTCAGAGAGCACGATTACAACAGGAGGTGGGTAGTTATTAACAATGATTACAGGACACCCTGTGAGCAATGACTACCACTTCCGGATTCATCATCAACATGTAATGCCAAGGTTTAGGGGCAGGAAGGACAGCTGGAAGTTCAGTTCAATGTTCAAAGAACAGAAGCAGTCTTCTAAGGAGGAAAACAAGGATAATGGGGAGGAAGAAATCTTCCTTGTCCATGATAGAGCTCAGCAATTTCAGGTGCTACAAGTCAGACAGGACCTGATTAACACTCAGTTTGGGAGATGAGAATTAGGCACAGCAGACCATCACAGATTGTAAAATAGTTGCTGGCTACGGTACCAGCATTTGGTTTTGCTGTGTGGGGGTGTGGGTTGTTATTTGTGTTCACTTTCGCTGACTGGAAATAAAAGCTCATGTTTGGAATTGTCCAGTTGCTTATCTGTATGTGATGTTCCCTCCTGGGGCAATAACAGGCTGAGTGCGTCTAGTAGACATTGAAGACAGTGTAGTTAGAATGTGGGGTGTTCAGTTGGCTAACAGCAACTAGGGTGAGAGAATGGGGTTGTATGTGTGAGGGAGTGTCAGCCACACTGACCGTGTGCCGTGACTGGCATGGCTTTATGGCTGCTATGTCATACATTGCTAATAAGGGGCAAAGCCAGATTGCCAACACTTATCAAGGTACAGCATGGCATTTTAAAAGTCAAATGGGATGCCAGTTTTTCAGTTGATATCCACTGATGGCAACTGGTTCTGGGAACAGTGCCTGGTAAGATGGAGATGGAATTAGATATGAAAGATATCAGAGGGGTGGATTGGTAGTTAATAGGAGAATAAGATGCGGTGAGAAGTCTTGCCAGGCTTCATGATGCAAAACCCTCCAAAAATCCTGAAGCAGCTGGTGCTGTGTCCTCATATCTAACCCCATTCACTAATCCAACAGAAGATATTTCGGACTAGAAGATTAGAAATAAATAAGGGAGGAACAAATTTTCCACAGGCTTTTCAATAACTTCAGGGGTAAAATTGGTCTATGTTGGCAGTGTCAAATGGGCATACAAATTTAGTAAGAGTCCATTTTCTCTCCATGCCTGATCTTCTTGTTGTGGTATTTTCAAAGATGACCACTGCTGGCACCTTGTGGTATTTGCCACCTCTGCCAGTATGTGGAACTAGGTAAGGGTTGTTTGAAGTGGTTAGCTGCTACCAATATTTCTTTGACCTTGCTTTGTCTAGGTCATGTAGTGATTAGTGGATACAGTGAAATATCTAGAGCAAGAAGTACAGCTATGTTTGGTCATGTATAATTACTAGGTCCTTAGGAAGCTGGTACAAATACGTCTCCTGCCTCTTAAAGTTAGAAAAGAAGTCCTTATCTCCATCCACAGACTGTGTGTGACATCTGCAGAATGGGTGCAACCAATGTAACATGAATATTTACCCCATCAGAACCTGTATAACACTTTCCAATGAAGTTGACCAAAACAATAGTTTAAACTCCTTTTGGAGACTCATTTCCTAGCCTCACCATCACTTTTACTTGATTTGAACTTAGAAATCTTGTTAATATACCCTAAAATGACGATGAATAAAATAACATATTGAAAAACTGCTGGTTGATTTGTAAAAGGCCCATTTTGCGCTCCTGGCTTGAACATATTTCACTCCTTGTGTGTTCAAAGGCACATTAACTTCCAAAAAATATATTCTGTCAATGATTGGACGTCAGAATTAGTAAAAATCTATCCTTCAGGGAGTGATCCTATGGTAATGACACATTACTCTTTCAAGATGAAATTACAGCAGCAGACATATTTAATGTATATACATCCACAATCAGTGACCTGATGGCTTCATTACTCAAACTGCTTCAAAATGATTTTTTTTTATTGCAAAAAAGCAAGTAAAATATTAATTTTAAAAACCTACTTTGTAGCAATACAGCAACTTTTGTGATACAATCAGATTAGTCAGTTGTGGGGATTTGCAAAGGTTGATTGTCACTGTTTCAAGAACTGAGTGCCTGAAAAGGCATAAATACAATGACATTGTCTGTTTAATTTTGTAAAAATCAATGATCCCTGAAGTGTGAACTTACATCTGCTGTGTATATGTCTCATCTTCTAATTGATTTTGGATTTTAATTGGGCTTGATTATAAATATTTTATATTTGGCTGATGTGCATTGCAGCTTAGATAACTTAATCTCATTGACAAGGTTCCTACTGGTTAAGACTTTGCTTCTCATACTATTTATATAATTTTGCATGGATGAATACATTCACCTACAATGCAGTAAATACAGATATTCAGTTCTCATGTTCTGAAAGTACAATTTAATTTTCAGCAGTGTTTTTGTTGAATTTTAAAATATCACAGTACAGATAGGCATCCTGATAGATAGAAAGTTTACCGAGAAATTTTGTAAAGGGCAGGTCAGGTCAGGTCAGGTCAGGTCAGATGTCTGCTCTGGATGCAAGAGCTTATGTTCGTGCTCAATAAGACCTGGAAAATACCTAGGTTTGGGCTGACAAGTTGCAAGTAACATTCATACCACAGAAGTGCCAGGCAATGACCATGTCAACAAGAGAGAATCTAATTATGTTCATTTGGTATTCAATGGCATGATCATCACTGAATGTCTCACTATTGACATCCTGGGGTCTACTCTTAACCAAAAATCTGAAGTAGACCAACCTGTAAATAACTGCAGTTGCCTGAGCAGGTCAGACACGGGAAATTGTGTCCTATGTAACTGATCGCTTGACTTTTCAAAGCCTATCCTGTTATAAACACAGCACCACCCAGGATGAAGCAGCCTACTTGGTAAGCACAACATCCACCACTTTCAATATTCACCTCCTACACCATTGACGCATATTATTCACATTATTTATTAACAACTTGGATAACGGCATAGAAGGTCATCTGTCCAAATGTGCTGATGACACAAGGTTAGGTGGCATTGTAAACAGTGTAGATGATGGCATAAAATTACGAAGGTATATTGATAGACTAGGTGAATGGGAACAACTGTAGCAGATAGAATACAATGTAAGCAAGTGTGAGGTTATCCATTTTGGACTGAAAAAGGTTAGATTAATGTACTTTCTACATGATATGATGTTAAATACAGTGGATATCCAAAAAGACTTGGCGATTCAGGTGCATAGACCTTTCAAATGCCACAAACAGGTGCAGAAAATTATCAAGAAAGCTAATGGAATGCTGGCCTTTATGTCTAGAAGACTGGAATATAAGGACACAGAAGTTGTGTTGTAGTTGTACGAAACCCTGGTTAGACCCCATTTGGAATATGTGACAGGTCAGGGCACCACACCGTAAGAAGGATATATTAGCCTTGGAGGGAGCACAATGTAGGTTTACAAGAAATAAACCTGGGCTTCAGGAGTTAAATTTTGAGGAGAATTTATACAAATTAAGCCTGTTTTATCTCGAATTTAGAAGGTTAAGGGTTAATCTGATCAAAGTTTTCACGATATTACCAGGAAAAGACAGGGTGAATAAAGATAAACTATTTCCACTGATTGAGGATTCTAGAACTAAGGGGTATAGTCTAAAAATAGTGCCAGACTGTTCAGAATGGTGGTAGAGTTGGAATTCTCTTCCACAAATGACAGCTGATGCTAGATCAGTTTTAGATCTGAGAGTGATAATTTTTTGTTAAGCAATATGTTTTGTTAAGGAAATATTTAAATACTTTGGAGGTGATTCAGAAGAGGCATATAGATTGATACCTGGAATGAACAGGTTGTTTTATGAAGACAGGCTGAGCTTGTTTCCACCAGAGTTAGAAGAGTGAGGGGAGACTTGACAGAAAGGTACAAGATCCCAAATAGTCTTGACAAGATGAAAGTGGACAGGATGTTTCCTCATGTAGGTGGGTGCAGAACTAGAGAACACTGTTCTAAAAGCGTGATTCCCATTTCAAAACAGAGATGAGAAGTTTTTTTTGTAA
This sequence comes from Rhincodon typus, assembly GCF_021869965.1. Taxonomy (NCBI): domain Eukaryota; kingdom Metazoa; phylum Chordata; class Chondrichthyes; order Orectolobiformes; family Rhincodontidae; genus Rhincodon; species Rhincodon typus. The sequence continues at coordinate 68,360,318 of NC_063337.1, forward strand.
TCAGACAGTTGTGGTGACTTCGGAACTTGGAAGGTCATGAAGGTGATGTTGTTGAATATTTTTGAGGCAAAGGCTGATAGATTTTTGTTAGGCAAGGGAAGCAAAGGTTATCGGGTGTAGATCAGGTGTGAAATTCGGAACACCAACAGATCAGGTATGGGCTCAATGGCTTACCTCTGCCCCTATTTCATGTTCTTATGTACAGCGTAATGTTTTAAACAAGATGAAAGATTGGTTTATTAAACAACTGTTGCTCAAAGTTACGTAAGAGTGAGACTATAAAGTTAGCCAAGAAGGTAGTTCACCACCTCCTTCTCAAGGAATTTCAGGGACAGACAATAATTGCTGGCTAAGTCAGCGATATCCATGTCCTAAGAATGAATAAAAAGAAGAAAAAATAGATACAAAGATTTAAAGTAGGGATATTAAGTAGAAAGATGAAAATAAGATCTATCTCTCATACTGTTGCAGGCATGACATGCTTGAAAATTCTTTTTCAAAGTGAAAGATTTGAAACTTGAAGTCAAATTCTGCAGTTCTAAGGTCTTTTTCCAAGGGTGGGGGAGTCCAAAACTAGAGGGTATAGGTTTAAGGTGAAAGGGAAAAGATTTACAAAGAATCTGAAGGGTAATTCTTTTCACACAGAGGGTAGTGTTTGCATGGAATGAGCTGCCAGAGGAAGTGGTGGAGATGGGCACAATTACAACATTTAAAAGGCATCTGGATGGGTATGTGAATAGGAAGGGTTTGCAGGGATATGGGCCAAATACTGACAATGGCACTACGCCTGATTGGGATGTCTGGTCAGCACGTACGAGTTGGACCAAAGGGTCTGTTTCTGCTCTGTATGAGTCTATAATTAAAGAGCTGGAATTTTCCCAGCCAGACATTTTATAGAGTTAAAAATTTAAAAATGGTGGATATCCCAAACTGGTGAATCCAGCTTCCATATTGAGTTAGATTATGTCTGGAGTGTATTGCCATCCATTGTCTTTCAGCTGAGGCAATTCACTTTTCAACTGTCTCAAATCATTAAATTGAATGGCCCACATTATTTCTGATTATTGATGAGATGAGAAGAGTTATTCACACCTCCAGATAAACCATTGTCGGAGTTTTCAGCTTACTCTTGGAAGTGTTCAGTGAAATTCAAAGATCTTTTCATTTCTTCTTTAGGTAAGCATAATTTGGTCTCAATCGCAGTGAATCCACACGGAAGTCAAGTGATTTTTGACAGCTATTTTCACAGACTCCTGGTGTCTACTGTAAAGACAGATTCACTTTTTTTCAAACAAAACATATGACATCATTACCTTGTGACAAAAAGAATCCAGTTGTAGGGTGAACAAATCATTAAAAGTAGAAGGGTAGGTCAGCTACATAATTTAAAATGCTAACAAAGAACTGAGATTTAAAAAAACATACAGATACAGAATTCAAAAGTAGTGAAGTTATGCTAAACTTGGATGGTCCCTTGGTAAAGCTGAACTGACAGTGCCAATATAAAAAGGACGCAGAAGCATTCAATGAAGTGCAAAAATCATATATGGGGATGACACCAGAATTAGGAGATTAGAGCAATTAACGACTTGGGTCTTGCCTCTTCAGAAAAGTGGAAACTTAAAGGTGACCTGATAAAGAGGTAAAGAACGTCAATGCTTTTAAAACAGAGATGAGGAGATAAATGGATGACGAAAAAAAGAAACTAATGCTGTAAAACTGAGATGAGATGGATGGGATGAGACCAGACTCATGTGGGATATAAATATCAGTATAGACTAGATGGAATAAATGGTTTCTTTCTGCCCATGTCTTCTATGTAATACTCCAGGGTTATAAGGAATTCAGCGATCAGTTAACTCATAAGGTGGCAGCGGAGTAGTGGCACAGTGTGCAGGCTTCCTAACCAAGGAGCCCAGAGCTGGTCTACTCTGTTCACTTTTTACTTTCTTTATCTTTCTCTGCTTTTTAAAATGTTTTCATTTAGCATTTTACTTATTATAATGGCTTAGGTGGAAGGCCTCTACTCCTGGCCTAGGTCTAGCAATGAGGAGTCTTCCAACCTGGCATGGCAGTCCTTGCCCAGTGATCATATGGCATGGCAGCCTTGTTCCCGAGTGCAGTCTTGTGGCAGTCTCTAGGTTTGGCAGCCTTGTCCCGGAGTGGAGATCTTGTACCGGTGCTGAGGTCTTCTTCGGTGGTTTCTGGGCACTCCAGCAGCCCAGCGGGCAGTCTCGTCCTGGCATGAAGGTCTCGTCCTGGTGTGGTGGTCTCATTCTGGTGGGCGGTCTCATCCAAGCATGGTAGCCTCGGCTTGGCGTGGCGGTTACTTTGTCCTCGAGGGGCAGACTTGTTTGGTGGTCTTGTCCCAGCATGGATGTCTTCTTCTACGGCAGCTCTGGGTATTCCAGCATTCATTATTTGAATCAGCTTTCTATGAACTGAAACTGATCTGAGATGAACTTGCCTTAATTTTTACTTCTTTTTTCTTCTTCTCTGTGAATTATATCATAAATTCAGGTGCTGTGGTATGGTGACTTATAAATCTTTTCACTGTTTTTTTGCAAAAATACACATGACAATAAATTGCTATTCTATCCTATTCTAACAGCAAGCAGAATTCATTTTTGCTTTCAGCCTTCCTCAAGGCTGTTTTCTAATACACCAGCCTCCAAACAAATTAAAAGCACAACCGTGAAAAGGAGCTTCAAGTGACTAGTTGTGCCAGCCTTAAAATCTGGCTTTTTGCCACAGTTAAACACTCAATCTTTTCTGCTAACAGTTCACCACCAGACCTCAACAAGTACCAGTTTTACCACTGAAGGCACCAACACTTGTTGAAAACACAAATTTGGTTGTCAATTTGTAGGCATCGAGTAATTCAATCACTATAACTTCTACAGAATGAGAGGTAATGTGCTTAGAAACCACTCATGATCTTTTGCTGTTTCAATGTAAGCTTGAAAGCTGAGGTTGCCATTCTCTTCATCTTTAGGCATGTAAATCTTGCTGACCAGCGAAGGCAGCAACTCCTGAGCCTCTGTCCACTCCCACAGGTTTTAAGCAAGGCTTAATACATGACTGTGAAGAAGTAGAAATATCTGAAAAATTGTTTTATGTTAACCCAATTTTCAATTGGCAGTCAGAATATTTTCAATACATTAAGCTGATCTTGCTATTGTCCAAGTACCCTCATTTACTACAACAGTAATAATGCACGATGGATTTAGTGAAGGTAATGGAGTAATGGTATTGTCACTGAATTAGTAATCCAGAGATCCAAGTAATTTGCCAGAGGCCAGAATTTGACTCCCATTATGGCAGGTGGTAAAAACTGAATTTAAAATAAAACCTGGAATTAAGTAATTCATGATGACCATGAAACCATTGTGGATTCTTGTAAAACCCCATTTGGTTCATCCAGGCTCTTTAGGGAAGGAAATCTGCAATCCTTAGTCTGATTTAAATATGATTCCAGACACATAGAAATGTGGTTGACTCTCAGTTGCCCTCTAAAATAGCCTAGCGAGCCACCCAGTTGGATCAAACCAGTACAATGAAATTATCTGGACAGACCACACATTAGTAATGTAGGCACCAGAAACTACAATGGCTAACACTACAAAGTTCTCCTTGAATATAGCTGAGGCTTGTGCTAAAACAGATCTCACGCACAAGTCGAGTAACAGCTAACATAGTCATTCTCACTTAATCATCCCTAATAGACAATGTCCCCAGACAGCTCCATCACCGTCCCTGGATATATCCTTTCCCAGCGGCCAAATAGATCCAGCAGCGATGGCAGCACAGTGGTAAGTAGTTGGGAAGGAGGTGATCTGGGAGACCTCAACAATGCAAAAAGATAAGGATAAAACATTTTCTACAAGGCTGAAGCATATGCATCCATCTTCAGCCAGTTGTGCCAGGTGAATGATCCATCTCAATATCTTGCAAAGGTCCTCAGTTTCACAGATGCCGATCTTTTGCCATTTTAATTCACTACATGTCAGACCAAGAAATGACTGTAGGCACTCAATACTACAAAGGCTATGGGACCTGACAAACATTCTGGCAATAGTACTGAAGATTTCTGCACCCCTAGCCTAGTACAGCTGCGACACTAGCATCTGCCAAATAATATGGAAAATTGCCCAGGTATCCTTTGTACACAAAAAGCAGGACAAACAAACCTGGACAATTACTGCCTCATTAGTCTACTCTTGATCATTAGGTGTAATCAAAGGTGCTATCAAGCACACTGCTTGGCAATACCCTGTTTACTAATGCCCAATTTGGGTTCTGCCAGGCTTACACAGCTTCTGACCTCATTAAAAACTTATTTCACGCATGGACAAAAGAGCTGAATTCCAGAGGCGAGGTAGGAGTGACTGCTCTTGATCTCAAGGATGCATGTGACTAAGTGAGGCATCGAAGAGACCTAGCAAAACTGGAGTCAATGGGAATCAGAGAGAAAAGTCCCATGGATTGAAGTCATACCTAGCATAAAGAAAGATAGTGATTGTTGGAAGTCAATCATCTCAGCTCCAGCACATTTCTGTATGAGTTCCTCAAGAGAGAGTTATAGGGCCAATTTTCTTCTGATACTTTGTCAATGGCCTTCCCTCCATCATAAGGTCGGAACTGGATATGTTCAATGTGGATTACATTCGTGACTCCATGTGCAGCGAGATCTGGACAATATCCAGGCTTGGGCTGATAAGTGGTTAGTAACATTTATGCCACACAACTGCCAGGCAATGACCATCTCTAACGAGAGAGAATCTAACCACTGTCACTTGACATTCAATGGGATTACCATTGCTGAATCTCCCATTATTAACATCCTGGAGCTTACCATCGACCAGAAACTGAACGGGACTAGCCATGTAAGAACAGTGGCTACAGTAGCAGGCCAGAGGCTAAGAATCCTAAAGAAGTAGCTCACCTCCTAACTCCCCAATGCCTACCCATCAACTCTCAATCTGGCCTTAAATAGCCTGCAATAGTGTACCCTCAGGGATCTGCTTTATGTCTGTAAAGTGGATAGTGTGTGGTCCAATTTTCAAGGTAATGAGTTTGAAGTCAATAGCATTTTGAACATCACTGTTCAAAAATTTTAAATCAGCAGCATGAGAATATATCAGGAAACTACATCAATACAAATTTGAATATTCATCTGGAAATTTGTAATCCACTGTGAGTGATTTAACCAAATTGATTTTTTGCAGTGATGTTCTTTAAATCACTCTGTATATTGGCAATAACAAGAACAAATGCTTGCCCTAGAGCTTTAAACAGTAATTGCTTTCTTGTTTGAACACAGAATATATAGTAAAGGAGGAATTTGAAAACTCTCTCTGCATGTTCAATTGCATTATCCAGAATTCTCACAGAGAATGACCAGTATCACTTCTGTTTCAGTAATCCATCCAAACTATTTGACCCTGTAAAGTGAGAGATATGCATGAACAATACAGAACCTCGCAATGTTCTCTGAAATCAACAGCAATGGCCATGGTGAGGATCTTCATAGATGAGATCAGAAGTCAGGTCGGCCACAAGCTAACCTTCCTGCTCTAATTGACTTTGAAAAAAAAGGGTAATTCAAATTCTTTTTAAAAACTCTTTTAGAACATTTCATTGAGAAATTGGTAGGGCTCTTTATCAGAGTGGTAGTGTCTTCACATCTGAACCAAGAGGGCCAGGCTCACAGTCCCACCTATTTCAAAGATGAGTAATAACATCATGAACAAATTGATCAGAAAATATCTTGAGGAATTGGTATGGTGAGATCAGATCATGACTGGACAGCAAATAAATACAAAAGTCTTCCTTACACTTTAATGGAGATTCAAAAACAAATCTTTCCATGACAGATTGCTGTTTGAAGTGAGGGTACAGCTCTTATATCATTCTGATAAGATTGCTTGGTGGCAAAGCTCCTTTTCTTCTCTCCCGTGTTCCCATCTGTTCCATCTGAGCCCTTGAAACATTGTTTTAAAATATTAGCAAGGTAATATTCTGGGCAATTTGAGTTTGTTGGTGAAAATTAGAGAACTGAAGAAGAAGCATTGTTGATGGTCAGTTTCACAGTACAATAGCCAGATAGTATTCGGGGAGTTTATTATTTGAAATCAAAAACTTAAGGGATTTAGAATAGAATTTATGAAAAGTGTTTTTAAGTTGCTGCTCAAACTAATTTGCATTTGGCTAAATGCAAATTCTGGCATGAAGCAGCACAACGGTGTGGTAAGTTTTTAAATATAATGTTAAAAAGCATCCTTAATGGCAACATCAATTCACCATCTTCTGTAATACAATACAAAATTACTGAAACAATCTTTGAAAGAATATATTGGACTAGTTATTCTCTCAGTGCCTTCCACATATCAGGATCACTACTATCCAGAAGGACAAGGGCAACAGACACATGGGATCAGAGTTGTCCTGGGAAGGTACATCACAGGGCTTTGGGATAGGAAGAAATCCCATATTCCAGTGACAAGATAGGTTGAAACAAGATCAGTGAGAAGGTGAGGAATCAGATTCTGCTGAGCAGGCCATGTGAAACAAGGGATGGTGTGGCATACTGGGAGGATGAGGAGGTGCCCCAATGCACACATGGTACCCCTGAACAAGGTGCTTCCTTACCCCGATTTCCTTGTTATATTTGTTCATTCAGACATTTAAAACAGAAGCTGATCACTCACATCCAATTGCTCATAATAACCATATTATAACATGGGTAGTGTACTCTCAGTGTAATTGAGCTTTTAACAAGTTTTTAAATTGACTATTAGTTATTTATTTACATTTGGTGAATGGACTGCCAATTGTGGAGCTTGACCAGAACCCCTTTCTCCGTATTATGGGAGGCAGTCACAGGCAAGGGTGGGCAAGTGGTAGGATGGGCACCCACCCAATTTTATGTGCCCTCTCTGTCAAAAACTATGCCTGCTGTTGATATGTATTATCTGGCCTGTAGTCAAAACTTTGAAGTATACCTCCTTATGGTTTTTAAGCCAAAAGAATCAAACTAATTTTTGAAGACTCATTAAAGGACACAGATTAGTGCAATTTGAACAAACTGTGAATGGTAATTGTTTCATCCCGAAGGTGTGGCCAGTTTTATGCACAGGCGCTGCAACTAGAACAATTGGATGAGATTTCACTCTTGAGATGGGTAGCACAAGTGAGGAAATTCCTGTCTTGCCACACCCGCTGCAAACAAAATGCGCCACCAGATCTGATTATTGCCCTGAGTGAAGGTGTTGGATTATGTTTTATCTGCTGTCTCCATACTCAAATTGGATGTGGCCCCAGTGCCAGCTGAGTGCTGAGGCTGGCTGTTTAATAGGCTCACCTCAGTTCAACATTGTCCTAGCTGTTTCCATAAAATTTAAGTCCCACCCTCACACTTAACATTCTTCCCATTCCAAAGTACTCCCTTCATGCCCTCCACCCCAAGTGGGAACTAAATACTAATGTAAACTCCCTCTGTGCCCCATACAACACCCTTCTTCCTTACACCCTCCATTGCAAATCATTCCACACCCATGTTGAAATGAAATGTAATAAAGGTGGAATATCTGTTAGAGCCTTTATGGTAGTAAAAGATAATCTCAATAATGAAATCCCAATTTTAAACTTTTAATTCCCTTTATGCGTTTAATCCCCCATAAAGAATAGATTTATATTTATAAATTTGCATCAAAGACAGCTAATTCTTTATTGACCTCTTTAAACTATCTGCCAAGCTGTGAACTCAGAGACTCCTAATGAGATAATTACATATGTGGAAAGTAGCCAAATGTTAATAATTTTATAATAATAGCCCTTGGGGAAATATCAACAACAGTGATTGTAAATGCTAAAACAAAATTTGTTCAACTCTCTTTGACAACCTTGTTTTAATTTTAATGGGTTGAGGATTTAAATAACTTCACAGCATTTTTTTTATCTCTCACTGATGAAAGCAGACATTTTGTTCAATTGTGAAAGGACTTACAATTTAGCTATTCTGAACATAGCTCAGAAACTTGCCCTTCCTTGCCCTCATACTATACTACAGTCTATAAGTATTGTTGAAGTTTTCCATTATTGGTCTCTATTGTTCCAATAATTTTCATTAAGTTCCCTGCACATTTGCTCCCTTGTACCCATTCCATTAGTTGATGGCCTACAAAATCCAGTAACATAGTCGCATATCTCTTGTCTCTTAACATGATCTCAATGTGCACAAGGACCTGATCAAGCATCATGCTGGTATATAACAACAGCTGGATTTTATGCCTGGGTGGGATCATGGGCCTCTCCCCAACACCTTAAAGACCAGATCACCCTGACTCTGCTGACCCACCCCGAAGCCATTTAAAATGTTATATCATTAAGAGCTGCCATTTAGTCAAATGACCATCAGTACCATGGGAGGCCATGGCTCCTGCTGAGATCCAGTCTCCAAGGGCAATTGTCAATTGATCCAAAGCACAGGTTACTGTAGAAGAATAACAGTGGGTATGTAAGTGTGTATCAGGGGATGGGGGGAATGGAGGCGTCTAATCAGGGCTAGACTGTTCGGCCCAAGTGCCGAGAGGTGGGATATTGAGGTGGACAAAGTGACAAGGCTGGGAGGGATTGGTGGTTGGCAGTGGATGGGGAGAAGCATCAGTGTGGACAGACATTGTGTAGGACCCTAAAAAGAGCACATGAGTTCCATAAAGGACATAGACCCAATGTCGCCTGAAACCAGCCCAAACAGTTAAACATGTGCAATTTTCATTGCATTGTTTCCCACCACGCAGATATACTAGGTACAATACATCTGTGCTTTGAGCTGTCTCCATGGATCCCATTGATTCCATGACTACAACCCTATTGAATCCTCACAGTTCCTGCCCACCATAAAACCTGGGCCCCTGGGTTCAGTCCTTTGCTGTAGCAACTGTTCTCTTTGACTTGACTGTCCCTAATCTGAATGCGTCACATTTATGTCTACGACTGACTATTTATCTGGCTCTCAGGAGTTGCAAGATTTACATACAGAATACTGATATTCATCAAAAGCTCTCGAGCACAGGTTATTCCATTTCTCACTGCTCTGAGTCTTGACACTTCTGACTGTGATGCCAGAGTTACATCATCATCATCATCATCTGATTCACAAATGCATTCCCATTGTACTACAATTTGGACAGCCTGAAAATCCAAGACAACTTAATTTGACTTTATTTTGAATTCTATTTGATTAAGGATACCTGCTTTTCTTAATAATTAGAGCAATAGTATTATTGAGAGGTGAGAAAGAGGTTCAGGAAGTACGCTGCATCACAACTCACGACAGAAAGCTGTGGATAGAGTTCATTCAAATATTTTCTCAAATTGAGAATAAGTTGGCACCCCAGTGCAAGTACCATCCTTGAGCATCTCCACCTAAAATTCCAACTAAGAGGTCACGATGACCAATACCAACATGGCTTTCAGTACTGGCTCTCATCTATGCTTTTTATAATTACCTTCAATTGTACAGTTACTAAATAGAACAGGATGGAAATTTTTAGGTAGTAGGTGACACCACAGTCCCACAGATTAGATGGCAACCTCATGTGTGAATAAATGCTTATCTTTTACGTATCACAGAACAATTTACTGGCTACTTTGAAATGCCTGAATCCACTGTTCAATGTCATAGCTCTCTTGTAATTAATATTAATATTAATATAAAATCTATATAATAAACTGTTCTCAATCTGTTATAAACCACATATATATTTCTTAAACTCAGACATAGACCAAACACAGTTATCTTCCTCTCATCTACCTCCTAGTAATTGACTGTGAGATGTATTTTTAACAGCTGTGTTGACAGCACAAATCTCTGCTTAACCTAAGGTACTTTTGAGCACTTCTTCATTAAAATTTCATCGACCACTTCTGTGTTTTCACTTAAATATATCAATTTCACTGATCCAGCATCTTACCTGATCAAAAGTAATATTTTTCACCATAATGAAAGAAAATATTAATAAAAATCAGTCACGATGCTAACCTTTTAACTTTCGTTAAACTAGAATAATTAAGACAACCAGGTGTAGAGCTGGATGAACACAGCAGGTCAAGCAGCATCACAGGAGCAGGAAGGCTGACGTTTCAGGCCTAGACCCTTCATCAGAAATGGGGGAGGGAAAGGGGGTTCTGAAATAAATAGGGAGAGAGGGGGAGGCGGATAGAAGATGGATAGAGGAGAAGATAGGTGGAGAGGAAACAGACAGGTCAAAGAGGCGGGGATGGAGCCAGTAAAGGTGAGTGTAGGTGGGGAGGTAGGGAGGGGATAGGTCAGTCCAGGGAGGACGGACAGGTCAAGGGGGCGGGATGAGGTTAGTAGGTAGGAGATGGGGGTGCGGCTTGAGGTGAGAGGAGGGGATAGGTGGGAGGAAGAACAGGTTAGGGAGGCGGGGACGATCTGGGCTGGTTTTGGGATGCGGTAGGGGGAGGGGAGATTTTGAAGCTTGTGAAATCCACATTGATACCATTGGGCTGCAGGGTTCCCAAGCGGAATATGAGTCGCTGTTCCTGCAACCTTCAGGTCCTACAATCTCTAATTAAGACAACCAGGCTGTTTTCACTGAGTGCAGTTGTCAATCTAAACTCTTATGGAAATTTTGATACATTTGAACAAGAGATGAAACATTACAAAGAAGTCAAGCATCTTTGGTTTGCACATACTTCGGGGATGATTCTGCGACCATGCAAAAGACAACTTACAGTGCTATTGAGAAATGGCTAATTGACACATGCTGACACATTGCTCCATTCCTTTCAAAGACCCATGATCACCTTTCGCCACTATACAGTGGCTTGAACAAAATGTTAGCCTAAATTCATTTCCTTATTTTGGTTTATTTCTTTCCCACCAGAAGTGACATATAAAATCTGCAAAATTTTATTACTTTTTTTTTACTTCTTTGGCTTATGTCCCACTTCAAAGCCATGAGATGATTGACGGATGAAAGAATACACAGTTGCCCTGTTCCTAGAAGCTCTCAATCACTCAGTTACTGATTGGTAGAGTGTATACGATTACTTTGGATTGTCAAACTCAATTTTCTGCCGCTGCCTTCATACAGCCAACTAGGACTGGGAATTCATAAGTTAGATCATCTTGATCGGAAAGGGAAACAAAGTCAACATGTGTGTGTTCTGTTTTAAATTCATGAAGTAGAATCAAAAAAAGCAAACAGATCAGTTAACAGCATTTAGGAAAAAAAGAATTGCATGCAATGATAACTAAAGCAAAACTACAACAAGCTATTGAGGGCCTTTACACAGTTACATTTATTTACAGCATAGATTTGTTCCTAAGGACTGATGCAGTCAGACAATGCTTATCAACCAGGTTTTTATGAAGCGGCAATCTATGTGAGACAGACATTGTAACAGATTCTGTGATCTTAAGAGTAATTAGAGAAGGTAAATGCAAAGTTAGGGTGCTGGGAGATTGTGGTGGTGAGTAAGTAGAATTCCAGGTGGGTAAAGTGCCAGATAGGTTAGGTGTCAGCTGGTAGGGAGCCAGGAAGGTAGGGACAGGTAGAGGTAAGTAGGTGCAAAGTAGATACGGGTTACAATACCAGGTTGATAGAATGCAAGTGGATAGGGTGCTAGGTAGGTAGGATGCCAGGTAGGTAGGGTGCCAGAGCACAATATGGGAAGGGTACCAGGTAAATGATGGCATGTGTAGTGTAGGTAGGGAAGAACAAGAGATATCGGGTTTGGCAGGGTGGGGGTGCAGTTTGTTGAGTCCTGGGGGAGGTATGAGGGGCTGTTTGGTCCTGGCAAAGTAGTGGGTGGTAAGTTGGGGAGTCAGTTTCATAGTTGTTCAAGAGGTTGATTAGGTATATAATAGTCCAATTTATCTTGGGTAAGAATTTACATAAATGCACCAGAACCATTCAAATTTGCTGATTAAAATGGAACCTCTCAGAGGGTTCCAGGTGTAGCAGAATTGGTCAGTGGACTCTTTGATTTTGTGGGCAATTCTCTCAGAGCCTGCTATATTGAGGATCCTGCATGGTCCCTGTGCACAACTCCCACCTTTGCTGCAGAAATGTTTATCATGCCTTTGGAAAATCCAGATCAATGTGTCTATTATGGTATAGATTACTCTGAAGCTGAAACTGGTATAAAGGGATAAAAGTCAAAAACTGTAATGATCCACCCTTATCATTTATTCCACAAAGTCTCTAACTTCATTCACCATTACTTATGATAAAAATGCATATCAACTTCCCCTGACTACACATGTCCAGTTGAACAAGGCAATCAGGACATTGCTGTCTGAAATGCATTGTTTGTCTAAAAGCTGCACAATAATGGTATCTTGTCCATACAGACTTGGAATTAGAAAAAAATTGAACAACTTTAACTTACAGTATTTACCTCATGGATGTCTTGTGCCACAATGCCTGGCACCAATGCCTCTGAACCAAAGATCTGTGTTCAAGTTGAATGTCAATCTGTAAACCTTCCCAAGAGACACAAATAACAGGTGGAAAAGATTCGTGGTCAGCAAGTGATAGAAATAACACAAGGCTATGGGCCAAGATCTGGAAAATGGCAGTGGATAGACAGATGCTTGATGACTAGTGTAGAAATGATGGCCCGGAGGAGATTTAACTATGCTGTTAAAAACGCTATTACTCTATAACTCTCTCTCTTAGTCTTAGCTGTATTTGTCAAATTTTATTTCTCTGTATTGTTTATATGCAATTTAAATTTCCTAACAACTGTTCCTGGTTTGGACTCTGCCATCTGCTTTCCAAGTGTCAAGGAGAGGAGGTTTCTTGTGTGAGCATAGGGCTATATCCCGGACAACTAATGTTAAGATGAGAGCCTGACTGCATTCCATCCTCTTCCAGGTATATGTGGATTTGCAGGCGAGCAGTGGTCAGGAATTTTATTAAAATAAGAACAGGGAATAGTAAGGACTACATTTTTTGGGAAATGTAAACCAAGAAAATAGAAGTTTGGACAGTTGTGGTGAATTAACCAGTTGTTTCTACAGTACAACTCAAAGGTTAGAACGAGAAATATGTGGTGTTAACATATTGATTACACAAGTTACATCTTCAAAAAAAGCTCAAACAAGTTAGTGCGATACAATTTCCCATGCACAAGGCAATGTTGACTATCTCTAATCAGTCATTGCCTTTCCAAATACATGCAAATCCTATCCCGCCAACTTGCCCACCACTGATGTCTGGTTTACTGGTCTGTAGTTCCCTTGCTTTTCCTTACCAGCTTTCTTAAATAGTTAGCCAACCTCCAGCCATCTGGCACCTCAGCTGTGGCTATTGATGGTACAAATATCTTAGCAAGGGGCCCATCAATCATTTCTCTTGCTTCCGATAGAGTTCAAGGGTACAGCTGATCAGGTCCTGGGGATTTATCCCCCTTTATGTGTTTTAAGACATTCAGCACCACTTCTTCTATAATATAGACATTTTTCAAGATGTCGTTATTTATTTCCCCAAGTTCTCTATCTTCCATATCCTTCTCCACAGTAAACACCAATGCAAAATACTCATTTAGTATCTCCCTCATCTCCTGTGGTTCTACACATGGGCAGCCTTGCTGACCTTTAACGTGCCCTATTCTCTCCCTAGTTACTCTTTTGTTGTTAATGTATTTGTAGAATCCCTTTGGATTCGCCTCAACCCTATTTGCCAAAGCTATCTCATGTACCCTTTTTGCCTTCCTGATTTCTCTCTTAAGTATACTCCTACTGCCTTTGTACTCTTCTAGGGATTCACTCGATCCCTGCTGTCTATATCTCACATATGCTTCCTTCTTTTCTTTGACCAAAAACTCAATTTCTCTAGTTCTTCAGTATTCCCTACAGCTACCAGCCTTGCCTTTCACACTAATAGGAACATACTGTCTCTGGACTCTCGTTATTTAATTTTTGAAGGCTTCCAATTTACCAGCTGTCCCTTTACCTGCAAACATCCCCTTCCAATCAACTTTTGAAAGTTCTTGCCTAATACCATCAAAATTTGGCCTTTCTCCAATTTAGAACTTCAACATTAAGATCCAGTCCATCCTTTTCTATCACTATTTTAAAACTAATAAAAATATAGTTACTGGGCCCAAAGTGTTCTTCCACTGATATCTCAGTCACCTGCCCCACCTTATTTCCCAATAACAGTCAAGTTTTGCTCCTTCTCTAGTAGGTACATCTGCACACTCAATCAGAAAGTTTTCTTGTACCTACTTAACAAATTCATCTCCATCCAAGCTGTTAACACTATGGCAGTCCCAGTCTATGTTTGTAAAGATAAAATCGCCTACCATTACCACCCAATTATTCTTACAGATAACTGAGATGTCCTTACAAGTTTTTTTCTCAATTTCCTGCTGACTATTAGGAGGCGGTTCTATTGGTCAACCCCAATAAAGTGATCATCCCTTTCATTTATTTCTCAGTTCCACCCAAATAACTTCCCTGGACGTACTCCCAGGAATATCCTTCCTAAGTACAGCTTAATGTTATCCCTAATCAAAAACACCACTTCCCTTCTTCTCTTGCCACCCCCTCACTCTCCACACTGACTTTCTATCCTTCCTAAAGCATCTATACCCTGGAATATTAAGCTGCTAGTCCTATCCATCCCTGAGCCAAGTCTCTGTAATTGCTATGATATGCCAGTCCCATGTTCCCAAACATGGCCTGTGTTCATCTGCTTTGCCTGTTAGGCCTCTTGTATTGAAATAAATGCAGTTTAATTTATCAGTCCTACCTTGTTCTCTGCTTTGTTCCTGCCTGCACTGACTGTTTGACTTGCTCCCTGGCTCCCAGGATATTGGTTAGGCCACTTTTGGAATACCGTGTTCAATTCTGGTCTCCCTGCTATAGGAAGGATGTTGTGAAACTTGAAAAGATTTACAAGGATGTTTTCAGGCTTGGAGGGTTGAGCTATTGGGGAGAATAGGCTGGGGCTATTTTCCCTGGAACATCGGAGGCTGAGGGCTGACATTATAGAGGCTTACAAGATCATGAGGGACATGAATAGGTTAAATAGCCAAGGTCCTTTCCCTGGGGTGGTTCAGTCCAAAAACAGGGAGCATAGGTTTAAAGTGAGAGGGGAAAGATTTAAAAGGGACATGAGGGGCAACATTTTCACACAGAGGGTGGTGCGTGTATGGAATGAGCTGTCAGAGGAAGTGGTGGAAGCTGGTACAATTACAATATTTAAAAGTCATCTTGATGGGTATATGATTAGGAAGGGTTTAGAGGGATATGGGCCAAATGTTGGCAAACGGGACTAGATTAATTTAGAATATCTGTTTGACACGGATGAGTTGGACCGAACTGTCTGTTTTCACACTGTACAGCACTATGACTCTAAGTTCATATAACTTTTGGAGCACATGGAGTTGTAAGATAAGCTGGCACCAGTTGTTTTTGAGTTATGCCCAGCAAGCTTTCCAATTTGTTTTACGCCGCAGCTTGTCACAGACCTAAGGGGCAGTTATACTCAGACCTCCAAAATCCTGCAAGCCATGACAGAAAGAGTGAAAGCCTCTTTCTCCAACTAACTGTGGAAGAAAATAGCATAAAATGATGAAAGAAGAGTTTCTAACTCAAGTGAAAAAGATCTGGGTCCAACTGACCAGAATTAAAGACCACTACAGCCAACAACAATACAATAGCATTGCCAGAAGCCAAAAGAACTGTCAAAACGTAACTTCATGCCACCATGTTGTTTTGATTCTTGATCTAAAGAATTTGTTCCTTTTTGCTTTAGTTTTCCACCCATTATATTTCAGCAGAGCTGTATGTCTTGTGCATCCTACTTGTGGATCGATGTATGCATTTTGGGATACTAAGAATGGTATTGTTTAAGCTTGCAGAGTAGTAATTAACAACTGATTTTACCACTTATTAAAGGATAGGTTTGTTATAATCTGTTCTCTTGCTTTTGAGGAAATCTGGTCCAAGTTTCTTCTATCTTAGATAGTGGTCACCGTCAGGTCTTAGTCAGTCTTAGAGATTAGATGGTCACATTTCTTGTTTGTGATGAGTCATGGAATAATGAAACAAAACAGAAATTGGTGGAGAAACTCAGCAGATCTGGCGGCATCTGTAGAGAGAAAGAAGAGTTAATGTTTCATATCCACTAACCCTTCTTCAGAATTGATAGTAGCTCGGAAAAGATGATATATACATATGCTGAAAACAGGGTCTGAGGTACAGGAGTGGCTAAGGACATACAAAAAGGTGTTTATTTTCTAAAATTATCGAACTCAATATTGAGAAAGGAAGGCTGCTAGGTCCCTAAGTGGAAGATGAGATGCCGTTCTTGCAGTTTGTGCTGACTTTCACTGGAGCATTGCAGGAAGCCTGAGGCAGAAATATTGGCATTGGAACATGTTAGTGAATTGAATTGACAGGAAAATGGAAGTTTCGGGTTATCTTTGAGGACAGAACATAGGTGTTCCAGTACAGAAGGAGGCTATTCAACCCATCATGTCTGTAACATCTTCTGAAGGAGCTACCCAGCTAGTCCCAATCTCCATCTGTATCTTCATAGCTCTCTAAATTCATCAATTTCAAATCTATATCCAGCACTCTTCTGAAAAGCTCCAATGGAATCCACTTCTACCACACTCCCAGGCAGCACATTCCGAATCCTAATAACTCCTTGAGTAAAGAAGTTTCTCTCCTAGCTCTCACCTCACTCCTAGCTCTCTTGCTGACAGTCTTGAAATTGTGACCCTTAGTTACCGACATACCAACTAGTGAAAGCAAAATATCCTTCTTTAATCAGTCAAAATTGTTCATAATTTTCAACACTTCAATAAAATCACCTCCTGACTTTCTCTGCTCCAAGGAGACAAAGCCCAATTTCTCCGATCTTTCGCTGAATCTAAAATTCCTCATTCCTGGTATCAATCTAGTAAATCTCCCCTGAATTCTCTCCACGGCTTTAACATCCTTCATTAAATAAGGTGTCTAGAACTAAACACAATACTCCAAATGTGGTCTGAACATGATTTGTACAGGTTTAGTATCACTTCCTTGATTTTATTCTCTATGCCTCTGTTTATAAATCCAAGGATCTTATAAGCCTTCTTAACAATTGTATCAACTTGCCTGGCCACCTTCAGAGAATCATTCACGTGTACCTTAAGGTGCCTCTGCTCTGTACTTCCTTCAAAGTGGTCTCTTTGTGCTTCTTCTTCCAAAATACATTACCTCACATTTCTGTACATTGAAATTCATCCGTCAAGTGGTCTGCTCATTTGGCTGACTTATCAATGTCACTCTGTAGTTGCTCAGCATCATTCTCACAATTCACTACTCTGTTACTATCATCTGCAAATTTAGAGATTTTGTGCTCAACTGTAAATTATTTATATGAATCAGAAAAAGGAAGTATCCCAACACTGATCCCTGGGGAACACTACTTTCAACTCATCTCCAATCTGAGAAATATCCAGCTACAACTACCCACTCTTTTGTATCTTTTTGCCAACTTATAATCCATACTGCTAAGCATCCATCAATCTTGAACATTTCTATTTTGCTAACCAAAATGCCATATGGGGCCACATCAAATGCTTTACTAAAAGTCCAAATATGCAACACCCCACCATTACCTGTGTCACCTCATTAAAAAGTTCAATTAAATTTGTCAGACATAACCTACCCTTGATATAGCCATGTTGACTGTCTAGGATTAATTTATTTTTCTCTAAGTGTATATTTACCATATCCCATATTACGGCCTCCATCAGTTTTCCTACTATTTATGTCAAGCTGTCAGGTCTGTAGTTTCTTGGGTTTCTTAAACAATGATGTCACATTGTAATCCTCCATCTCCCCAGACTAATCCTGTGTTTGGAGAGACCTGGTGGTGTCTGGTGTTGGCATCCCACTGGAGGTGGTATAATGGCAGTTTACGATCGTTTTGGTGCAGATGGAAAGAGAAGTCCAGAGGTACCCTACAGGTTTTGTGGGAAAGGCAAGAAGGGGTAAGGGCAGAAGTGAGGAAAATAAGTTGGGACATAGCTAAGGGCCCTATCAACCTTAGTGGTGGGGAATCCTCAGTTAAGGAAAAAGATGGACATTTCCAAGGACCCCTTGTGGAAGGTCGCATCATCAGAATAGATAAGATAAACTGGGAGAATGGGATGGAGTTTTTACAGGAAGCAGAGTGAGAGGATATATCGTCCAGGGAACTGTGGGCGTCAATGTGTTTGCAGTGGATATTGGTGGCCAGCCCTTGGAAAAAAAGATGTTGAAGAAGTTAAGGGAGAAGTCAAACGTGGAACAGGTGAAAGTATGAGCTGTGTAGAAATTAGAAACTAAATTGGTCATTTTTTTCAATTCCAAATGAGAATGTGAAGCAACACCGATGGTGTCATTGATATACCAGAGACAGAGTTGAGAGGAAGGACCGGAGCAAGGAAGTTTCCATTTACCTCAAAAAGAGGCATGCATAACTGGGACCCATGCGGGTAACCATGGCCAGACCTTTGACCTGAAGCAAATGACAGGAGTTAAAGGAGATGTTGTTCACAGTGAGGATGAGCCTGGCCAGGGACGGTGGTGGTGGATGAGGATGATTCAGGTCTTCTTTCCAGGAAGAAGTGGAAAATCCTAAGAACATCCTGATGGGGATGGACATGTAGAGGGATTGCACATTATGGTGAAATGGAGGTGGCTGGTGCCTGTGAATTGGACATTTTGAAATTGACGTAAGGCATCAGAAGAATTGTAGATGTAAATAAGAAGAGACTAGACAAGGGAAAAAGAAAACAAGGTAGAAAGAGAAGTTCCATGGAGTAAAAACAAGCAGAAGCAATGAGTCTGCTGGGCAGTCCTGTTTGTGGATTTAGGGAAGATGATAGAGGTGGGCTGAATGAGTTAGGGGGATGTGAGCTTGGAGATCCCCAGATAAGATGAGATTAGTGACTGCCGTGGACACAACAGCCTGATGTTCAATGGTGGAGTCATGGTCCGGGAAAGCTAGGTGGAGGTGTCAGAGAGCTGGTGCTCAGCCTCCACAATTTAGAGGTCATTATGTCAGGCAACAAAGCACCACTCTTATTGGTAGGTTTGATTACAAAGTCAGACTTGGATCTGAGAACATGGAGTGCAGTCAGTTCAGAGGCAGATATGTACAAACAGGTGAGCAGGCAGAGAAATTAAGACAAATCTCAATGAACAGGTTGAACAAAGATAAAAGGCCAGAGGGAGAGGTCTAAGTGAAGGGAGACTTTTGGAGGCTGGTAAAGGGGTCCGTAAGAGGGGAGGGGATTTTGTCCAAAGAAATGGACAGGGAGGCGAAGGCTATGGAAGAAGAGCTCAACATCATGTTGTGCCTGAAATTCATTAAGGTGGAGCTGCAAAAGGATAGAATTAAGACCTTTGCTGAATGCAGAACATTCAGCATCAGACAGCGGAAGGTCTGAATGGTTGGTAAATGCCCGATAAGTGGTGGGCTTAGAAAAAGGGACAGAGAGAAGGGGAGGGGAGGAAGGTTCAGGTGGGGTGTAGTTACCACTGAGTTGTTGCAGCTTGTGAGCTTAATGCCTGAAAGGAAGAGAAAAAGTTTCTTGTTAGAACATCCAATGCACTACAGAATTAAGTGGAACTGGGTGGGGGGGGGGGGGGGGGGGGGGGGG
>NC_063337.1:68380103-68470647 GCF_021869965.1 Rhincodon typus
GGGGGGTGGGGTGAGGTGCAGAACATCTCTGAGATGATGAAGTTGTGTTGATAGAAAGAGAGGTTGGGAGTGTGCAGATAGCAGCATTTGGCACTGAGTGTGGATCTCAGGTTGCAGCAAGAACAGCTGCCTGAGGAGCATTGTATATCACAGAGATACATGCAATCCTGGGTGAACTTGAAACACAAAGGATCAAACTACATATATAATCACCTTTGCCTGGCTACGATCAATTCGGAAGTAGGGTCACTGGCCTCAAAATGTTAATTCTGCTTTCTGTCCACAGATGCTGCCAGACCTGCTGAGATACTCCAGCAAATCCTGTTTAGTTTCAGATTTCCAGCATCCACAGTTCTTTGTTTTATTCATGGAATAGTGAGGCTTGGTTTCCAGTGCACTCTTCTAATAAGGGTTGTGACACAATTACTTTTGAAATTAATCCTCCATTCCAGCTGTAACATCCAGTGCATGAATTCTGCAGATGCTTTGCATCTTGCCAATATCAAGGAGTCATGTGCAGAGCCAGGATGCTCCTACGACGAAACTAACAGACTTGGAAGTCTTCAAACAGTAAAACTGAAGAGCAGTAGGTGAGTGGGGAGAGTTGACAGCACTTATTCTGAAAGTGTGCTCATTCTACTGGATAAGTGATTTCTAACCTGTTGGAAAACAGCTCCCTGCTGCCAATCTTCTCTGCAGCACAGGAACATCTTATGAAGATTTAACTTGCACCTTAATGAGGAATAAAAGCAGCACCAACGCTGACGCAAATAGCACCAGGAGCAGCAGAGTAACAATAGGAGCACCAATTGCCTTCTCCTCTGCCACATGCTGCTCCACAGGGAAGAGGCGTGGGCACAGATCTTCAACTCAAAGAAAATGACATCTTCCAAAATAGATTTGACAGGCAGATGATCAGGATGTGGGTGGGAGGCAGGATGTGGTGGTATAATGATAACGTCACTGCCTGTAACCTTCAGAGGCCCAGTGGAGATGGATTCAATCTCAACGCAGCAGTTTGGTGGAATTTAAAGTCAATGAATGAAACCTGGTATTGGAAGCTAGTCTCAGTGACTATCATCAGTTAGCATAAAATCCAATCTTGTTCACTAATGTCCCTTAGGGACAGAAATTTGCTGTCTTTAGCCAATCTGGCATATACCTGTCTCCATATCCACACCAATGTGGTTGCCTCTTAACACTCTCAGAGATAGACCCAGCAATCAATTTACCAAGGGCATGGTCAACAAATACTGGACTTGTTAGTGAAATGCACATCTCATACAAGAATTTAGGAAAGAGTTCTCTTGACAGGCCCAGGCATCAGATTTTCAATGCAGGACGTTGCCCACAGTCCACACATTGCTAGTAGCTGTCAGGGTAGCAGGCTGTGGAGGCAGCAGTCTTACTTCTCCACAGTCTTTACCTTGTCTGGAGTTCTGTGCTCTCTTTTCTTGTGCGGAGAAAAGCAGAGAATTGTAAGCATTAGAAACAAATTTGGGGAGGAGTTTGTACCTGGAACAGCAATATTTCTGGAGGGTGAGCACAAGACATGGGTGCAAGACGGCAATAAGCTAACAGTGAACAAGTTTCTTAGTTGTGCAGATGGGGAAGTGAGAAAGCACCTGGAGAGATAGGGATGAATAAAGCTTTAAAATATGTTGGTCTGAGGGATGTTGCAGAGGAAAATGCTGAGGAAGTCACAGAATGAGAGTTGGCATGTGAGAGTGTTATGTTGCTCACATTTTCTGCTCTCTTGTGATACTTGATCTTGTTGGGAGAATGCCTCTGAACTGGAGGGATCACATGATTGTTGCTCACAATCTCAGTAATATCCATCATTCCTGGCTTGGTTGAAGATTCTGGCCTTTTCTCACATCTTAGACCAGCAGGTGTTGGGAAGGTTGGTGGGAACAGGTTGGTGTGGGTGTGTGTGTATGGGTGATAGATGACTCCTTCTCCAGGATCTTCTTCCCATTTCCATTTCTGTCATTGCTAACACCATAGGAATAAATGTACAGTTCAGTCAACTGATTCCCGTCAGAGACCAATAAACCTGAAATTCTCCCTTTGACAATTTTGGCAGCCCACCCCATCAACCCTTTCAATGGCTGGGGAACGAGGAAGCAGGCTATTTAAAGTTGTGGCTTGTGTTAAAATTATAACAAGGCTGACTTCATTGCAAACAGGTGCTTTTACCTCTTACTGATCTACCTTCCATGTGCAAGTCAGTTTTGTAAAGAGATAACAAGGTGTGGAGCTGGAGGAACACAGCAGGCCAGGCAGCATCAGAGGAGCAGAAAAGCTGACGTTTCATGTCTGGACCCATCTTCAGAAATGGGGGAGGGGAAGGGGGCTCTGAAATAAATAGAGAGAGGAGGGGCGGTGATAGAAGGTGGATAGTGGAGCAAATAGGTGGGAGAGAAGACGGACAGGTCAAGGAGGTGGGGATGAAGCTAGTAAAGCTGAGTGTAGGTAGGGAGTTGGGATGGGGGTTGGTCAGTGAGGAGGGAGGGGCAGATAGGTGGGAGGGAAGACGGGCAGGTCAAGGAGGCGGGGATGAAGATTAATCTCCCCACCCCCGACCTCATCCCAAGACCAAACCACCCCCATCCCCATGTCCTTGACCTGTCCATCTTCTCTCCCACCTATCCGCTCCTCCCACCTCACTGACCAACGCCCACCCCCACTTCCTACCTACACTCACCTTTACTAGCTTCATCCCTGCCTCCTTGACCTGTCCGTTTTCTCTCCACCTATCTGCTCCTCTATCCGCCTTCTATCACCTGCCCCCCCTCTCTATTTATTTCAGAGGCCCCTTCCCCTCCCCCATTTCTGAAGAAGGGTCCAGACCTGAAACGTCAGCTTTCCTGCGCCTCTGATGTTGCCTGGCCTGCTGTGTTCATCCAGCTCCACACCTTGTTATCTCAGACTCCAGCATCGGCAGTTCCTACTATCTCTCAGTTTTGTAAAGGCATGTCTCAACTAGGACATTTTAGATGATTTGCTATCAACTCTGCCTTACCCTGTTCATAGCGGATCCCCATCAGCATCAGCACAATAAAACAGAAGCTGGAGTAGTGGCAATTCTTATTGATGAACCTGGTACAACTATGCGGTCAAATAGTCTTGAGCAGGGTAGTAAAAGCTACCTTCGTGACTGAAAGTAAAATCAGGGCCAATACTGGCACGAGTCAAGCCAAGTGAAAAATGCCAAATTCTCTGGGATTGACATATTTCCTTGACGTATAGAGTGAATTAGTTCATGACTCAACAATACAATTTCTAAGACTGAGTTTTATGATAAAGATCAGTCCTACAAATTGGTATTGGAATTGGCATTTGGTTTTCATAAAGAATGCATTAGAATAAGGTTTCTAAAATGAATCATATTTTAAAGCATGCACATAAGCACAATGAATGCTTCAACAATCACAGTAGCCCTTACCCTGCAGGAAGTTTCAACGCAGAAAAATAATTGTTAAATCATCTACATAAAGCTGTCACCAAACTGATCACAGTTAAACTTCATCAGGCAATTTTTTGCACTTAATTTTTATTTTCAAGTTTACGAGGCCACTGCAGATCAAAAAAACTCATACAAAGCATTTAGCAGACGTTAACCACTCTCAGTGTTTAATCTGAAACTCATACTGCAACACACTTCAGCAATCCCAAACAACAAATCTATGCTGAGCTCCAATTAAACAAGACAGGCAGAACAGACATGTAGAGGGGAAGTAGGCTGGAGAGAATGATTAAATCACTGGCATGGCCCAAGCAACTACAGTACTGACATTTTGAATTTCAGTGCTGCTATGTACAGATTCTAGAGACAACAAAACTGGGCAAGTACTGAAGGTCTGTAAATAAATACATAAACTTAAATCAATCCAAACAAGAAATATGAAAACAGGGATATGATATGCTTAATTGTTTTCTGCAATAGATTTTTTTTAAAGTGAAAGAGGCAACAAAAGCATCATGATTAATTGTTTAAATTTAGAAGACACTTGTTTTGCCCAACTAATGATAAACACAAGCGGTAAAACAGATGCAACTGTCTGATTAGATTGTAAATTAATTATTGGGAAAGTATATCTATCTCCATTTCACAGTGTATGATGTGAGCATTCTTCTATTATACAATTCAATTATACTTCTTCCATTCATAGCTGCCAAGTTTTCTGAGAACATGGAGAAGAGAATAAATTACGGTTGACTCTGGCAACTTACTAATTTATGACAGTCAAATGTGAGTAGTGATTGGGAAAGCAAAGGGAATGTTGGTCTTCTCGGCAAGGAGTACAAAAGTAGGGAAGTCTTGGTACAGGATGTCAGTGAGATCACAACAGAACTACAGCACATGGTTCTGGTCTCCTGATTTAAGGAGGGTTGCATGTGAATTGAGAGTTCAGCGATATTACTGTCGGTTGATTTCTGAGATGAAGAGGTTTGTTTTATGAGGTAAGTTTGAACAGGTTGGGCCGATACTCATTGGAATTTAGAAGGACGAGATTAAATTGAAATGTATAAGATTCTGAAGGAGCTTGATAGCACGAATGCTGAGTGGATGTTTCCTTGCATGGGGGGATCTAGAGCTAGGAGTACAGTTTCAGGATAAAGGATTGCCAATTTAAGACAGAAATGGAGAGGAATATCCTTTCTCAGAGGATTGTGAATTCCTGGATTCTCTACTCAAGGGAGTTGCAGAGGAAAGATCATCGAATATATTCAAGGCTAAGATAGACAATATTTTTAAAAATAGGGACATCAAAGGTTTTGGAAACGAGCAGAAAAGTAGACCTGTTATCTTTCCCAATGGTGCCCTCGGCCTTAGCAACCATATAGCCTACTTCTGCTCCTAAATCTTATAACTTTGTTTTTCTACAAGTGGAAAGATGAAGGAAACACAAAATGAACAAGAGGCAAATCGAAGAATTTCAGACAAAAGTAAGGCCAAAATTTCAACCGAGAGGAGACAAGGAGAGAAACTGCAATTAAACATGAAAGACTAAGAGAAGAACTCCAATTCATTGTTTGGGTTCTTACAAAAGTGTATATTGATATGAAACCAACTGTAGATGCTGAGTATAGTCTATAAACATATGGATTAAAGGAATTTTGTGAAAATGGGTCAAATATCACTTTCCAGATATACTCTCATAGAGCAGAATTTTTTTACTCCTGGCAGTGAGTCTAAGAGGTTGGAGGGGGGGCGGGGGGGGGAGGGGAGGGGGTGTCATTAACTGTGAGAGACAGTGGAGAGTGCACATTTAATGCCCACTTCAGGGTCTTTTCCTGCTACTGCTGGGTGATGCCATCATCATGTTAGAATCCCCAAAGAGCAAACACAGTGGGTCCTGGAGGGGCTTCTCTCTTGAAAGGCACTCAGTATCTGAACAAAGGACCCAGCTTCAGGAAGTGGGGAAGGGCACTGATAGCCCACACATCTGTTGCTTTTTTGACTGTCCCTCCCTTCTCCCAGCCAGTGACTCGACGCTACCTGTACTCACCTGCAGCTTGGGTTCCTCAGCAATCCTAGGCCTCTTCGGGGTTACACACGAGCATCTGCCATCACCTCTGGTGGTGCTACTTCTAATAGAGAGCTGTCAGCCTCTGATATTCCCAATGGAGGTGAAATCTGGCTCACTCCAGCCCTCCATCTGTCTAGGCAAGAGCCATGTTGCCTGGATCAGAATATATCCATATGATCTATCAGAGTTAGTTCGTAAAGAATATCAAAATTTGTACACAACCAAAATGTAGCCATTTATCC
Source organism: Rhincodon typus (assembly GCF_021869965.1). NCBI lineage: Eukaryota > Metazoa > Chordata > Chondrichthyes > Orectolobiformes > Rhincodontidae > Rhincodon > Rhincodon typus. The sequence goes on from NC_063337.1 coordinate 68,385,883, forward strand.
CAACAATGATCCCTTATTGAGTCACAGAGCTGTACAGCACGGAAACAGACCCTTCGGTCCAACTCCTCCATGCCGACCAGATATTCTAAATTAATCTAGTCCCATTTGCCAGCATTTGGCCCATATCCCTGTAAACCTTTCCTATTCATATACCTTTCCAGATGCCTTTTAAATGTTGTAATTGTACCAGCCTCCACCACTTCCTCTGGCAGCTCATTCCATACACGCACCACCCTCTGTGAAATAGTGTCAGTGACACCTAAAGAAAGAGTGAGACTGTAAAACCTTGTGTCTTCAAATAAACCTGTTGGACTTTAACCTGGTGTCATGTGATTTTTGACCTTGTCCACCCCAGTCCAACACCGACACCTCCACACTATGCCCTCTAGTTTTGGACTCCCCTACCCCAGGGTAAGATCTTGGCTATTCACCCAATTCATGCCCCTCATCATCTTACGAACCTTAGTAAGATCACCCCTCAGCCTCTGACGCGCCAGGAAAAATAGCACCAGCTTATTCAGCCCCTCCCTATAGCTCAAATCCTCGAACCCTGGCAACATCCTTGTACATCTTTTCCGAACGCTTTCAAGTTTCACACCATCCTTCTGACTGCAGGGAGACCAGAATTGAATGCAGTATTCCAAAAGTGGCTTAACCAATGTCCTGCACAGCTGCAACATGACCTCCCAACTCCTATACTCAATGTACTGACCAATAAAGGCAAACATACCAAACACCATCTTCACTACCCTGTATACATGGACTCCATTTTCAAGGAACTATGAACCTCACTCCAAGGTCTCTTTGTTCAGCAATACTTCCCAGGACCTTACCATTAAATGTATAAGTCCTGCCCTGATTTGCCTTTCCAAAATGCAGCACCTCACGTTTATCTAAATTAAACTCCTTCTACCACTCCTTGGCCCATTAGGCCATCTGATCAAGGTCCAGTTGTACTCTAAGGTAATCTTCTTTGCTGTCCACTATACCTGCAATTTTGGTGTCATCTGCAAACTTACTAACCATACCACCTATGTTCACATCCAAATCATTCATATAAATGATGAAGAGGAGCAGACCCAGCACTGATCCTTATGGCACACTGCTGGTCATAGGTCTCCAGTCTGAAAAGCAATGCTCCAACACCACCCTCTGTCATCTACTTTGAGCCAATTCTGTATCCAAATGGTTAGTTCTCCCTGTATTCCATATGAACTAACTGTGCTAACCAGTCTACCATGAGGAACCTTGTCAAATGCCTTACTGAAGTCCACCACTCTGCCCTCATCAATCCTCTTCATTTCTTCTTCAAAAAATTGAATCAAGTTAGTGAGACACAATTTCCCATGCGCAAAACTGTATTGACTATCCTTATCAGTCCTTGCCTTTCCAAATACATGTAAATCCTGTCCCTCAGGATCCCTTCCAACTGCTTGTCCACCACTGATGTCAGACTCACTCGTATACAGTTGCCTGGATTTTTCTTACCACCTTTCTTAAATATGGCACCATATTAGCCAACCTTCAGTCTTCTGGTACCTCAGCTGTGGCTATTGATTATACAAAAATCTCAGGAAAGGGCCCAGCAATCACTTCCCTACCTTCCCACAGAGTTCTAGTTATGCAAGGTGTAAATGTATTCAAGCTGGAACACTACTATTTGCCTGGGAGTTGGAATTAAACCATTAGGTTTCTAATATGTTAAGAATGAGTGTTTCAGAATTCCTTCAAAATTAAGCTGTTTTGTGGAAGAAAATGCCAAGATTAACAACTGTGAATATTTGAATACATTGCTGAGCTATATCCTGATCATGGATAGAATGTTTAATTTAGCAAAGTCAACTTTCCACTAAGAACTTAAGTAACTATGAGTCAACACCAAAAATGTAGAAATTAAATGATTAACTATTGCATCAAGATTATATTTGTTCAACTAAATGTGCATAAATGTGAAATGAACTTGCATAAAACCAGAAGTTACCAAATGTAGTTGTATGACTTGAAGTACAACAGAAAGATAAAGCATCGATTTAATCATCTACTGATGCTTCATTCAGTTGGACCATTGTTGTGAATGATGACAGTCTATGACTAATTGCCAATTTCACACATGTTGCGAGTTGCTCTATGATTATAAAGTCTGCAATATGTGAGGAGTGATTTCTCACATACAGGGCATTGAAATTCCTTCTAACTGAGGGGTAATCCTTCTCTTTTAGTTTTTTTTTCCTGTTACAATGGTTCTACTTGCTCAAAGCTTTATTGTGTCTTTGCAATTTATCTCTTATTCATCTACTTTTCATAAGCATTGCACATGCATGTGTCAGCTGGGACAGCACATTTTTCTAAAACTGATCTCGTGGCAATTGAGGCTGCAGAAATATTAATAGGGAATAAAGAAATGGAGGAAACATAGAAACATAGAAGATTGGAGCAGGAGGAGGCTGTTCGGCCCTTCAAGTCTTCTCCGCCATTCTTCACGATCATGGGCTGATCATCCAACTCAATAGCCTAATCCTGTTTTCTCCCCATAACCTTTGATTCCATTCACCCCAAGTGCTATATCGAGTTGCCTCTTGAATACATTCAATGTTTTGGCAACAACTACTTCCTGTGGTAATGAATTCCAGAGGCTCACCACTATTTGGGTGAAGTAATGTCTCCTCATCTCCGTCCTAAATCGTCTACCCCGAATCCTCATACTGTGACCCTGGGTTCTGGACACACCCACCATCGAGAACATCCTTCCATGTCTATCCTGTCCAGTGCTTTTAGAATTTTATAACTCTCTATCAGATCCCCCCTCATTTGTCTGAACTCTAGCGAAAACAATTCCAACCTAGTCAATCTCTCCTCATACGTCAGACCCGCCATCCCTGGAATCAGCCTGGTAAACCTTCGTTGCACTCCCTCAAGAGCCAGACCATCCTTCCTCAGAAAAGGATACCAAAACTGCACACAATATTCTAGGTGTGGCCTCACAAAGGCCCTGTATAAAAGCAACAACATATCCCTGCTCCTGTACTCGAAACCTCTCACAAGGAAGGTCAACATATTATTTGCCTTCTTTACCGCCTGCTGCATCTGCATGCTTATCTTCAGCGACTGGTGCACAAGGACACCCAGGTCCTGCTGCACACTCCCCTCTCCCAATTTACTGCCTTCCTGCTCCTCTGATGCTGCTTGGCCTGCTGCGTTCATCCAGCTCTACACGTTGTTATCTCAGATTCTCCAGCCTCTGCAGTTCCTGCTACCTCAGTCTTTACTGAGATTGCTTTATTAAGAATGAGATTTTGAAGTATTTGGAAGCGCAAGTTAAAATAGTGCTGAGTCAGCCCAGTTTCATAAAGGGGAAGCCACGCCTAACAAATCTGTAAGAATTCTTTGAGGAGGTAACAAGTAAGTTAGACAAAGGAGAGCCAGTGGATGTGATCTATTTAGATTACCAGAAGGCCTGTGACAAGGTACTGCACAGGATGCTGCTAAACAAGACAAGAGCCCATGGAGTTAGTGGCAAGGTACTGGCATGGATAGGGGATTGGCAGAAGGCAGACAGTGAGGATAAAGGGGGCTTTTCCAGGATGGCAGCCTTATACTTTAATGATCTGGATGAAGGCACTCAGGGCATTGTTACTAAGTTTGCAGATGACACGTGGATAGGAGGAGCAATGGGTAGTATTGAGTGATCGGGGAGGCTGCCGAAGGATTTGGATAGGTTAGGAGAGTGGGCAAGTAAGTTGGCAGATGGAATATGATGTGGGAAAGTATGACATTTTGCACTTTGATATGAAGAATGGAGGCATCAACTATTCTCTAAATGGGGAAAGGCTTCAGAAATATGAATGCAAAGGGACTTAAAAGCCCAAGTTCAGGATTCTGTTAAAGTTCACCCAAAAGTTCATTTGACTGTCAGGAAAGCAACTGCAATGTTTGCATTCATTACAAGAAGGCGAGAACACAAGAGCAGAGATGTACCGCAAAAGCTGTAGAAGACTATGAACAGACCACATTTAGAATACTGTGAGCAGCTTTGGGCTCCATATCTAAGGAAGCATGTGTTGGTATTGTAAGGTATCTAGAGGATGTTTACAAGAATGATTCTGGGGAAGAAGGGCTTGTCATATTAGGAGCAGTTGAGGACTCTGGGCCTGTATTCTGTGGAGTTTGGAAGGATGAGGGGGAATCTCATTGAAATATATAGAATATTGAGAAGTCTGAACAGAGTTGATGTGGAGAAGATGTTTCCACTAGTCAGAGAGACTAGGACCCAAGAACACAGCCTCAAAGTGAAGAGACAACCCTTTAGAAGTGAGATGCGGAGGAATTTCTTCAGCCAGATAGTGGTAATCTGTGGAACTCATTGTCACAAAATGCTGTGGTGGCCAAGTCATTGAATGCCTTTAAGGCAGAGAAAGATAGGCTCTTGATTCGTCAGGGGATAAAAGGGAGAAGGCATGAGTATGGGGTTCTTGATCAGTAAGGGGATCAAGGGTTAATGGGAGAAGGCAGGGAAATGGAGTTGAGAGACATCTCACGGTAATCGAATGATGGATCAGATTTGTTTGGCTGAATGGCCTTTTTTTGCCTACATCTTACGGTCCTAACCTATACATCTTTTGAACAAACCCCCAACATGAGCATTTACCAATCTATATCCTTGGGTAGTCTCTTTTCAAGCTTTCAGACAGGGTGACTGGCCCACTTTAGCTGATCCAGTTCTATGCCTGGCAAATTTAGTCTTCCAGGATCACATTGCACTGATCTTGTGCTATTAATTTTACATAATCTTTTGGAGGCATCCTAGGTGGGATTGATTGAGTTTTCTAATAAAGTGACTGCAAGTGGTCCAACAATCACATATACACAATTAATTATTGCCAAATGGACTTAGTTTGGTTGCTAACATAATTCTCCTTTTATCCCTTAACAAACCTTCTAAAACAAATCCTAATTTAAAACGGTTTGTGTTCCACCTCATAAATTCGGAATGCATCACAACACATAGTTTTCCTCACATTTGTGAACACATCTGCTGTAAACAGCATGGGTCATATGGTAATATTGGATAGCATAAGGTATTTGAGGGGCAGCTGCTACATTTAGAATCATACAATCCCTACAGTATGGAAACAGGCCCTTTGGTCCAACAAGTCCACACTAACTCTCAGAGCATCCCACCCAGACCCATCCCCCCTAAAACCCACCTAATCTACACATCCCTGAACACTACGGGCAATTTAGCATGGCCAATCCACCTAGCCTGCACATCTTTGGACTGTGGGAGGAAGCTGGAACACTCAGAGGAAACCCACGCAGACACAGGGAAAATGTGCAAACTCCACACAGACAGTTGCCCGAGAGTGGAATTGAACCCAGGTCCCTGGAGCTGTGAGGCAGCAGTGCTCACCACTGAGCCACCATGCTGCCCCAATTTTTGTAGATAGATTTTGAAGGCAACTTTCTTGATAGCCCTTAAGAAGTAGTCCATAATGAATTGAATGCCCACATCTCGGTGTGCAACTGGCAGTGTTAGAAATGTAGCTTCTTTTAAGGGTCAACCAAACATCTCCAAAGCCGATTGACAGCAGATGATGTTCATTAGACGTTGTATTCGAAGACTGGATTCTGTAGGATAGGTGCTTTTGTGGTGAATTGGTAGTATCACTATTCCTGAGCCAGGAGACCCAGGTTCAAGTCCATCAGCTTTGGAGTTGTGTAATAACATCTTTGAAAAGGTTGATTAGAAAATATAAAATAACTCGATTCCTGGTGACGGGGTGGTGGAGTGGTAATGCTGCTACACATTAGTGTAGAGCCCCAGGTTAATGTTTTGGGGACAAAACATTCCAACATTTTGGGGACAAAACAGTTCAAAATCAAAAATATCAGAGGGTGAAATCTGAGCCCAACAAAAATTTGCAATTAAATGTTCAAGCCTCATGACAACGTAGAATAATTGTCAATTGTTGTAAAAACTCATCTGGCTCACTAACATACTGTAGTGAGGGAAATTTGTCATCCTTGCTTCGTCTGACCTACATGTGATTCCAGGCCCACAGCAATGTGGTTCACTTTGGGCAATTAGGATTGGGCAAGGAATCTTGACCTAATCAGTGACATCCATATCCTGTGAACAAATAAAATAAAGAACTGGATTCTTTAAAATAAAAGTAATTTGCGGTTCAGTGATAGTGTCCTTTCCTATAAATCAGAAGATTCAGATTGAAATGTCACTTATTGGTGAGGTGCTTCAAAACATGTCCAGCCTGTTGATTAAATAAATTTAAAAATAAATCTGTGCTCTTCTCTAGCGATGAGTTGGCTTTTAGACAGGGAAAAAAGTCCAGAAGGGAAAGGTAGAAACTGGTGTTAGTGCAAAAACTTTACAGTTAAATCCTTATAAATCTCTGAAAGTCTTTTGCTGTTTAATTCAATATATTGGTCTGTTAAACACAATAAGGTTGTTGTCATCAGCAAAACCTCAGCTCCCTCATTTCTTCTTCAGAGTTTGCTAGTGGTGGAGGCAGCACAATTTGCCTCCATCCTGAAGTAAGAATATACTCCCTTTCTGTCAAGTTCCTGAATGCATATGTAAGCATAGAAGTGATCAAGCTGTTTAAAAATGTAGAAGCAAATTCATTCGGTCTTTGTAACAACTAGCATGATTGCAAATTACATATGTAGCAATGAAGTATCTCCATATCTTCTTAGGTCATATCTACTGGTAGAATTTGATAACTAAATCATCAGGATAATAAAAAGCTTGATCCCTCATGAAAATCTTACACTTTTGTTGTGCTCCAGTGTCCAATGTTTTCTTTCTACAGGATTAAAAAGTGATATACAGATCCTTACACTAAACACATTTCAGCAATACTCAATTAGCTCCCTAATAAAGGAATTGAATCCCTTTCCATCTGGCATCCAGAGAAAATTTCAGATTTGCTTAGCATAGATAAGGTTAGAATAAAGTTCACTTTAATTTTCTTAATAATAAATGCTAAATCACAACCTTAGAATAGTGTTACCCCCAACCTAAGAACGTTCCAAATGCAATCAATCTACTCGACATTAAGCAAAATGTCAATTATTTAAACACTGTAGTTAACATACAATAAAAGGGTGGCATGATGGCTCAGTGGTTAGCACTGCTGCCTCACAACACCAGGGACCTGGGTTCAATTCTACCCTTGGGCAACTGTCTGTGTGGAGTTTGCACATTCTCCCAGTGTCTGCGTGGGTTTCTTCCAGGTGCTCTGGTTTCGTCCCACAGTCCAAAGTTGTGCAGGGTAGGTCATTTGGCCATGCTAAATTGCCCGTAGTATTTAGGAATGTGTAGATTAGGTGGGTTACAGGGGAGTGGGTCTGGGTGGGATGCTCTGAGGGTTGGTGTGGACTTGTTGGGCCAAAGGGCCTGTTTCCATACTGTGGGGATTCTGTGATTTATGAAAATAAAGAGGAATAACAATTCTATCGGAAAACTTAACAGAAGAATAAATACAGTAACTATTACTAATTAACTTATAGAGGTTTATAAAATCATGAGGGGCATAAATAGTCAAGGACATTTCCCCCAGGGTGGGGGAAACTAGAGGGTATAGGTTTAAGGGGAGAAGGGAAAGATTTAAAAGGGACACGGGGGGGGGCAACGTTTTCACACAGAGGGTGGTGTGTGTATAGAATGAGCCGCCAGAGGAAGTGGTGGAGGCTGGTACAATTACAACATTTAAAAGGCATCTGGATGGATATATGAAATGTCCGGTTGGCACAGTAGTGTTGGACCGAAGGGTCTGTTTCCATGCTATATGACTCTATGACTCTATATCCAAGCTGTTGATCCCTGTTTCATCACTCAGTTAGATCATTGCTGATCCATATCTTAACACTATATACCTGCCTTGATTCCAAACACCTTAATATTATTACCTAACAAAAATCGATTGTAAGTTTTTAAATGTTCAATTGAATAGCTTCAATTGCTTTTTGCAGGAAAAAGCTCAATAAGTGTTTCCTGATATCACTCCTGAAAGTCTCAGGTCTAATTCTATCTTGTTCTGGTCTCTCCAAGTAAGGGAAACAGTTTCTTCAGTATCTACAAGGAAGTTGTGTGCAATGTGGTATACTACTAGTTAATGAGATTAAACACAAATCGTTTGAAGGTGGCAGTGGCTTAGAAGGCTTCATTATAAAAGTGTTAGCAATGAAACTAAGGACCTTAAGAAAATAATTAATTGTACATGTGTGATCACTGGACCACTTATAGGTGCTAGATCAAAAAACCCAGTAATTTCCAACTCAGAAGGACCATAAAAATGCTAGGTTAACCCTGAGCTAGCGTAGTGCATACAATTTTGAGCACCATACTTTAGGGAGGATGCCTAGGCTCAGTAGTGAGCAGTTTCTGTTGATAAAGTTCTGTAGAGATGAAACACTGCTCTCTGGCAAGTGAAATCAGTAACTAGAGGTCAAGGGATTAATATAATAGACAAATGAACGTAAAGAATGTTGTTAAGATCTGAAATATACCAACACAGAAGGTGTGGAATTAGATTCCATAGGAATTTTTGGAAGAGAATCAGACATGTATTTAAGGGCTGGGGTGCTGGAAAAAACTGAATAGCTGTTTCAAAGAGTTTGTAAAAGTCACGACAGGCTAAATTTAATACCATAACTGGGGTCTGCATGTCTTTGACAGTTGGTGATGGCCTCCAACTGGTTCACGAATGTCCTTCAGGGAAGGAAACTGCCATCCTCTTCTGGTCTGGCCTATATGTGACTCCCACCAACAGCAATATGGTTGACTCTTAACTGCCCTCTGGGTAATTAGGGGATGGGCAATAAATGCTGGCCTAGCCAATGATGCCCTCATCCTGTGAATGAATTAAAAAAAGCAGGATATTTTACCAGATGTGGCAATGCTTATGTTATCCTTTTCAACGTAAAAATCAGATATGAGTACCCTGATATTGAAAGATCCAACAGACGTTTATGACAACTCACTGATAGTTATAAATATTACATTCATGGGCAAATTCATCTCTGGGCTAACATTAAACTGATTGGTTACAAAAGAGTAGCGGGCTTCCTACACTGGGTCATACTTCAAATATTCTTTTGTGTGGCATTTGTATAAATGATTTGGATGATGATATAGAAGGCATGGTTAGTAATTTTGCGGACGACACCAAAACTGGCGGCATAGTAGACAATAAAGAAGGTTTTCTAAGATTGCAAAGGGATCTTGATCAAATGGGTCAGTAGGCTGAAAAATGGCAAATGGAGTTCAACCTGTTTAATGTCTTAATGTAGCTCAGGTTGCGTTTGGAGTTGTTGCTTAGTTTGCCGAGCTGACTGGTTTTTATGCAAACGTTTCATCACCCTTCTAGGTGGTATTGTCAGTGCTGTGTAGCCTCCGTTGAAGTGCTGTTTTTCTGTCCCGCTCTGAATTTATATGATCTGTTCTATCATGGTGGGCAGTCTTGTTTCCAGTTTTGTACCGTAGAGGTATGTAGATGTGGTCTGTTTCAACATGTTTGTTAATTGCTCGGTGGTTGAAAACCAGGCCTCCAGGAACTCTCATGCTTGTCTTTGTTTTGCTTGTCCTTGTACTGTAACTTTGTCCCTACTCCTACGACTTCTTGGAATAAGGATAGCACACAAACAAACAACCACACTTTCCAGTTACTCTCAAAGACGAAAGACCCCCATAACCACAATGAGCAGGACAAATGTGATATACAAAAAACCATGCAGCAACTGCAAGGGACACTACATAGGACAGACGGGCAAGAAATTCACCATCAGATTACATGAACACCAACTCGCATGTTGAAATCAACCCTATCTACATACCACTATGATACAAAACTGGAAACAAGACTGCCCACCACGACAGACTGGACCATATAAATTCAGATCAGGACAGAACAACAGCGCTTCAACACAGGCTACATAGCACTGATGATGTCACATAGAAGGGAGACAAAACGTTTGCATGAAAACCAGTCAGCTCCATGAACCAACCAATAACTCCGGAGTTTGATCTGGGTAAATGTGAGTTATTGCATTTTGGTACAACAAACAGGGATAGGACCTATAAAATTAATGGTAGGGCCTTGGATAGTGCTGTAGAACAGACAGACTGGGATTCAGGTACATAATTCTTTGAAGTCTGCATCACATATAGACAGGATGTTTAAAAAGGCATTTAGCATGCTTGCCTTCATTGCTCAGTCCTTTGAAAATTGGATTTGGGGAGTCATATTAAGGTTGTACAGGACATTGGTGAGGCATCTTCTGGAGTACTGTGTCCAGTTCTGGTCTTCCAGTTATAGGAAAGATATTATTAAGCTGGTGAGGGTTCAGAAGAGACTTACCAGAATGTTGCCCAGTATGGAAGGTTCGAGTTATAAAGAAAGGATGATTAAGCTGGGACTTTTTTCACTGGAGTGAAGGAGGTTGAGAGGTGACCTTTTAGACATTTATAAAATTGTTAGGATATACATGGGGTTAATCATAGTTGTCTTTTCCCTAGGATGGAGGAATTTCAACACTAGGAGGCACATTTTTAAAAAAAGACGTGAGCATCAAATTTTTTACACAGTGGATGGTTTGCATGTGGAATGAACTTCCTGAAGAAGTGGTGGATGTGGGCACAATTAGAACATTTAAAAGATATTTGAATAAGTACCTGAATAGGAATGGTTTGAGGGATATGGGCTAGGAGCAGACAGATGGGACTAGTTTGGTTTAGGATTATGTTCAGCATGGACTGGTTGGACCGAAGGGTCTGTTTCCATGCTGTATGACTCTATGATTCTATAAGTGGCCTGGACAAGGTGAAGAATGCAATCCTTATACCATCAGGTCATATACTATCACATGATGATGATACCATGAGCATATCTCTTAAAGGTGCACTGATATAATGTGTCTGTTGCAGGTATACTGACTGTGAGACATGTGGCAACATCCTTTTCCAAAAATAAAAAAAATTCTGAACAGTTATATATGATTCTAAATAGACATTCTCTGTGAGTTAGATCATTATAAAAGACAGAAATAAACCGTATATAAAATTAATAATTCAAATTTCAAAATAATAATTTGGAGGTTTGTCAATTCATCCTAATCTGGTGATCATACATCCATCTGGAGAGGCATATGTTGTTCTCTGTAACAATTCTTTGTCAACTTGGTTGTCTTACTGCTGGTTGCTGCCATTCAAGGTCATTCATAATCATCATTGAAGTTTTATTTCTTGCACTCTTAGTCTGAGCTGGCTTCAGTTCCTTCCCAATGTTGCACTATGATCAGTGATAACTTTATACAATCTGGCTGGTTGCATATTTTTGAAACATATGTTGTTGCTTAAGTATTTCTATTTGTATTTCTAACTCACACTCTCTATGCATTGCGCAGATATGGTAGCTACCTCCCTGCATGTTTGTTGTTTTTCACTTATAATCTCCTCTGTTTTGAAGAATGTCCTGTGGCTCCAAATGATTAGGCTATTGGTTGCTGGGCAAGGTTATTCACACTTGTTTCTAAGCACAAACCATACTGGGGATGATAGTCAATTCTCTACAACAATGCTGGGTATATGATCATCAATTTATAAGTATATACCATCTGTTTGGCCAAACTGTCAGAATTTGGATAGTTGAGTGGTGATACACTATGAGTCACTCCCCAGCTTAAATGCTTTTAAATATACCTGCCAGTGAACTACAGTCCATTTTCAGATAATATCCATTCTGAGATACTGCATAAACTGAACATCAGTTATCATGTCAGTGACAGTCATGCTGGTTGTGCTGCTAAGTTGTCAAATTATGGAAAATTTGGAGCAGTAATCTATCACAAGGATATAATCTTCCCAATGCCCTGGCAATAAATCTACTGGTACTTTTGTGTAAGGAGTGTTATCAAATCATGGAATCTCTATTGTGTGGAAGCAAGCTATTTGGTCCATCAAGTCCACACCAATCCTCTGAAGACCATTCCACCCAGACCCACCACCTTACCTTATCCTTGTAACCCTGCATTTCCCATTGCTAATCCCCCTACCCTGCATGTCCCAGGACAAAATGGTCAATTTGGCATGGTCAATCCACCTAACCTACACAGCTTTGGATGGTGGAAGAAAATCAGAGCACCCAGAGGAAACCCATGCCAACACGGGAGAAAGTACAAACTCCACACAGACAGAGTAGATGTAGGTTCTCTCTCCTCTGTTGGAGTTGGTACATTTAACATGCCTCACATGCATTGTCAGGTCGTTGAATATCATGATTCATCCTGGAAAGGACACAGATCTATGCGGTAGCCTCCTTATACGTTCAATATCCAAGTGTCTTGGTGTAAGATGGACATGATATCCTGGTATAATCCTTTTGCTTTTAGGACTCATTTGTCCTTGAAAATAACTTATCTTTACATGCTAAGTTTGTTTCTGGACAGCCAAATCTTCCCAGGTATTACTTTAACACAGGTCATCCTGAACAATAAACTTTTGAAACTTTTGAAATCACTTATCTTCAGCCAATTGTAATCATTCACACTCTGGCCAAAATGTAACAGATCACCTTTGATAACATCTTTATCTTCAACTGATTCCACTGCGTCACATGTGGTCTATTCTATCACAACGGGTGTGATTTGAATTCATTTAATTGTGATTAGTGATATCTGTGTATACTGGTAACCCTGCCCAGCTGGTCTGCCAGAATGTACCAAGTAGATCACAGGAAGCCAAGATAAGCTTATGTATTGGCTCTACAATGTGATTCAAAGTACAGAATTGGTGATCCATCATACAGGGGCCAGCATGGTGGCTCAGTGGTTAGCACTGCTGCCTCAGTGCCATGGGTCCCAGAGTGACTGTCTGTATGGAGTTTGCACATTCTCTCTGTGTCTGCATGGGTTTCCTCCCACAGTCCAAGAAAACGTAGGTTAGGTGGATTGGCCATGCTAAATTGTTTGCAGTGTTCAGGGACATTCTGGCTAGGTGGATTAGCCGTGGGAAATGTAGGGTTACAGGGATAGGATGGAGGGGTGGGTCTGGGTGGAATCTCTTTGAAGGGTTGGTATGGCCTCGATAGGTCGAATGGCCTGCTTCCGCTCTGCAGAGATTCTATGATTATATGTTGCGAGACTGTCTCTCATAAGTTGTACAATGCAGTTCCACTTGCTGAGGTATATATCTGTTAGGATGTGTCGTGGTAATATGTTAGCACTTGCTCTGTGTTGATTTTAGCTTTAAGGGTTTATCATCTTGCCTTTTCAGGAGTTATGACATTCATGATTGTAAAGCTTCTGATCACATCATATTGTGGACATGGGATATCGTATGTGAGGTTACTTGGAAACTGAGTCAACTTATGAAATTTGCTTTTCATTTTCTCACTCTTTGTTCACATGGATACATTCATGTTCACGTATCTTCTGGATGGTTTCCTTGCTGCTGGTGTTGTGGTGTTGCACCATCTTGTTGGTTACTTCTGGTTTGTTATAAGGTCTGGTTTTGGCTCTGATAACCAACTTTCTGCACATGCATGTTCAATGTTCTTTAGTGTAACATTCTTATCCGCATATCTTTGTGGATATGTAAAACCACACAGCTTGCTTCCTGCTCCTCTGATGCTGCTTGGCCTGCTGTGTTCATCCAGCTCTACACCTTGTTATCTCAGCTTTTTGGTAGGTTCATGATATATATAAATGGCTTGGATGAAAATGTAGATGAGTGGCTTAGTAAGTTTGCAGACAATACAAAAATTGGTGGAATTGTGGATGATGTAGAAGATTGTGAAAGGATTCAGTGGGATATAAATCAGTTGCAGATAGGGGAGGAGAAATGGCAGATGAAGTTCAATCCAGGTAAATGTGACGTGCTGCACTTTGGGAGATCAAATGTTAAGGAAAAGTACACAGTTAATGGCAGGACTCTGAACCACACTGATGTACAGAAGGATCTTGGGGTTCAAGTCCATGCTCCCTGAAAGTTGCCATGTAATTAGATAGGGTGGTAAAGAAGGCATATGGCATGCTTGCCTTTATTGGTCAGGGAACTGAGTACAAGAGTCAAGAAGTCATGTTGCAGGTTTATAAGACTTTGGTAAGGCCACATTTAGAGTATTGCATTCAATCCTGGTCGGCTCATTACAGGAGAGATGTGGAGGCTTTTGAGAGGGTGCAGAAGAGATTTTCTAGGATGTCCTGAAGAAGGGTAATGCCCAAAACGTTGACTGCTCCTTTCCTACAGATGCTGCCTGGCTTGCTGTGTTCCTTCAGCCTCCTGTTTGTTTACCAGGATGGTGCCTGGACTAGAGGGTATGAGCTATAAGGAGAGGCTAGAATAACTCAGATTGTTTTCTCTTGAGTGGTGCAGGCTGACAGGAGAATTGATAGAAATCTATAAAATAATAAGATGCATAGATAGGGTTGACGGTGAGAATCTTTTTCCCAGAACTGAAATGTCTATTACTAAAGGGCATGCATTTAAGGTCAGAGGGGGAAAGTTCAATGGAGGCGTGAGGGACAAGTTTTTTATTCAGAGAGTGGTAGGAGTCTGGAACGCACTCCAGGGGTGGTGGTGGAGGAGGAGGCAGATATAATAAGGGCATTTAAGGGACTTTTAGATATGCACATGAATATTCTTGGAATGGAGGGATATGGACCAATGGCAGGCAAAAGGGATTAGTTTCATTTGGCGTCATGCTCGGAACAACATCGTGGGCCAAAGGGCCTGTTCCTGTGCTGTACATTTCTATCTTCTATGTTCTATTTAAGCTGGTCTTTAAGTAATCTTCCAGCTCTTTTCTGGAAGTTACTAATCAGCTAAGACAAGATCAGATGTATTAATTCTACAAAACCCCTTCTTGTGGATGGTAACCAAGATTTTCAGAGCTCTCTTCTCAGGGATACTTTATCTACAAAATAGAGATTCCCGGATCAGGCATAACTGTAAAAGGACACAAAGCACTGCTGTTTTTTAGCTGTCCCTTCAGGCATCAATGCTTAATTTAGCTTCAGATGAACAATGCCTGCTGCTGGTGTGTGGAAACTACCAGTCTCCACTAGAATAAGGGTGGTTTTGTGTTGCCTGCTGGGAACTGATGCAAGACTAGCTTGGATTCAGTTTACTTTGGATTCCTGTGACTGGTGGAAACAGAAGACGCTCATTTCTTTTCGTTCTTTACCAGACTTAAGTCACATCCTAAAAGGTGAAAGAGCCCATCTCTCAAACACTTATTTACTAATATCTATGCCATCTGGCTGGACGTAGGTGGACTGTAAAAGAGGACTGATATAACATTTTGGGCTCCAACACAAGTATGTCTTCAAATGAAATGAGTTTATTCAGGGAGGGCATTACAAATTAAACCAACATATCTGCGGTTAGTTTGTTTTTTAACGTTTTGCTAGTCAGACTTTTGATTCCACATTCCAGCTTTCAAAGGGAGTCTATATGGTATGTGCATCTAGGACCAATCAATGCAGGGTTTCACAGAGCCCTTCAACCCAAGAAAAGCTGTGAAAACATTAGTGTTTTGAATAGAATATTTGTTTCTTTTTCCTGCTGTGGCACGTATGTTAGATGGGGTGCACAGATTCACAAATAAGGTAAAATGTCAGAATTTCTCACTACTTCATGAGAAAATGTGAAATCAAACATGCAATCCCTTATAGAAAACTTGATCAACTGTAGAGTCAAGTAACTGAAATATGGGGCCAATACAAATAGACTGTGCAGCAATCTGGTGGATATTTTCCTCCTCTGTCCCCTTAATGACTCCCATAAACTACATTTTGGCAGCTTCAGATGATATAAAGTACAGTAAGAATTGTATAGCCATTATTAATAATGTTATAGTCAGCTTATAATGCCATTTTATATCAATAATTATATGGGACTGCAAAGCTTGCCTCATGATGGGACAATGATGCAGGGATCATGGAATGAGGGTCAGAAACTTTGCGCTGGGATTTCCTGCTTTCTTGGTTTAGGAGACAGTTGGAACAAAATTGACATCTGTTCTAACCAGTCAGCAAAGGCATTAAGCTTGTCTTAAACTAAATTGGGAGCTGTTGGGTGCACTCTGGAGGCATTCAAGCTGAAGGCTATGACCAGAGCTCTGAATATAGAGATAATAAATCTTCAAAATGTTAGTTCTTTACAAAGGAGTCAAAAGAACGTAAGAAATGGGAGCACAAGTAGGCCATTCAGCTACTCAAGATGGCTCCACCGTCTGTAAGATCTTGGCCGATGCAATGGGACCTTCACTCCACTTTTCTGCTTGTGCCCCACAACTCTTGACTGCATTTTCAGTCAAAAATCTTTCTCAGGTCTAAGATGCATATACTCTCTGCTTGTCCTGGAGACGTTTGTGAATCTCAGACCTTCTTACAACTGAAACTGAATCTAGTGTGTTTGTTCTAAATGTCTGACTTCGAAAGTCAATTCTGTAGCATTCAAGTCATATTTCTGTGAATTGTCTCATCCATACGCAGGCTGGGTTGTCAAATCTGGATTATAATAAAAACATTGTTTGGAAGTAGCAAGGTATTGAAGAATTATTTTCAATCTAAGTAAGAGAATTTGTCACTATTTAAACAGATCAAATATATTCTAAATATATCTCAGAAGCATACCAAAACAACTCACGGACAAACACTTAGATGGTCTTTGTCTCACTGCTGTAATGTAAGAAATGTGACAACCAAACTGCACACAGCAATTTCCGAGAAACAGCAATATGATAATGACCAGGTAACCTTTTTTTGATTTTGACTGAAGGATAAATATTGATGAGGACAACCACTTTTTTTTTTATTATTTCCATGAAACCTTTCAAATCTGCCTGAGAAAGCAGACAGGGTCTGGGGAGGAGGAAGTGGGGCAGGGTTTAACTTTTCATATCAAAGACAACACCTTTGAGAGTGCAGCATTCTCCCAGTACTGCATTGAAGTGCCGACTTTGATTTTTGTAAGATTAAAGAAGAATCAAGTAAAGAGCCCTTCAGGATACCTATTTACTGACAATATCTGGCAACAAAACAGTTAAAACTAAAATGCTGATTTAACCCTGGTGCTCAGCTTAGCTACTGTATCCAAAGGTACGATCTTGAGTCTGAATGCTTTGTTGAGATAAGCTGTTCATGGTCAATCAGCCTTATCTTAGTCACTGTAGCTCTGGACAATGTCTGATCTTTTAAACAATTTAGCCTGTTGCGATAAGCTGTTCATAGCTGATATTTGTCTCTCTCTAGTCTAAACTCATAAAGCTGATAATAAGCAACCAACCTTATCTTTTTTGGCCTTGGTAGGTTGGAAAAACAATTTCACATTTTACTGATTGTAAAATCACAAATATAAACAAGAGGTATAGTGGTAGAGGTAAAATGACAGGGTAGAAGGAAATAACAGGTTAGTTAGCATATAAGGCAGGCCATTTATGACTGAGGAAAGGAGAAAGGTCTTTACCCAGAGAGTGGTGAGCCTGTGAAATTTTCTGTCACAGAAAACGTTTGAGGCCAAAACATTGATTGTTTTCAAGAAGGTGTTAAATATAGTTTTTAGGACTAAAGGGATCGAAGGGTATGAGGAAAAAGCAGGAAGAGGGTACTGTATTGGATGATCAGCTATGATCATACTAAATGGAGGGAAGCAGGTTCAAAGGGCCAAATGGCCTATTCCTGCTTTTATTTTCTAGGTTTCCATGGTTATGATTCAACTCAGCAGTAACAGTGCACGATAATTCTCTTAAGATAACAAGGTGTAGAGCTGGATGAACACAGCAGGCCAAGCAGCATTAGAGGAGCAGAAAGGCTGACGTTTCGGGCCTAGACCCTTCTTGAGTACTGCAATTGTCATCATTTAGTCTTAACTCAATCATATCAAGAATCTTTTCATTGTCAGGGGCTGGATTTATAATGGTGATGTTCCCTGTGAATTTGAGCTTGGGCTGGATCTTGTCATCATAATTGAAGAAAGAATTGTGTGTCAAAGTATGCAGATGAAACAAGCAGAGCTGTTGAGTAGGTGGCACAGATAGATTCAGAAAGCTTGACAAAGTGAGTGAGAAAAACTGAGGAAAATAGAAACTTATTTGAGCCAATCAGTTTGGATCCAAGAAGGACAGATTGGAATATTTTGTTAATGGTGAGAATTGAAGAGCTGTCACAGAGTGAAACAATTTACATGGCCTGCTAACAGCATGTGCCCAGCTGCACAAAGTAATTAAATAGGCTAATGTAATGTTGACTTTCAGTTCAGGAAAACTAGAATACACAGGGGATGAAGTTATCCTTGAGTCGTACAGAGCTTTGGCCAGATCCTTTTTGTGTTAGTGTTCAGTTTTGGTGAGCAACCCTTTGTATGTCCAGTTGAATAAAACCTGACTTAAGACAATAAATTTTAGACTAGAGCAAGGCGGAGTACGAATGTGAAACATTCACATACCAATTTCTTTAACCTTGGTGAATGATGAGCAAGTAGCTATCATTAGTATCAAACGAGTACACAGAAACCACCAGACATATAGATACTTCCAATCAAAGTGAGATTACTGCATTATCATCCTAGATATGGGTAGCTGGTGTAGGGAAATTTTCCGGTTCCACCTGCCCACCTCAAAGCTTTATAATCCAGTCATTTATTCATAACTTTCCTTAAAATACTGCTTTCACGACAGTCCTACAAAAGTTCAAAGTTTTGGCAAAGATCTGTAGCTCGGATTGTGGGTGAATTTGTTGACTTGCTCACTGAGCTGGCTTGTTCTCGTTCAGATGTTTTGTCACCATGCTAGGTGACATCATCAGTGTAGCCCCCGATGAAGTGGTGTTATTCTACTCTGCTTGGAATTTATACTGTCCGGTCCGTTGCAGTGAGTAGTGTCATTTCTGGTTTTAATCTGTATGGGTTTGTATATGGGGTCCAATTCTATATGTTTGTTGATTGCATTATAGGTGGAGATCCATGCCTCCAGGAATTCTCGTGCATATCTATGTTTGGCTTGGGCTATTATGGTTACCTTGTCCTAGTTAAACTGATGGCCTTCATTGTCTGGTACACTCAGACATTGAAGGCCATCAGTTTAACTGGGACAAGATAACCATAGTAGCCCAAGCCAAACATAGACACGCACGGGAATTCCTAGAGGCATGGTTCTCCACCTATAATGCAATCAACAAACATATAGATTTGTAACCCATATACAAACCCATACAGATCAAAACCAGAAATGACACTACTCACCATAACAGACTAAAAAGTATAAATTCCAAGCGGAGTAGAATAACAACGCTTTACTGGAGGCTCCACTGATGATGTCACCTAGCATGGTGACAAAACATCTGAACGAGAACAAGCCAGCTCAGTGAGCAAGTCAACAACCTCATCCTATAAAAGTATTAATCATTCAGACCTTTAAAGTATCCATAGCAGATACCACAAGCACGTGACTATTCTTTATCTTGTGTAAGTGAATACAGTGCAGTTGACAAAACAGATCTAAACGTTATCAATCAAGCATTTTTTTTCTTTAAATGATGATGCTGTTTTAGCAGAATAATGGCTATCTGGACTCTCAATGAAGACCTGTCATTATTGCAAAGTATTCATTGTTTCTGTACAGGGTATGCTGTCTGAAAGTGCACGGAGGTATAATAGGATGGAATGGAGGGATTGAGGGTTCCTTGGAGATGAATGAAAAGGCATAGTTTGGTATGAAGAGGGGGTGTGAGAAGGAACTTTCTCATTTACTTTATAAAAGGTTCCCTCATATAGACTATGTTGACAACAACTCAGCGGGGCCATGCGCTATGTGTCCCTCAGAAGTTGGCTTCACTCACTGCAGGGCTGGGATGAGGAGATGCCTCTCCCACAAAGCAGATGACTGGATTATGAATGCAGGGACCTTAGGTATAAGCAGGGTTTGAGAACTAAACTAGACTGCTCCTTTATCTGTGTTGATGAAAATCAGGAACAATTGAAACCAAGTGATTATGACCGATTTCTAAAGGCCTACAGAGCCTTCAAAACAATGAGCTGGATTTTCTAGGGAGTACTCTCTTTAAACAAGGAGAGAGCTCCAAATTTCTAAGAGGAGATTCTGCTCTGAAATGCAAAGCTGTCCTTCCATTTTGACAGTCCTAGACATGAAACTGTCATAGGAAGGTTGACCATTCCCCTTTTCACAGCATTCAACTGTCAAATTCTGACAATCAAAGGCCACTTTGACAGCTACTGCCCTACAGTGTGGAAGCAGGCGATTTGGCCCGTTGAACCCCCACACCGCCACCGCCACCGCCACCGCCCCCCCACCCCTGGACAGCATGCCACCCAGATCCACCCTCCAACTCTATCTCTGTAACCCTGCATGTAAATGACTTACTCTCCTAGCGTGCACATCCCTAGACACTATGGACAATTTAGCATGGCCAATCCACCTAACTTGCACATGTTTGGACTGTGGGATGAAACCGGTATGCTTGGAGGAAACCCACGTAGACATGGGGAGAATGTGTAAAACTCCACACAGACAATTGCCCAAGGGTGGAATCAAACCCAGGTACCTGATGCTGTGAGGCAGCTGTGCTAACGACTGAGCCACTGTCCTGCCCCAAAGTTGACTCTGGTAGGACACAAATCCATAAAGTAAGTGTGATATTAGGTTGCTGACACGGTATGGTGCCAGATGGGTAAGAGATGATGTGCTAGGTAAGTAAAATGCCAGGTGGCTCGGGTGTCAGATAAGTAGTGTACCATCTGGGAGGGTAGGGTGCCAGGTTAGTTGGTGCCATTTGGGTAGGGTGCCAACTGGGGAGGGAGTGACGTGCTAGGGGTAGGATGTCAGATGTGTAGAGTGCAGGGTGCTCGGTGAGTAAAGTGCAGGTAATTAGGGCGCCCATTGGATGAGGTGCAGGCAGTTGGATGCGTTGTGGATAGGGTGCCAGGCAAGTAGGATGCCAGGTTAGAAGCGGGTATGGTTCCAGATTAGGGTGTAGATTGTCAGCTCAGTTAGTAGGTAGGGCACAAAATAGATAGTGTGCTACGGTGTAAATGATGGCAAGTGATGCAGAGTTAAGGACAAGTTAGATTGAGCAGGAGAAATCAGGGACAGGTGCTAGATTTGTTGGGTTTGGGGGCAAGGGGGGCATCATGTTCGTTTGGGTTGGGCTCAGTTGGGGTGGTGTTATTTGTTCGGGTTAGGTCATGCCAATGGGGAATTTAGTGGTTCGCTCAGACAGAACAAGGAGGAATCAGATTCAGTGGAAGTGTAAGGGGAGAATCAGGTCAGTTCTGGTGCTGGTGGGAGGTTTGGGAGTGATGTGGTAGTAGTGGTATGTCAGGTCCAGCAGGGGATGCAGGGTCAGCGACCTGAGGTTGGGAGTTAGGACCTGGGGTGTAAGTGGTTTGGAGGTGTACCTGGAAAATAGGCAAATCTCTTTAGTACTTTTCATGAGTAACTATTTTACCTAATTTCATCAGAATCCTCTGAAGTCTCGACATAAACACATTCTTTCAGCGAGTTCCAGGTGTAGAAGAAATGCCCAGCAAAAAATTAAATTTCCTGGACAATTCCTTCAAAATCTGATACAATGAAAATTCTGCAGGGTTCCCAAGTGCAACTCCCATCCAGACTGGAATAATGACAGAGATAGTAGGAACTGCAGATGCTGGAGAATCTGAGATAACAAGGTGTAGAGCTGGATGAACACAGCAGAGAAGGGTCTAGGCCCAAAACGTCAGCTTTCCTGCTCCTATGATGCTGCTTGGCCTGCTGTGTTCATCCAGCTCTACACCTTGTTATCTGGAATAATGACAGTCTGGCCAGTGGAAAAACTGCACCTATGTAAACACAGTAAGGAATGATATTACATTGGCCAACAAAGACACGGCAGGCTGAATGGCCTCCTTCTATGCTGTATTCATTTTATACTTGTAAGATCTTGTAACAAAACCATAATTGCTTTCACATTTGCTGCACTGGCTGGTACAGAGTTGTATGTTAGATAGCTGTACAGCAAAATAAAGCATCAGTTTCCCCTTGTGGAGTTTCTCATGGTTAAGTGACTGACTCACACAGTATGAGTGTGTGAAAGGCTCCTATTAATAAAGTTGACTGAACTGGCAACCTTCACTATCACTGATAAGAATAGATGACATTCCCTTAAGGTTGGACAGATTCGGCCTGTACTCATTGGAGTTTCAAAGAATAAGAAGTGGTGTTTGCGATGCATACAAGATCCTGACAGGGTCAGAGTTGAAACTATGTTTCCCCTTGTAGACCAAAGGCATAGTTTAAAAATAAACGATCTATCATTTGAGAAGGAGATGAAAAGAGTTTCTTCTCTCGGATGACCGAGAATCCATGGAATTCCCTCCCCATTGAGAATACTTTGAATATTTTAAGGTAGACATACATGTAGTTAGTTTCTTGGCTAACAAGGGAGTCAAAGATTATAGGGGGTGGTCAGGAACCTGGAGTTAAGTCCATGATCAGGTCAGCTGTCATCTTATGTTGTTCACTCTTGTTCGTAGCTCATATAGGTGATGAGTCATGGTAGGATACTTCAGTTAACGGTGCTCTGATGAAATGAACTTTCCTTTATATCCAGCTTATTCTGTTGTGATCGATCTGCTGTCTGGGATAGTAATGCTTCCTCTGACTTACTCTCTTTAAGCACTGGATTAACAATCCCAGGACACAAATTTTACCCCCAAGAGATGCTGGCCAAACAGACCCCTATAACTCTTAGCACTGATGAAAGGGCATTAAATTTATTTTACATATCTCCCAAGATTATTCTTGAAGCCATAATAAACATATATCTTCACTGATTTTGAAGTTGAATAAGACTCAAAGTTGTATTCAGAATTGGATAGAAGTTTTTTTTAAACACAGTCTAGAGCTTTATTTAGGTGCAACCACGCCTTCATGAATGCTAACCCACAGAAGGGAATTATGTTTTTTAGAATTTCTTTCTCTTCATAACTCACCTTAATACTATGTACTATCCAAATACAAGAGATCTCATCGGGAGATTCATTCCAGGCTTCCATCAGTGTCATTCTGAAGTATGTAAACATACAATGAAGAATTCTGCCAGAGTGACCTGCAAAAAATGTGCGCTACTGTTTTCACTTAGCCTCTGATCTGTGTTTTTCCACAGCATTGTAGAAGAAATACACAGTGATGAATGGAGAAGGACAGAACGTGACTTCTGAGTTGCACTGTAGTTCATGCTATTTCACTGTAATTTCCAAGATCTGATGGTTTTGCTGTGCTGGAAACTAAGTAAAACTCAGTTCTTCAACTCTTTACTGTTCAATTGAGTTATGAAAATAAATTTCTGTCACTGCAGTCGACATATAATGAATAATTAACAAAAGGTTTAATATATTAGATTACGATCATCATAGAGATTTGGTGACATAGTGGTATTGACAGTAGATGAATAATTCAGAGGCCCAGGCTAATGCTCTGGGGCCAAGGATTCATGTCCCATCATGGCAACTGGTGGAATTGAAATTCCATTTATAAAATTTGGAAGTGAGAGCTGGTCTCAGTGGTGGTGACCATGACAGTCATCATTAATTGTTATCAAAACTCATTTAGTTCATTAATGATCTTCAGGGAGGGAAATCTGCCATCCAAATTGACTACATGAGACTCTAGACCAACAGCGATGTGGTTGAGTATTACTGCCCTCTGAAATGGCTGACCAAGCTGCTCAGTACAAAGGCAATTAGGGACAAGCTCTAAGTGTCAGCTCACATCTCATGAAAGAATGAAAAAAAAAGCTTCCATTAACCTTTTTTTTGGAAACAACCTACCTGATCCCTAAAAATTACTGAAATGCAGCTATTGTGACTTTACCATTTAGTACATTAATGGTTAGCTCTCAATCTCTATTTTACAACTTGAGAACAACAAAGTTCGTGCACTATTAACATTAACATTACTCTGAGTAAAACATTGAAGATAGGTGATGTATAATTGATACTGCGGGATGAAATTTGATAATGAATGAAGGATAAAAATAAAATGTATGTGATTCTGGACCATGAAATTTAATGATCAATACATCTGTTTCACAAATAGTAATTTTTCGGCAAACAATTTTTTTAACTATACAAATATTTTGTTCTTCATCCCCAAACAGGAACTGGAACTACCAATTTTAACTTTGTTGGCCAATGTTCCAACATTCAAGAAGCATAATCTGAAAAAGTCACAACATAAGATTAAACAGTACAGCTGCGAGATTAAGGTTTGAGACATCACTCTCTTTGCTTCTAATATACTGGATCATTAAGCTGTACATCAGTATACATCATTACCGTCATCCTTTTACGAGATGTTTCTACTTTCCAAACCTAGGATAAAAGCAAGTGGAATAATTGCTTACTTTGTTCTCTCACTTAATGGATTTATTCGTCAAAATTACTTTCTGCCGAAATCACAATTGGAACTTTACCAAAATTATCAATTATCTTTTGTGATCTACTAAACAAGGTTGATGTCAACACATTTCTTTTACAAATCACAATGGGAGTGTCTGAGAGGCTGTGGTTCATAACTTTCCCTTAAAGGTTAAATGAGTTTGGATAGATTTCAGTATAGAGCAGATTACATATAGCCTGATGAAAAGTGAGATTGATGATCACAATTGTTCTTTTGAATTCAGAGTTTTGCTAAACAGAAATTGTGTTTGTTAATTGAACAAAAATTAGTTGGTCAGTGGTGAGGTGATTTATCGAAAGAACATCTTACAATCAGCTACCACATGTTCAAGGTGTCATTTGACACCTTGCCTGAATGACCAGTCATCAGCAAAATCCTCAGCTTCATTCTCTTACACCATCTTTGAATGAATTTTGAGCTTGGTACAATATTGAACCCTTCTCCCTACACTTCTATCTCATTCCCATTTCTTCAGCTAGGACACACACAATGGATCTTTTCACCCAGTTTCACAATTACCTTCCACCTTGACTTCTCCAACCAGCCTCTTTAGATATTTGGTTTGCTATTAGTCGTCTTAGTTTCTCTGCTCTCCTTATTCATTCTAACCTGTTTCCTTCTGAACTTGCAGCACATGTTGTCTCAGATCAAACCCTATATTTTGTCACCATATCCAGTGCCATTGTTTAACAAATCAACTTCTACTTAATAGGTCCAAAACATCAACTCTCTGACATATCTTCCTATTTCCCAGTAGACCCATTACCCAACTATCAAACGTCAAGCAATAACTTTCAGACCTGTCACCGACATAATTTCTTCTGGAGATTTTCTCTCCAACTTCATAACTGACCCCACCTTGAACAGTCACTAATACCTTCTCCTTAGGATCCAGGACGTATTGTTTTAGTCTGTTGAGGCCTCATTGTTTTCCCCCTTGTTCAATCTTACCATGACACCTAACTCTTTTGATACCTCCAACACTTAGGAATTTCCAATTTCCTGGCCTTAGCTGTCCCTTCACCATCACAAACATCCAATCTTTCCATGTTTCCGCACCCCCACGAGAATGGTCTGAGGGCTCCCTATCTATTGCTCGAATAGCAGCCCAACTCATCCCCATTCATGATCCCCTAACAACTGGCTAATTTTATTTTTAACTGTCTGCACGACTTCTTTAATTCCGTTTGCTTCCTCCAAATAAAAAGCAATGCTTCAAGTACTCGCACAGCTCCTAGCTGTGCCTCCCTTTTCATGGACATGAGGTATGCTCTTTGGTCCAGTCCTAATCCGACTTCTTCACTCACAACCTTCTCTTTTACACTGATAAATGTATTGGTGCTGTTAGTTGCTCTCATGCAAAACCTGAACATTTAGTCATCTATGCTTCGAATTTCCACCCTTCCCCTCATAGTCACATGATCCAGCTAAGTCTTTTTCCTTCCCTTCCTTGACTCCTCCATCTCCATTTCTGGGCACTGAATATAAACAAGTATTTATCATAAACTCACTGACTCCCTAAATAAAAACCAAAAGACTGCGGATGCTGTAAATCAGGAACAAAACAGAAGTTACTGGAAAAGCTTAGCAGGTCTGGCAGCATCTGTGAAGAAAAAAATCAAGCTTAACATTTTGGGTCCGGTGATCCTTCCTCAGCCTGAAACGTTAACTCTGACTTTTTCTTCATAGGTGCTGCCAGATTTGCTGAGCTTTTCCAACAACTTCTGTTTTTGTCATTGACTCTCTAGCTACATTGAATAAACTCATCACACCTAGCTTCCTGAGGACTCTATTCCATTCTCCCAACTCCTCCATTTGATTAGGTCTAACCAGACAAAGCAACCTTTCATACCAGTGCTTAAATCATGTCACCCTTTTCCCTCAAATAAAGATTGCTTCCATCAACACACTGCCTGCCCACTCCTGCACTGTGGTTGTCAGTGCCCTGGGCTATGTCTGTTTCCCCCACTTCTGCTCTCATCCATATGGGACCAACCACCCAAATCATGATAAGGCTGCCATTGTCTTCATCTTCAACCCAACAATCCCCTTCAGAATATGGAACATAGAATGATCAGGGAGCAGACTGCTTGGAGATGACTTGAGTGCTAAATTCAGGAATTTGATCTAGGTGAGAATTCTGGAGAACATTTCTGAAGATGTAATTTAGATTAACATGAAGAATTGACTTTGAATTTAAAACTGCAAACTACCTCTGACATCACATTAGCAGAACTGTCTGTCAGTGGAAACATCAGTTGTCAATCATTTTAAATAGGTTGCTTGAATAAGTGTTAATTACCATAGAAGGATGAAAATTAACAGTTGTAACTTGTGTGTGAATCATAACTCTACATACAATAGGAAACATTTGTGAAGCACAGCGTAATTGGGAAGCTTTATAATTGAGTGCTTTGTAAACTGAGTACTAAAGTTGAGACCTCAGTGCAAGTGGAAGAGCAGGATGGTTATCTTGAAACTGTATAAACATTGGTTAGGCCACAGCCAAAGTATTAGAGTCTTACAGTCATAGAGGTATACAGCACAGAAACAAGGGCCTTTGACCCAATTTGTCCATGCCGACCAGGTTTTCTAAACTGACCTTGTCCCCTTTGGCTGCATTTTGCCCATATCCCACTTAACCTTTCCTATCCATGTGCCTGTCTAACTATCTTCTAAGTGTTGTAATTGTACCTGCTTTTACCACTTCTTGTGGCAGCTTATTCCATCTACTCACCACTTCTGCATGAAAAACTTGCCCCTTCGATCCTTTTAAATCTTTCCACTCTCACCTTAAACCTATGTCCTTTAGTTTTGGACACCCCCATCCTGGGGAGAAAACATTGGCTATTCACCTTATCTATGCTCCTCATGATTTTATAAATCTCCAAAAGGTCACCCCTCAGTCTATACTCAAGTGAGAAAAGTCCCAGCCTATCAAGTCTCTCCTTATAATTCAGGCCCGCCAGTCTCTGTAACGTCCTTGTAAATCTTTTTTGCACCCTTTCCAGTTTAATAACATCTTTCATACAACAGGGTGATCAGAATTGTATGCAGTATTCCAAATGTGCCTTACCAATGTCTTGTATAGTTGCAACATGATGTCCCAACTCCTGCACGCAATGCTGCGATCAATGAAGCAAGCATGCCAAATGCCTTCTTCACCCCATCTACCTGTGATGCCACTTTCAAGGAAGTTTGTACCTGTATCCCTTGGTCTCTCTTTTCAATAACAGTCCCTAGGGTCCTCCCATTAACTGTGTAAGTCCTGCCCTGGTTTGTCTTACCAAAATGTCACACCTTGCTGTCCAATACACCATCAATTTTGGTGTCATTCATAAACTTACTAACCATGCCTCCTATATTCTCATTCAAATTGTTTATATAAAATGATACACAACAGTGGACCCAACAACAATCCTTGCAACACACTGCTGGTCATAGGCTTCCAGTCTGAACAACAATGCTCTACCACTAACCTCTGTCTCCTACCATCAGGCATTTTTTAAAATTCAATTGTCTGTCTCTCCCTGGATCCCATGTGATTTAAGCTTATGAACTAGCCTACCATGTGGAGCCTTATCAAAGGCTTTGCTAATGTCCATGTTGACAACGTCTACCACTTTGTCTTCATCTATCTACTTTGTCACCTCTTCAAAAAATTAATAAAATTTAGGAGACTCTATTTCCCACGCATAAAACCATGCTGACTATCCCTAATCAGTCTTTGCCTTTCCAAATACATATAGATCCTGTTTCTCAGAATCCCCTCCAAAACCAAATAACCACTGACATTAGGCTCACTGGTCTGTAGTTCCTTGGCTTTTTCTTGCAGCCTTTCTTAAATAATGACACAACATTAGCCACACTTGTCTTCAGGCACTTCACACATGGCTGTTGATAATACAAATATCTCTGTTAATCGCCCCACAATTTCTTGCCTGGCTTCCGACAATGTTCTGGCATACACTTGATCAGGTTCTGGGGAGTTATCTAACTTGTTGCATTTTAAGACTTCTAGTACCTCCTCTTCTGTAATGTGGACTCTTTTCAAGACAGCATTATTTGCACGAGTTTCCTGGCTTCCAGGTCTTTCTGCATGGTAAATACTGACAAGAAATGTTCATCTAGGATCTTGTTCCTCTCCTGTGGCTCCATACATGAATGACCTCATTGATCTTTAAGGGGCCCTATTCTCTCCCTAGTTACTGTTTTGCCCTTAATATACTTGTAGAATTTCTTTGGAGTCTCGTTTACCTTATCTGCCAAAGCTATTTCATGTCCCCTTTTTGCTTTCCTGAGTCAACGTTTGTAAATTCCTGTGTAATATTATCAAAATTGATCTTGCCCAAATTTACAACTTTAACTTGTGGACCAGACCTATCCTGTTCCAAAGTGTTCCCCCAATAACACCTCCATCTCTTGCCCTGTATCATTTCCCAACAGAAATCGGATTATACCCCTTCTCTAGTAGAGCCATTTACATACTGACTGTGAAATATTTTCCTGAACACACTAAACAAATTCCTCCCTATCCAAGCCCTTATCACTATGGCAGTCCCAGTCTGTGTTTGGAAAGTTAAAATCCCCGACTATATTAACTCTTATTCTTACAGCAATCTACCGACATATTTGCTTCCCGTTGACTATTGGTGGTCCTACAGCACAATCCCAACAAAGTGATCACACCCTTCTTATTTCTCAGTTACACCCATATAGCCTCACTGGACAATCCCTCAGGAATATCCTCTCTAACTACTGCCATGATGTTTTCTCTAACCAAACACGCCACTCCCCCTCATCTCTTGCCTCCCTTCCTATCCTCCCTATAGCATTTGTACCCCAGAGTATTAAGCTGCCAGTCCTGTCCCTCCCTCAGCCATGTTTCTGTAATTGCTATGAAATATATTTTTCATTCACGGCTTTTCAATGTGTAGTAAAACCAAAGAATCCAAAGTGGTGATAAATTCATTTTGGAAAGAGAGTTTGATCGAAAACAATTTTATACCTATGTAAGTTACATAGAAAATGAACTAGGAGCTCTTAAATGTGAACAAAATAAAAAAAAGGAGAAAAACTTAATAAATAGTTAACCGTGAAGTATGTATTTATCCACAGGTAACCTCACTGGGCTGTATGCTGGATAAGCAGAGATTAATATTCATGACCGAGATCTGACAATTTATTAAGTTCTCATTTCCAATTTCAGTATGAAACTGAGAACAAGCACTAATACTTCCGCGTTAACTTTAAGATATGTTGTGTGTAGAGTATTTTTTCAATACTGGTAAAGCCAGACGAGACACCAATTCATCACTGTGCGTTGACATATATTGTTTTACCTCCAGTGAGACTTTTTGTAAAACATGATTACTTATGGTGAAGGTATGCCAGAAGTGATAAACATAGTCTTGGCTGTCGATGAAAGAAAAGGATTTGTGCTAATCCCTGTTCAACAGTTAGACTATGTGTAACAGAAAAACATTAACAGATTTGAAACAGGAAAATAATCTGAAAATCAGCCAGTCTAAATTCTCCAGGAACTCTAGTTTCCATGAAGAGCACACAATAAAAATTTCTCGGCTAAAATTCTTATTGAATGACCAAGAATGAGATGAATATACATTTCCAAGACAGCACTACCGTATTTTAAAGTAGCTGTCTCCATGTTTTACATCCATGCCTTCTTATTTGCATTATCCTAAATTTATTCATACTAAAATCTATTCCCTTTCGTTCCATTATCATGTTATGCTCTGGTACAGTATGAACTTTTCAACTCTGGGCACAAGCAGACTTTTAAAAATGGTTGCTTCAAATCATGCGACATTTCAGCTACAGTCATCAGTCTCAAGCAAATATTTAATTAAATATGGACATGCTCGGCCATCCAAGGAATTCACACTTCTGTTTGAATAAGTTTGACTTTACATGAACACTGATCTCCATTTTGATTACAACTTCTTCATCTCACCCAGTGACTTGTTTGCCTGGGTTTGTTCTCAGCAAAGAGACCTATTTTCATTGATTTGCACCAACCATTAACATCAACTTTGTATCTATATTCTTCCTCTACCAGTGTTAGCATTCCTTTTATCTTTTGCTCTGGGCAGCCTTGTCCATCTGTTTCACTAGCTCCTCCTCCACTTTTGTCAACAGCATAAAATGATCATTTTTCAGCCCCTTTCTAAAAAATCATATTGAACTTGAAACATTGACTCTGAGCTGAATCTTAGTTATTTCCATGAAATGTGAGTTGTGTCAGGTATTTCTGAGAGGGATTTTCAACAGGAGGTTGAGTAAATATTCTCGCTGAGTCTTAGCAAACTCTCCTTATTAATACCTAATCCATCTCATATGGCTTCTCCCATGTCCAATTTCTGGCAATCTTACCACCTGCCGGAAGATCAACATTGTACTCATGCCTATCTTTGAAAATCATAGATTTATTGAAAGGGTGAGGTTATTATTGCACTTTCCTTGGCTGTCCAATACTGCAGTGGGACTTGAAACTGCAGCTTTTGGCTTGGATGCTGGAATGTTAATCACGTTGCCACAAACCAACCCCCCTCCCCAAGCCATCAAACTATCTGCAAGTAATTCAAGGAGCCAAGGTAATTCATGGAAATACCTTAAAAGCCAGAGATCCAACAGAAAGAAGGCCTCTTCCAACCTGTTCTAACTTAAAGTTCACCCAAGAACCAACTGCCTCAAAATTTGATAACATAAAACCTCACAGCCTACTGAGAATCCTTCACTTCAGAAGACTTTCAATTCAATCTTATTCAATCTTCATCAAGCTCACTCAAGGAACCTTGTGAGATGTGGAGACTGTAAACTAGAGACTGAATTAACCATAATTTTTAACCATTTATTACCTTTGTCTGTAATCAATCTAATTGTATCTGAGTGTACTTATGGAAGCCAATGTGTGGGATGTTGCATTTTACTTTCAATGGTAAATGCATGAGAATAACTAACTTTTCTATTTTTAAAATTCACAAAATGCCTGCTGCTAGAATTATAAATTGGAAAACACACATCAAGGTGAGGCAAATTCTAACTGGGAACGCATAGATTCTGCAATGACAATAGCTTATTTAACTTTGTATTAATAGCAAATTTAATAATACTGCTACATAAGACCTATGGCACATTTTAATAAGTTTTACAGCAATTTTTCTGAGTGCAGGGAAAAGATATAAATCTGCTGTCTACTATATTTATACCATTGTGATTTGAGAGCACTCAGTAGCACTGCACTACAGGAAAACTAGGGACTCATGAACAATGAACAATCAATAAAATTAGGTCTCAGGCTGAATTTCACCATTTTGAGTGAACCTCTGCTAATGTTATACAGATACAGAAATTATCAGATCTAAATGGTTAAGTGCTTTTTAAACAGAAATTATTTTCTCTGTTACAAATTTGAAAAGTATTTTTCCGCTTTCAGTTTTACTTTGTGACACTGTTCTACCAAGCATTAATTGGTTTGACTGCTTTCCTGCCAATATTTTCCTTTCAAAGTATTTAACATAGAAATTCCTTCGTGGGTTCATATTGGGCTCCATGATTGAGAGGGAGAATATTAATTAATGACTGGAAAACCATTACAGATCCTGCAACACTGAAGGCATTTTGCTTGCACCTGTTACTATCAAGGATATGCTTTTTTTGTCCCACTCCACACACACCTGGATATGTCAAAGACCTGTAACCTCTGGTTTATCTTTACAAAAATGACCGCAAGACGTCACTAGATGTTTTATGGCAGATGTTCTTTTCATTTTGAAGTAGGTTTAATGGAGACATTTCAAATGATTTTTTTTTCATTTGCCTGTGATTGATGTATTTGTATATTGGTGTATGTATTTTCTTATCCTCAGAATGAGTATCTCAATTTTTAAAGAAGAAATAAACTTTTGTATTTTTATCAATCAAAGTTATTTCACTTCTTACAGACTTGTCTCAGGGGTGATGAAAATGTGACAAATCATTAATTCCTCTCACCTACACTATCATGCACACAAAATTAGATACAGATAAAGGTAAAACAATTATGTACAGATGGGATTTAACTCAGTCTATTTTGTAGTTCAGGCCTGATTTTTCTTAGTTAAGTCGATGTTTTGGCCAGAGCGAAGATCTTGAAACAAACAGATTTCTTAGGATCTGCAAAGGATCTTTAAGTTGATTTGTCCTGAGGTGGACTTGCTGGATGAACTTGGAGGTGGTAAAGGTTTTTATCTCCTTCTAGATTTTGATTTAGATACTTTGGTGACTTAGTTGACTGCGGCAGTCTGATGGCTTTATGTGCAGGGCTCTTTCACCGATAGCATGTTCATGAAAGCTGATGCTTCTGTTTTTGTGTTTTTATCAAGGAGCAAAGGTTGCCACCTTATCATGTGAACTTGATAAACTTGCATGAAGTGTTAATTCACTGTTGAAATACGGTGTTGTGGTAATCTAAGAAACTGTCTGTGTTCTACTTCGCACCATTGTTGCTTCAGTCAGTCTTTGATTTTTTTTTGAAAGGCCAACTAACATAATACAGTTACAATATCAAATTGGTTTTGTTTTTGACTTGACCTACAGTGATCACTTAAGAAAGAACATCTTACACATCGTCTCCTGAGATAAAGTAATTCCTTATCACACAAATGATATCTGGTGATCCTTAGAAGCTATTTTGACTTCCATCCTTTTAAGATATACGTTTCAAGATTTATAATATCATCATGCAGCTATTTGATATGATAAATTATTTTTGTAATGTTGGGCCAATGTGTACAAGCAAATAAGCTTTGACAAATCAAAATATAATAATGATGTGATAATATGTTATGTGATTTTGATTAAGAGGTAAATATTGTTTGGGATACCAAGAGTAACTTTCTGCTGTTCTTCAAAATTGTGCAATGGAGTCTTTTTTATCCACCTAAGAGGGCAGACACAGTGTCAGCTCAATGCATCATCTGACCAAAGTCACCTTTGACAGTGTAGTATTCCCTTAGTACAGTACTAGACTGTCAGTTATGACTTCTGGTGCTGAGGACTTGGAACAGGACATGAACCCACAACCATCTGACTCAGAAGTGAGACCACTACTAACTGAGCCCAGTTAATGGTTGATGTTGAAGTCTAGTTCCAGGATCCTGTTCCTGAAAGGCTGAATGCTGGGTTGGGAACAATGCAAAGTGAGTATGACTGAATTTCCTAGGAGAACGCCAAATAAAATAAAAGACAGCCTCCAGAGCCTCCACCTAACGAAGGATGGTAAGATTTGCAGCTGTATGGGTCAATGGAACAGTCCAAGGTTCTGAGCAGCTATAAGCCTCATGGAAAACATGGAGACTCCTACTATGTACAAAGGGAACCCTGTGGATGTAGTGTATTTAAATTTCTGGGAGGCTTTAGACAAGGTGGTACAGAACAGGCTATCGTGGAAAATAAAATCTCATTGTTTATGAGGTATTGTGTTTGCATGGATAAAAGATTAGCTGCCTGACACAAAGCAGAGAGTAGTTGTAAATAGGTATTTTCCAGATTGGCAGATATAATGAGTGATATGCCACAGAACCTCAAATATTTATCATTTATATAAATGACTTAGATGAAGGGTTGAAAATTATGGCTGTCAAATTTGCAGATGACATTAAGATAGGCAGAAAGTTAAGTTATGAGGGGAATCAAGGAGGTTTTCAGAAAGGTTTGATAATGTTAAGTGAGTGGGCAAAGATGTGGCAAATGGAGTATAATGTAGGAAAATATGAAATTGTCCATTTTGACATGAAAATAAAAAAAATCTAAATAGTAAGAGATTACAGATCATAGAGGAATATGTGTCCTCAGGCATATATTCCAAAAGGCTAGTAAGCAGTACAGTACATAATTAGAAGAGCTAATACAATGTTATCACTTATTGTGAGATGAATTGAATATTAAAGTAGGCAGGCTATGCCTCAGTTATACAGGGCACTATTGAGAATGCATCTGGAGTACTGAGTGCAATGCTGGTTACTTTATTTAAGAAAAGTAAATGCATTAGAAGCAGTTCAAAGAAGGTTTACTTGACTAATACTTGGAATGGGCATGTTGTCTTAAAAGGAAAGATTAGTTGACTAGGCTCTTATACATTAGAGTTTCGAAGAGTTAGGGTGATTTGATTGAAATATATAAAATTGTGAGGGTCCTGGGCAAGGCAGATTTGGAGAGGTTGTTTCCTGTTATGGGAGAATCCAGAATGACAGGATATGATTTAAAATTCAGGGGCTGCTATTTTAAACAGAGCAGGTCATTAATCTTTGAAACCCACTCTCTGAAAAGGTGGTGGAAGCAAAGTCCTTGAATATTTTTAATGCAGAAGTGGATAGATTCTTGTCAACACAGATTTGAAAGATTATCAAGCAAAAATGTGGATTTGAGGCTACATTCACACCAGCCATGATCTTGTTGGAAGGTGAAGCAGGCTTGAGGGACTGAATAGCTTATTTCTGTTCCTGATTTGTGTGCTTGTATGCCCAGTTCCAAACCCATTTCTACCTTGGAATGAAAGGTTTGCCTAGAATTATACAAAAGACACAAACCCTCCAGAATAACTGCAATGGACAACTGCTACATCAGGGAGCTGACAGTACAATGCCACATCTATATTGAGCATAGAACAACTGCAAAATTGCAAGGGGCATATTTTCATCAATGTTACAAGTGAAAAGCAATATCAAGTTTGAAGGAAGTCAGTATGATTAAAGTGTCAACTTCACTTTGAGTATCATGAATTTGAACAGTGCACAGATATTCGACTACATGGCAAGATTTCTTCAATCGGTAGGATGTTGTTTTGTGAGGATCAGAGTTCCTCATATTAGCTCCATGATCAACAGTAAGGAAAGTGGCCTATTCTATTGACATCACTTGATCAGACGTCACTTGAAACAGAACGGATTATGTCATCAGTTATTGGCAAGAAAGCAACTAAGATGCCTCTAAAGTTTATGGCAGCAGCATAATTTAGTAAAGACTGAACATAGAGATCAGGTCCAATAACTACTCACACACAACTGCAATTCAACTATGAAGAGAGACTAGGTAGGCTTGAGCTGCTTTCCTTAGAGAAGAGAAGGCCAAGGAAGGATCTGATTGAGGTCTACAAAGTTATGAGGGACATAGACAGGATAGATAGGGAGAAACATTTCACCCTTATGGAGGAGTCACCACGAAGGGCACAGTTTTAAGGTAAGGAACAGGGCATTTAGAGCTGATTTGAGAATTATTTTTCCATCCAGAAAGTTCTGGGCATCTGGAAGTCTCTGTCTAAAAGGTACCCTTGAGACATTTAAGAGTTATTTAGATGAACACTTGAAATGTTATTGCATACAAAACTCCAGGCCAAGTGCTAGAAATGGGCTTAGGCTAGATGGATATTTTATGACTGATTAGATATGATGGGCTAAAGGGCCTCTTTCCATGATGTAAAAACTTTGTAATTGTAAATGTTCTTAATATTGGAAATGGAAATCCACCTTCATGCAAAAGACCAAGCATTTATTTATTGTTTTTCAGCTTCCATCTCCACCTGTGACGGATGCCACACACTTTTAAAAGAACAAAATATCATGTGCAAAAATAATTCTGTGTGATGATTTAAATGATTGGCTCTCACAATGCTCGAGGGGCCCCAACAGAAATTTGTGCTTGTGTGAAGTGCACTCATTCTTTTTAATATACCGGTCTACAATAAGCCAATGGATTTTACAATCAATTTTTAACACCTGGCTTTAAAGAAAAAAGATTTAAAACAAAAAAAAAGACAACAAGCAAAAGCAAAAAGAAGAAAAAAAAAAGCAGATGGGAGCAGAAGAGCTCTGGGCTCAGGCCTGCTACTCCACTGCCACCTTAGTGACTGTAGGTTCAACCGAGCGGATTTCATTGTTTTGTGTATCTGGTGTCTATGTTGCAGTTAGGTGGTCTGTCTGGATGTTTTTTTTCTTTATGCTTTTCCACAGTTTGATAAAATCGATTGACTTACTCAGCTATTTTTAAAAGGCATGTAAGAGTCAACTAGGCAAGGACAGCGAGTTCCCTTCACTTTAGGGCATTCATGAACCAGGTAGGTTTTTATGACAATTGACAATGATTTCATGGTCACCATTAAAGAAAATTTCAATTCCAGATCTGTTAATTGAATGTAAATTTCACCAGCTGCTGTGATGGGATTCAAATCCTTTTCCTCAGAATGTAAGCCCTCTGGATTAGGAGTTCAGTGGTATTACCAATACACCACTACATTCCCATGTGCAGCTATTAAATTAACTGATTATTAGTCATCATCTGAAAGAACTTCTAGAAATACTGTCACAAAGGCAATATCTTCAGAAATAACAATAACAGAAGGAAGCTGTTGAATGAATAGTGAAAGCAAGATCATCAAGTTAGGAAAAGGTATAATAGCATTAAACTAATATAAAACAATACTAAAAATTAGTAACTAAGATTCACATGACAAAAGGCAATAATGTATTACATAAACATTATTATCCAAGATCAGGTTTCTATGACCTTCAGGGATAAACTGGTATCTACCAAACCCAATGTCTGTAATCTAGCCTTGTTCCCGAGTGACTTAACAAATTTGAATTGTGGAGGGAGGAAAAACTAGCTCTGGATGTTTCTGGTTGTTTTTTTTTGCTGTGATTGAAGGTTGAACATTTCCTCTTGCACTTAACAGGAAGAAACGTATTGACAAGTCAAGTTAGTTGTTAGCATCCATCTCACATTTCCTTTCCCTTTCAGCTCAAAATGGTCACAGCAGTTTGAGTAATTTTCATTGGAAACTACTTAACAAACATCCTGTTTTGCTTCAATTTCTTTTTTGTTGCTTTCTGAAGCTTAAAGATTTTTTCCCTTGTTAATTATATTTGTTTCTGACAAATATATTCATATAAGCTTACATCAGAAAGTCACTATCTTAAAAGTTGCTTCATCATAAACAAGTTGCTCAC
The DNA here is from genome assembly GCF_021869965.1 of Rhincodon typus. Classification (NCBI taxonomy): domain Eukaryota; kingdom Metazoa; phylum Chordata; class Chondrichthyes; order Orectolobiformes; family Rhincodontidae; genus Rhincodon; species Rhincodon typus. Next base: position 68,423,360 of record NC_063337.1, read on the forward strand.
TGTCTGTCTATAAAATGGCTAAAAGTGAAGTTGTTTTAAACGTCTGGATGGAAAACACACATTGAAATCTTCTTAAACACTGAAATGTCAACACAAACTTTTGAGTGAAAAAAACATTGATTTTGAGGGCATACCTGATCTCCTGAGCTTAATGCAGACTTGAGACATAAATTCAAAATGTGGAATTTGGTCACACTTTAAAGACTACCTAAAGTTGATAAAGCAACACAGTTTTTCCTGGTGATGGCAAGAACTGCCAATGCTGGAGTCTAAGATAACGTAATGTGGAACTGGGGGAACACAGCAGGCCAGGCAGCCTCAGAGGAGCAGGAAAGCTGATGTTTCAGGTCAGGACTCTTCTTCAGAAATGGCAGAGGAGGAAGGGAGCTCAAAGAAATAGAGAGAGGAGGGGTGGGGCTGGGGAAGGTAGGTGAGTGCAGGTAGGCAGTGGTGGGGATTGGTCAGACGGTGGGAGAAGCGGATAGGTGGGAGAGAAGATGGACAGGTCAAAGATGAGGCCGGGGGTGGGGAGATTTTGAAGCTAGTAAAGTCCACATTGAGATCATTGGGTTGCAGGCTTCCAAAGAGGAATATGAGGTGCTGCTCCTCCGGTTTCCAGGTGGCATCGTTGTGACACTGGAGGAGGCCCAGGATGAACATGTCGCCCAGGGAGTGGGAGGGGGATTTGAAGTGGTTTGTGACTGGAAAGTGTTGTCGTTTTTTGAACAGAGTGCAGGTGCTCTACAAAGCAGTCTCTGAGCCTCCGCTTGGTCTCACCGACGTAGAGGAGGCCACGTCAGGAGCAGTGGATGTGCAGGTGAACATCTGTCTGATGTGGAAGATTTTTTTGGGGCCTGGGATGGAGGTGAGGAGGGAGGTGTCGGGGCAGGTGTAGCACTTCCTGAGGTTGCAGGGAAAGGTGCCAGGGGTGGGGAGGTGTGGGGCTACTGGGGAGTGTGGAGCAGACGAGGGAGTCGTGGAGAGAGCGTCCCTCCGGAAGGCAGATGGGGTGGGGAGGGAAATGTATCCTTGGTTGTGGGGTCAGATTGCAGGTGGCGGAAGTGGCGGAGAAGGATGCGTTGAATCCGGAGGTTAGTGGGGTAATACATGAGGACAAGGGGGATTCTGTCTTTGCTTTTCTTGCGGTGAGGGGGTGTGAGGGCAAAGGTGCAGGAAACGCAAGAGATGCGTTTCAGGGCATTTTCGACCACTGAGGGGGGAAGTTACAGTCCTTGAAATAAGAGGTCATCTGGGATGTTCGGGAGTGGAACGCCTTATCTTGGGGGTGGAGGCGACGGAATTGGGAGTAGGGGATCGCATTCTTGCAGAAGGTGGTGAGAGGAGGTGTAGTCTAGGTAGCTGTGGGAGTCGATGGACTTGAAATAGATATCAGTTTCGAGGTGGTCACCAGAAATGGAGACAGAGAGGTCCAGGAAGGAGAGAGAGCTATCAGAGATGATCCAGGTGGATTTGAGGTTGGGGTGAAAGGTGCTAGTGAAGTTGATGAACTGTTCAAGCTCCTTGTGGGAGCATGAGGCAGCATCGATACAGTCATCGATGTAGTGGAGGAAGAGGTGGGAGATAGTGCCAGTGTAGTTGTGGAAGAGGGACTATTCCATGTTTTCTATGAAGAGGCAGGCATAGCTTGGGCAATGCGGGTTCCTATGGTCACCCCCTTAGTGTGTAGGAAATGGGAGAAGTTGTTAAGGGTAAGGACGAGTTCAGTTGAGCAGATGAGAGTGTTGGTGGAGGGGGACTGGTTGGGCCTGTGGGAGGGGAAGAAGCAGAGGGCTTTTAGGCCATCTGCATGGGGAATGCAACTGTACAGGGATTGGGTTCCCATAGTGAAGATGAGGTGTTGGGGGCCAGGGAATTGGAAGTCTTGGAGGAGGTGGGGGGCGTGGGTGGTATCCTGGATGTAGGTGGGGAGTTCCTGGACCAGGGAGGAGAAAATAGAGTTGAGATAAGCAGTGATGCGTTCAGTGGGGCAGCAGCAGGCAGAGACAATGACTAGTTATATCATATTCTGCGAAATAACTATCATTGCCATGGCTGATGAAACAATTAATTTATAAAATTATAGTGAGAAAGATTGACATTCTCCACAGGTTTGTGTCACACTTCAAAGGCCAACTCTATTCTTTTTTCAAAATAATTGTAGGAGGTTGCTTTCATATTTGTTTGCAGCCATCATCTTTTTGCATTGGCTCTGCAAGATTACAGTACAATATTCTTTATATAGCATACTTTAATGTTTCCTATCCCTGCTTCCAACGACTGATCATTTTTAAAAGCTCCAAGCAGTTGCAACAAGGAATTTTCCATGGTCATGAGTGATATTGCTCTTGAAACTGATTAGCCAACCGGAAACTAGATACATTGGCTTTCTTCCACCTTTTTTCCTGCATCTCTTTAATTCTCATTTACTTGCTTCTCATTGGAACCAAGTAAAACCTGAGATAACTGTGGATGCTGTAAATCAAAAGCAAAAATAGAAATTGCTGAAAAAGTTCAACAGGTCTGGCAGCATCTTTACAGCATAGTTTTAGAGACAGAATATTAATAGCCATGATACAACATGGTCAGCAGGCCAGGAGCTGAGATGACAAGCACGATATTTGATTAAGGTGATAAGTCTGACTCTGGGGATGAGTAACAGAATTCTGTGCCTTTGCAAAGGAATTCTGGATGAAGATGCAGTGGTGTGTTGATGTTCATCCCGAGCAATTCCGTGACATGGGCCTCTGTGCTCTATGGTTTGTTCCCCGGAACGCACACCGGGACAAACATCACCTGCGCCTGGAAGATCATCAACTTGGTAAAAGATGCTCTTTGGTCTACCTGAAATTTGTTGGTCTTTCAGTGCAAGGAGTTGACCCTGACGGAGTGTTGCAGACTGGCCCATTCCAAGGTTCAGGACTATGTGATGTGGGACATACTAAAGCTTGGGGCAGCTGTCGCCAAGGGGCAATGGGGAAAGACCACTGTCTGAGGTCTTGTGCTGAAGTTAAATGGGGGTGTGTTCAATTATCGGACCCTCCTAGTGCCTCAAATGTATGTAAATATTAGTATCAGATGTGTAAGAGAGGTCTTTAGTTTGTTTGGATGGAGTCAAAGTCCAATGTTATATTTATTTACTTGATATGCAATTGTACAGAATTAAACTGCTTTGGTGAAAACGTATATATACACAGAGATTTTTTTATGAATAAAGTATATTTTTGAAATAAAAAGAAAATGAGTAACAGAACTCTCACAGTAGTTTTCTGGTCTGACATTTGGAGACAAAAACATTACCTTATAGCCACACCTATTCAGCAATGCTGCATTCATATTGCTTTTATGTCTGAACTTTCACCAGTTCAAAGCCATAAGCTCCTAATCAAACTACAATGGCCTTGATATTAACGATTCACACGATGTGTTGGAGTGATTCAATCAACCATGAGGTGGGAATGGGGGAAGGCTGAGCAAGGGTGAAGATCTAAACACATGAAACACATCTCTAAGCCACTGCATTGTGTCTTTTTATAGTGTTAGGTATTGATTGCTGCTAATAGGAGACTACTCTGGTGCTGATTAATTTTACATGATATATGTAACATAATATCATACGGATTGTTTCATTTGGTACAGAACTGAGTGGAGATACAAAAAGATTCCCTCAGATGGAGAGGTGTTGGGGGCAGTGGCTCCAGAAACAGGGACGCAGTCTCAGAATAAGAGGTCGGCCACTTAGTACTGAGATGAAGTGCAATTTTTTCACTCAGAGCCTGGTAAATCTTAAGAATCCTCTATCCCAGAAAGCTGTGGAGGCTTCTATTGAGCAAATTCAAGAGATTGACAGATTTCTATATAGTGAAGAGGAGTCAAAAGGTCAGTGGGGGAAGGTGGCATTAAGATAGAAGATTAACCATGATGTAATTTAAGGGTGGAACAAATCTGAAAGGTTCAATGGCCTACTCTTGCTGCCATTACCTACAATCCCAAATTCAATATATCTATCTCTAGGACAAAGTGCTCTCCAACCCACAAGAGGCAGGCCAATAATGGGATACTATTTGGGGACCAGTCCCAACCCTTGTGTTTTTAATTGCAACATTTCACACAGAAACACTCTTGGGAAAGGCAGGTGCAATCTAAATACATCATAAGGTAATGAACAACTATTTTCTCAGAATCCCTACAGTGTGGAAACAGGCCATTTGGCCCAATGAGTCCACACTGCTCCTCCGAAGCGCATCCCACCCAGACTCATCCCCCAATTTCCCATGTCTAACCCACCTTACCTAAACATCCCTGGATACTATGGGCAATTTAGCATGGCCAATCCACCTAGCCTGCAAATCTTTGGACTGTGGGAGGAAACCGGAGCACCTGGAAGGAAACCCACGCAGACACGGGGAGAATGTGCAAACTCCACGCAGACAGTCACCTGAGGCTGGAATCAAACCCAGGCCCCTGGTTTGGGGCAGTGCTGTGAGGCAGCAGTGCTAACCACTGAGCCAATGTGCCGCGCCTTTGGGAGTTAGGGGAGGTAGTTTCAACTTTGACTGAGTGTAGTGTTTCCAGGACTTCCTGCAAATCTCAAGATGACAGCATATTAGGAACTAAAGGGAATTCAATAAATGATAGGACAATTCTCTCCAAGTACTCATACTTCACAATTGGGACCAGATTTTGTGATTTTGAAACAGGACACATGGCAAGACTAGGCCCAATGGAGAAGATATGGAGAAGAAAAATGGCTGGAACTCCCCCTCCATTTCAACCTGGCTGCCATTTTACAGGATGTGGCAACCTATGTGAAATGCAGAAAAGGCTGTGGTGTGTGGAAAAGGCTATGGGGTATGGACAAGACGGTGGGATATGGACAAGGGTGAGGAGGCCCACCAGAAACCCATTACAGCCCTGGTTAATTGAGCAAAGACTGAAAGACCCACAGAAGCAGGACAGAAAGCCAGAATATATCTTGAAAGTGAAGTTGGGTCATTTTAGCAGTTTAAGGATAACATTGAAGACAAAATCAATAATTTTTTTAAAAAAGAAAGATCTAGGTGACAGACAACACACAGATGACATTTTGTGGAGGGACTTTCAGAGTCTTATATCTCCATTTTCAATTGCTGGCAATGAAGGCTCTTACTTGCATTTATAAGGAATCATCAGAGCTCTTCAGAAAAGTAGCATTCGAGTCATGCCTTTAGCAGGCCTACTCTAGATCCTATCTTGGATTAACCTTGGAGTGGGCAGTCCTAGCTGTTATATAAATGGGGCATTCAACTGGAAAACTCCATTTCCTGAGAGTCTGGTGATATTAGAAGAATAATTTTCCCAATTGTGAAATGTTTGTCCCTGCATTCTGGCCTGAACAAAAGACATTTCCTTACAGGACTTGCTCCTTTCCACTGCTTTGCATGTTCGGCCTACACTTGTCACCTGCCAAGCAGGAGTTCAAGGTGAGTGCCTCTGATCCATCCTTCTCTTGGTCTTCAGATAATGACTATGATGAGCAGCAGTTTTCTCCTCACTGACCTACCTCACAGGAGTAAGGCAATGAGAATTGCGATGCAGCCTGCAGAAGCCACACTGGGGATGCACGCGAAGGATAAACTCCCTGGACAAGTCTGATGCAAGTGTGGGAAGCTGAATTTTCTGATTCTGTGGAGATGGGTTTGGAAGCGTGAATAACGTTAGACATGTTTCTGCTGCTAAGCTACCTTGCCCGATGTGGGGGTCTAACCGTAATTGGCTACACGCCTAACATCAGTGGGTTGTCAAATTAACTAAGGACTTTAGGTCCTTTGTTCCTTTGGCATTCATAGCTCTAGAGGGATCTCCTGAGGAGGAAATGGCAGTGTTAAAGGAGACCATGCTGGTTCCTTAGCCTACTGCCTACTTTCAGGATTATTCAGGCTTAGGTCTCAATGCCACCATCTCAAGCTCAAACTGAGTCAATTTGACAACCCACTAATGTCAGGCAGATAGCCAATTACAGTTAGATCCCCACATCTGGCAAGGTAACTTAGCAGCAGAAACATGTCTAATGTTGTTCACACCTCCAAATCCATCTCCACAGGATCAGGAAATACAGCTTTCCACATCTGTATCAGATAGTCCTATACCAGGCATAACATAATCTGGAGGTGCCGGTGTTGAACTGGGGTGGACGAGGTCAAAAATCACACGACACCAGGTTATAGTCCAACAGGTTTATTTGAAAATGCAAGCTTTCGGAGCTCAGCTCCTTCTTCAGGCTCCTCCTATTCTGCTTCCTACTTCGAAAGAATATTTCTATATTTCTCAACAATATCAACTTCTTTCATTTTCTAAACCAGTCAGGTTGTGAACTCAGTATGGGAGGCTGCAATTTTATTACAGTTTTAGGGTCACCTTTCTTCAACTGGCCATGCCATTTAGAAACTGGATTGAGCTGGCCAGGGCCAACAGTGTCAGCTTTCCTGCTCCTCTGACGCTGCTTGGCCTGCTGTGTTCATCTAGCTCTACACCTTGTTATCTCAGTGTCTTTACTGCAAGCAGTCAAAGAGGCATCTCCTATCTGTCTGGGCTATATTCAAACAAAGCTCCAAAAGGTTACTAACTAACCTTCAACCAGGTGTAATATTCCTTTGCATCTCAAATAAATGTACACGCTTCCAAAAATCTGGTCTTTCCAAACCTCATGCTTTTTAATTGCTTGTTAGAGGTAATTGCTAGTTAGAGGTAAACAAGGTAATTCATTCCTCACTTAGGATTGTCACTTAGCAACTTTTTAATGATTACCCCTTTTAGTAATCAGGTAAGTGAAAATGCATGGCAGCAGCTGAATCACCGAGAGCAGCTCAAAGTCAAAACAACAATTCCTTTGTGATAGCATTTGAAAATAAAACATGTTTTAAGGTTCTTGTGAAGATTTGTAGCTCGGGGTGTGGATGAGATTGTTGGCTTGCTCACTGAGCTGGCTGGTTATCGTAGAGACGTTTCGTCACCATGCTAGGTGACACCATCAGTGCGGCTTCCGATGAAGTGATGTTCTACTCCGCTTGGTATTTATATGATCCAGTTTGTTAAGTTGGATTGTGTCATTTCTGGTTCTGTTCTGCATGGGTTTGAATACGGGGTCTAATTCCCCATGTTTGTTGATTGCATTACGGGTTGAAAACTGGAACGCACTACCCTCCCCCTCATACAGCCAAAACTGTGGAACTGATACGTGGACGACACGTTTGTGATCATTAAATGCACCAAGTTAGAGGAGACACACCATCTCATCAACAAGGTTTTTACCAGGATCAAATTTATGAGACAAGAGGAAAACAACAATTAACTTCCGTTTCTAGACATCAGGGTAGAACGAGTAACCAACGGGGAGTTCCAAACCACAGTATACAGGAAGGCAACCCACACTGACCAAGTCCTCAATTTCCACAGCAATCACCCCAATGTTCACAAAAAAAGCTGCGTTAAGATCCTATTCAAATGGGCCACAACTCACTGCAACACGCCAGAACTATGCAAGGAGGAGGAAGAGTACCTATACAAGGTCTTGCTAAGAACGGATATCCCAAAAACTTCATCCGCAGGTACCTACTAGATAGGCAATGCCAAGAGGACACAGTATGCTCCAATACACTGGCCACACTACCCTTTCTCAAGAACATATCAGAACTGACCACCAGACTCCAATGATCACTAGGAATCATAGTAGCACATTCACCTACAGCCACACTATGACAAACACTCACAAGGACGAAAGACCCCATAACCATGACATGTGCGACCAATGTAGTTTACAAAGTACCTTGCAATGACTGCAACAAATATTACATCGGCCAGACTGGAAGGAAACTAGCCATCAGGATACACGAACACCAGCTAACAGCAAACGACATGATGAACTCTCCCTCATCTCAGTGCACTTGGACAACGAAGGCTATCAATTTTACTGGAACAACATGACCATCCTAGCTCAAGCCAACCACAGACATGCATGGGAATTCCTAGAGGCCTGGTTTTCATCCCATAATGCAACAAACAAACATGTGGAATTAGACCCCATATACAAACCCATGCAGAACGGAATCACAAATGACAACCCAAAATAACAGATCGGATCACATAAATACCAAGCGAAGTAAACAGCATCACTTCATCGGAGGCCACACCGATGATGTTACCTAGCATGGTGACGAAACGTCTATATGATAACCAGCCAGCTCGGTGAGCAAGCCAATAGCCTAATAAAACATGTTATTTTCAAGTACTTCTCAATCTCAGTGTTAGGGATTTGAAAATAAAACATGTTATTTTCAAGAACTGCTCCATTTCAGTGTTAGTGATTGAATCAGTATAATTGACAGCTCCTCTAAAAGCCTGGTCACTATTAACTAGAATGATCTTTACTGATTCAAGCTTTTGCAGTGTCTTGACAGATACAATCCTCCTGCCAAAAAGCCCATGGCCAGCAAATATCTATAGCGCAGCATTTTGTTTTATTTATCAAGTAAACATATTTTATGTTAGTTGTGAGGTGAGTAAAAAGGCAAAACTAAGGCTCACAAGCTCTCTAACGTGGCATAAATTATGGGTGTGATATGAAATCCTAAGTCCTTCCCCCGAATATTGTATTACTATTTTTATTGGGTCGGGCGTGCACAGGCAGAGTTTTATCTATATGCTGTTTGTGAAGTCAACTGACTAGTTAAACCAACAGCTGCCTCTGCTCAAATCTGATTTGGGCATCTCTTTTGTGTGAATGCTGATCTAAGCCAGTTATACCTATTCACAGTAAGTGTGAAATTTAAGGCCTCATTTAGATAATTAGGGTGCCATTTTAGACAAGAAAGGTACCCCTTCAGACCTGGTCCCGGGGCACCTTTAGGGAAGGTCAGGTACACTTTGGAATTGTTAGAAGTAAGTATAAATGTGTGTAAAAAAATTATAAATGCAATACTGTCAAGATAATCGTAACTGGCACAGGTCTATCAAAATTAATTGTCAAAACTGCAAGAACTACATGTCAAAGGCACCAGTTATAATGTCAGAAGAACCACTCAGAAAGGACCATCAAAGGGCTCTTTATGGAAGGACTGTCAAAACTCTCGGAGGAACCTTCAAAGGGAGAAGTTAAAAGTGTAAAGACATTTTAAAATTCTGCTCTTTAAACTGGGAAGAATATTTAGAGTGTTAAAAATTATTGCTGTGCATCTTGTCATAAGACTGAGGGTTTCTATTAATGGATTATTGTGGCATGAATGAATTTATAACTGCCCATAACCTTGGTAGGCTGTCTTCTGTTTCACAGTTTGACAACTACAAGTGGGACTTTGATACGGGACTATGAATTCCACCACTTGTTGTACTTGAATGAAATACTGTCACAAGGCTTAATCTTGTTGCCGGAACATAAAGGTACTAATTGTTTTGTTTTTTCATCAATGTTTTTCAATGAGGTGAAATCTGAAATTCAGACTTGAAACATTATTTCATGGAACTTCTTTTTCTCATCTCTGCATACCTCCTGAGATCTGCCCATGATACATATGAGGTGAGTTGTGTAATGGTAAAGGCTGGGGGCTTCGGGGGTATGGATTGACATAAGATGACATAACGTCAGCACAGGGTTTCCAAATAGCCATAGGGTATACATGTGGAGAAACAGTATGGCAATAGGGCTATAAAAGGCCATGGCATAGAGAAGCATAGCTTGGCATGAGGGGATAGGAGGGAGTAGGAGGGGCAAGGTGGTGGGTTCAGGGCATGATGGTAACATGGATTGACAGGCATAGGGCATATGGAGTAGATGGATGAGGGGTAGGGTCAGGGCGATTGGTCTTCCTGTATTCTTTATTTGAGAATGTTAGACCTAATGTTGGATCCTGAAACAGGCCTCTGATCCACCTGACTTTGCGACTAGCTACCCCCATAATCATTACAAGGTCTCCTGAGCCAACTTTTAATCCAGCCTACTACCGTGGTCCGCAAAATCAAACTGTGATCCAGGAATGAAAATCCAGACCTGACATTAGGTCCTTTGTTGATTTTCAAGATTGGGAAATCATTTGGACAGGATGGTGGATGCAACTGAATTCTTAATTTACAAGCATCAGCGTTGGCTATTCAACCCCTAGAAACTGTTCCAGTATTCAATTAGTTCACAGCTGATTTGCACCTTAATAACCCATACTCCCCTCATAATATTCCGCAAATCCACCGCACAAATATATCTCGATCTGTTTTGAAAACTTCAATTGACCTAGCGTCCACAGCCTTTTGGGAGAAATGGAGTTCCAGGCTCCCACTAACATTTGTGATGAAATTGCTTTAGATATCTTTCCTAAATGGCCTAGTTCTTCCTTGGAGGCCTGAAGATTAATATCTACCATATATTTAAAGACAAACTGTTGGATAGAAGCACAGTGGTGGGAAATGTGGGTTTGTGCTCACCTCAGAGATGTATAATGAAAGTCTCTGTTTTGCTGATAGAAAATTGTGGGTCTAACTTAATGAGTTTGAGCAGTTATCAGTCCTCTTTGTAAAGACACTGTGGTTGTACTGAGCAAAGTTGCTTCAAATGCATGGCAGAAATAAATCAACTATTGTTTTACAAAAGCAGCTTCCTCCTAATTGAGGTGAACTTTTCACTTTGCTAAACAAATTATAATTGTAACCATGAATGCTCTGAGCATGACTTGGTGTTAAATTAAACAATTAAAGATCATTACTTTCCCCCAATTCAGAGAAAGATGATGGTTTTGTTATTTCAGTGAAAATATGTGCATGGAGAAAGTGATTTTTTTTAAAGAAAAGTTTCTTGTATTCTAAATTGAGCTAAGTAATGTCCAAACTCTGCCCTCCGGCCCAACCCTAACACAGATCACTCAATGCACTCAGTAGTAACTATATAAACATCCACTATTTTCTCCAATTTTTACTCTGGGGACTGTTGAACCGATCATGTAAATTGTGGAACAAAATCCCTACTGTGAGCCATTGGTTCATACAAATTATTAGCATGAAGCTTCACTAAGTGTGACTACTGTTAGATTGTTCAAACATAAAACCTAAGTGTCTGAAGCTCATTTCATGAAAGAAGCTGCCAAAAAACTAATTTTGCTAACAATAAGTGTTTTATGACCCAAGACATAGTACAGGCACTTTTAAAGATTTTCACTATATTGTTATCAAAGACCAATTATGATGTCAAATGTTAAGCATTACATTCTTTCCTCCTGGGGTGCAGAACAATGTCTAGATTAATTATAAAATTATGTAGAGAAATAACTTTAAAGATAAATGGTGCTGAATACCAATTAATGAGATGCTAACTTCATAGTCCCTTGTGCAGATGTATGGGAACAGGGCAGGATTCTAGCAACAGGGTGCTATTATGAGCTAAGGACACAGTAGCCAGTATCACCTTGCAAAATCACCCTACCAACAGATTGATGGACTGAAAGGTTTCACAATCTCAAGAGTGCAATAAATTTGTTCAGTCTCATTAAAACTGTCATCACAGCAACAGCCAACTGTTACAAAAATGGACCATAATTTGCTACTAATTGTGACTAACTTGACAGCACACACATCTCATTTATCTCTGAACTCTCCCAGTGGTTTAGCAGCAAGGTTAAACAGTTAGCAACTATGCCATACAGACAGTATGGATGAAAAGGAAATAATAGGAAAAAGGAAAATAAGGGGAACAATGAGCAAGGAACGAAAACAGAGAAGAAAACCACAAAACTGTACTGAATTTTATACATTAATTTTTACAGTTTCAAGGCATCACAGCCAATTATTGCTTTTGACATGTGGTCCTTCTGGTAACTCAGGGAAATGCCATCCTTCAGGTGAGCTATTGAACCAAAATTCTTATGATACCACTGAAACAATTGCAGCCAGGTCAGTCAGTATTGTTAACTCATTGCTACAACAAGTTTATTTTGATCATCTTGTTGCTGCTTGATTGATTTGCAATGCAAAAACTGGTGGTTGCATTATGTGCAGCACTTAGAATTGTACTGAGTGCCAGGCTGGATTAGAGAACTTTAGCCCACAGCCTCTGACTCAAAGACAAGACTGAAACAATCTGTTTTGATAGGTATATCAGCTGATGTGCCAATAAGGAGACTCTAATTACAAATACACAAGGGAGGAAAAATCAAGATTCTTATATTGCTATCCAGCACATGTCTATGTGATCCTTAGGTGATGCACTGCAGAGTGAGCACTGACCACCTCAGCAAGGTACAGTTGGGCAGTGACGAGAGGAAAAATATCGGGGAAAGAACTGAAACGGAGATCTGCATGTCAGCAAATGATCAACTTAGCTATAATCAATCCGAATGCTTCCGAGGATCAGGTTGCTTCAATTTAACTTTTTGGAACAAATAATTTCAACATTTTTGCTTTTCATGAATATGAAGCTAAAACTGATAATGCCATCTTTTACCAGTCCAATCAGTAAAAGACATTATTGCTGAATCTTTAACCATTATTGGCTGTTGGATTACACTGCTGACAGTGAGCGCTATAGGCCAATAGTCATTTCTGATTTCTGGAAAAATTCAATCTCTAATAATCCCAAGATTGTTGCTTATTCCTCAGTGACATCATTGTTTGATTATATCAAATTTTGAGTGTTTTACTATCAAATGGGAAACAACGCAAGAAGTCAGAGAGAAGTGGGGACAGAAACAAAAGGCAGTAAGGGGAAAATTGAAAGTGGAAGGAGCCAAAGAAATCCCCAAAGACAAAAATCAGAAAGGGCCACATTACATCATTATTCTAAAAGGGCAATAAATGTCAAAAAAACAAGCCTGAAGGCTGTGTGATCATTGTGAGGAGCATTTATAACAAGGTGGATGAATTAACTACACAGGCAGTTATTAATGGATATGGTGTAATTGGCATCATGGAGACCTGGCTTCAGGGTGACCAAGGATGGGAACCCAACATCTAGGGGGATTCAATTTTCAGGAAAGACAGATGGAAAGGAAAGGGAGGGGGGACACCATTATTGGTTAAGGACTAAATTAACACAAGAAAAGACATTAGCCTGGACAACATGGAATCTGTATGTGTGGAGCTGCAGAACACCAAAGGGAAAAAGTGCTGGTGGAAGTGGTGTACAGACCACCAGACAGTGGTTGTGAGGTTGGGGATGGTATCAAATAGAAAATTAGAGGTGTGTGCAGTAAGGGTACAGCAGTTATTATGGGTGACTTCAATCTACATATTGATTGGACGAACCAAACTGGTAGCAATGCGATGGAGGAGGATTCCCTGGAATGTATGAGGGATGGTTTCCTCAACCAATATGTTGAGGAACCAACTTGAGAGCAGGTCATCCCAGTCTGAGTATTGTGTTATGAGAAAAGATTAATTAAGAACAATATGGTCCGAGATCCTCTGGGGAAGAGTAACCATAATATGTTAGAATTCTTCATTAAGATGAAGGAAGACACAGTTAAATCTGAGACGAGGGTACTGAACTTAAAGAAAGCTAACTTTGTTGATATGAGACGTGCATTGGCTATGATAAGCTGGCCAAGGATATTTAAAGGGTTGACAATGGATAGGCAATGGCAGACATTTAAAGTACATACGAATAAACTTCAACAATTATACATCCCTGTCTGGTGTAAGAGTAAAACGGAAGGTGGGTCATCCATGGCTGAAAGGGGCAATCTGGGATAGAGTTAAAGCCAAAGAGGAAGCATATAAATTGGCCAGAAAAAGCAGCAAACCTGAGGATTGGGAGAAATTTAAAATTCAGCAGAGGAGGACAAAGGGTTTAATTCAGGAGGGGAAAATAGAATAAGGGGGGAAGCTTGCAGAAAACATAAAGAAAGCTTGCAAAAGCTTCTATAAATATGTGAAAAGATAAAGATCGGTAAAGACAAATATAGGTCCATGACAGTTAGAATCAGATGAATTCATAATGGACAACAAAGAGATGGCAGAACATTGAACAAATACTTTGAATCTGTCCTCACTAAATGTGACACAAACAAACTTTTGGAAATGCTAATGGACAGAGGGTCAAGCATAAAGGAGAAACTGAAGGAAATATTTATTAGTCAGGAAATTGTTTTGGGGAAATTGATGGGATTAAAACCTAATTAAATCCCAAGGGCCTGATGCTTTGCATCCTAGAGTACTTAAGGAAGCGGCCTTAGAAGTAGTAGACATCATTTTCCAGCATTCTATAGACTATAGAAGAGTTCCAATGGGCTGGAGGGAAGCTAATGTAACCCCACATTTTAAAAGAGGTGGAAGAGAGAAAACTGGATTATAAGCCGGTTAGTCTGACATCGGTGGTGGGGAAAATGCTGAAGTCAATTATTGAGGATGTAATAACTAAGCATTTTGAAAGCATTGACAGGATTGGCCTAAGAGAGCATGGATTCACTAAAGCAAAATCATGCTTGACAAATCTTCTGGTATTTTTTGAGGATGTGACCAGTAGAGTGGACAAGGGTGAATCAATGAATGTTGTGTATCTAGACTTTTAAAAGGCTTTTGACAAGGTCCCACACGAGAGATTAGATACCAAAATTAAAGCTGATGGTATTGGAGGTAATGTATTGACACGGATAGCAAACTGGTTGGCAGATGGGAAGCAGACAGTTGGAATAAATGGGTCCTTTTCAGAGTGGCAGGCAGTGATGTGTGTGCTGTATGGTTCAGTGCTGGGACCCCAGCTGTTTACATTAATGATTTGGACGAACGAATTGAATGCAATATCTTCAAATTTGCAGATGACACTAAGCTGGTGACAGTGTATGCTGTGAGGAGGATGCGAAGAGGCTGCAGGATGATTGGGACAGGCTGGCTAAGTGGGCAAAACTTGGCAAATGCAATATAATATGGATAAATGTGAGGTTATCCACTTTTGTGGCAAAAACAGGAAGGCAGATTACTATCTGAGTGGTGGCACTTTAGGAAAAGATGAGGTGGAATGAGACCTGGGTGTCATGGTGGAGCCATTGCTGAAAGTTGACATCCAGGTGCAGCAGGTGGTGAGAAAAGCTATTGGCATGCTGGCCTTCATAGCAAGAGGATTTTAGTATAGGACTAGGGATATCTTGCTGCAGTTATATCAGTCCTTGGTACAGCCACACCTCGAGTACTGTGTGCAGTTTGGTCTCCTAGTCTGAGAAAGGACATTCCTGCTATTGAAGGAGTCCAACGAAGGTTCACCAGACTGATTTCTGAATGTCAAGACTGGCATATGAGGAAAGACTGGATCAACTGGGCTTGTACTTATTGGAATTTAGAAGAATGACAAGGGATCTTAAAAGCATAAAATCCCAATGGGACAGAACAGGCTTGATGCAGGAAGAAAGTTGCCAATGTTGGGGAAGTCTAGAACTAGGGGTTGCAGTCTAAGAATAAGGGTTAAGCCATTCAGGAGTGATATGAAGAAGAATTTTGTCACGCAGAATTGTGAACCTGTGGAATTCTCTACCAGATAAAGTTGTTGGGGTCAGTTTGTTATATATACTCAAACATTGGAATAGACTGCAATACTTGGAATTTTGAATAGAATTTTTTTCAGTCTGTTATTTGCACTACCATATTTAATCGTGTTGGTCTTGTGTACTAGTAAATGAAATTTTGAAAAATCATCATTGAAAATCTTAGGAGCCTTCATAGCTAAATGATAAACCGTTGACTGGCAAGGCAGTTCATCAGTTGTTTCAGAGGATATATGTTTACGATGCTTTCAGAACAAATGTTGAGACAGGAAAACAAATGAGTTCTCAGGAACTGCAGATCAAAGAAATTCAATCCTTTATAATATCTCAGAAATCAGAAGGCATAACCTTAAGAGTAAAAAGCTGCCAATTTAATTCAGAATTGAGGAGAAATTTCTACTCTGAGCGGAGTAAATCTGTGGACTTTATTTACCACAGAGGGCTGTAGAGGCTGATTATTAATTATATTAAAACTAAGATTTTTAACAAAGGGAAAAGTCAAAAAAGGGGAATTGAAGATTATCAGATCAGCAATGATCTCAGAATTGCTCAGCAGACTTAATAGTCCGAATGGCTTTCTTCTGCTCCTCTTAATGTTTTACTGAAGAGTAACAAAGAGAGGTGTTGCCAGTGATGCCCACATCCCATGAAAAAACAATAGCACCTCATACGCATAATACATTCTCTATAAAAACCGAAAGAACTGCGGATGCTGTAAATCAGGAACAAAAATAAAGTTGCTGGAGAAGCTCAGCAGGAGCTGAGGAAGGGTCACCGGACCCGAAACGTTAACTGTTTTTTCCTTCACAGATGCTGCCAGACCTGCATGAGCTTCTCCAGCAACTTTGTTTTTGTTCCTAATACATTCTCTAGCTGTCAATGTGGAGTTTTCAGCCATTTCTGATGAAGTTGGACTGTTCATGACGCAAATTCAAAACAACGTTACCAACATTGATTGCTGTATCCTGTTCCATAACCTTCATTTTCTTTTCCAGACAAGATGGAGGTAACAAATTGAAAAAGACATCAACATACAGGCAGGAAAACTAAGATATCTAAAAATGATAACCACAGAGGCAGTTCTCATATTAATCTTAAGCAGCCCTATAATCTTCTAAAAATGAAAACTGCAGTTGGAACAACAAATATATGACTGAGGGCACAAGAGAAGAATATGATATTATAATGATACAGCATGTTTTGCTTGCTCGGGATGTTTCAAACCACTTTACAGATAATGAGATATTTTTGAAATGCAGGCACTATTGTCAGGTAGGAAACAGGGCTGCCAATACTCAAAGATAGATCTCACAAACAGTAATGGGATCACGACTGTTTAACAGTTTTACTGATGTTGATTGAGGGATAAATATTGACCATTACATTGTACATAACATCCCTGCCTTCCTCATTGTTTCATGATACTTTACGGCAAACTGATGGGGCTGACATATTAACATTTCATTCAAGCAACAGTGTTTGTGACTGTCAAATATTCTGTCAGAATTGCACTGAACTGTCAGCTTAGATTTTGTGTGCAAATCCCTGGACTAGATCTCGATTGGCAACCTTCTGGTTCATGGAGAAGAGTGTAACCCAATTAACATGTAGTGCTGAGATGCAGAAATTTGGAGCTGGACACTATCATCGTCAATCAAAGTCTTTCACACTTCTCAATTGTAAAAAATCCGGATGCGTTCAAAAATAAAACAGAAGTACACTAGATAGTTTGTCAAAACTTCTGTTCTTTTAAGAGGTGAAAAGCAGCATTGTATACTTGCTTCAAATTTGGTAGTCTTCACTACTGCAGCTGCTGATACCACAGAGTTAATAATGTCAGAAACAACCACCTAACTATTCTAATCTCATTTTCTAGCACTTAGCCCATTTCCTTGTATACTTGGGTACTGCAAGTGCACAACTATACACTTCTTAAATGTTATAAGTGTTCTGCCTCTACAACCCTTACAGGAACTGAGGTCCAGATTCCCACCGCCCTCTGGATTGAAAAATATTTCTCCTCACATCTCCTCTAAACTTTCTGGCCCTTAACCTAAATCTGTGCCCACTGGTTATTGTTCCCTCCATCAAGGTTAGAAGTTTCTTCCTAGCTACCCTATTTAAGCCTCTCATAATTTTATACATCTCAACCATGTCTCCACTCAATCTCCTCTGCTCCAAGGAAAACAGACCTAGTTCGTCCAATCTCTTTTCAAAATTAAAAGTCCCTAGCCCATGCAACATCCCTAAGAACAAAGAAGAAAAGAGAAGTACAGCACAGGAACAGGCCCTTCGACTCTCCAAGCCTGTGCTATTCATCATGCCCTAATTAAACTAAAAAACAAACCTTCTGCCCTTATTTAGTCTGTATCCCTCTATTCTACCCCCCCGCCCCATTCATGTAACCATCCAGATGCTTCTTAACTGTTGCTTCTGGTAGTGCATTCCAGGCTCCTACCACTCTGCGTGAAAAACTTCCCTCGCACATTTTGCTTAAACTTTTCCCTCTCACCTTGAACCTGTGCCCCCTTGTAATTGAAACTTCAACCCTGAGAAAAAGCCTCTGACTATCCACCCTATCTATGCCTCTGATAATTTTGTAGACCTCTATCAGGTCTCCTCTCAGCTGCTGTCTTTCCAGTGAAAACAATCCTAGTCTTTTTAACATTTCCTCATAGCCAATGCCCTCAAGACCAGGCAATCTCCTGGTGAATATTCTCTGTACTCTCTCCAAAGCTTCCAAGTCCTTCTGGTAATGTGGCAACCAAAACTGCACACAATACTCCAAATGCGGCATAACAAGAGTTTTATATAGCTGCAACATGGTTCGCCAACTCTTGCACTCTATGCTCCGGCTGAACGCAAGCATGCCACATGCCTTCTTAATCACCCTTGGCCACTTGTGTTGCCACTTTTAGGGAACTGTGGACCTGCACACCCAGATCCATCTGTATATTAATGTTCCTAAAGGTTCTGCCATTTACAGTATAATTCACACCTAAATTTGATCCTCCAAATTTCATCACCTCACATTTGTTCAGGATTAAACTTAATTTGCCCTTGCTGTGCCCAAGTCGCCAATCATCTGTATCCTGTTGTATACTTTCACAATTGTCAACACTATCAGCAACTCCACCAATCTTCATGTCATCTACAAATTTACTAATCAGACCACCCACATTTTCCTCCAGATAATTTATATATACTACAAACAACAGAAGACCTAAAACTGATCCCTGGGGAACACCTCTAGTTACCGGTCTCCATTCTGGAAAACACCCTTCGACCGCTACCCTCTGTGTTCGATGACCAAGCAAGTTTTTTTTATCCATCTCGTCAGCCCACACTGAATCCCATGTGATTTTAGTTTTTGTACCAATCTGCCATATGGGACTTTATGAAATGCCTTACTAAAGTCTTTATAAACTATATTCCTAGCCCTTCCCTCATCAATTATCTTTGTCACCTCTTCAAAAAATTCGATCAGGTTGGTGAGACATGACCTTCCCTGTACAAAACCATGCTGCCTGTCACTAACTAGTCCATTTTCTTCCGAATGCGCATAATATCTTGTCCCTCAGTATCTTCTCCAAGAGCTTTCCCACCACAGACATCAGGTTCACCGGCCTATAACTTCCTGGATTATCCCTGCTTCCTTTCTTAAAGGAAGAAACAACATTGGCTAATCTCCAGACCACTGGAACCTCATTTGTGGTCAAAGAGGATGTGAAGATATCTGCTAATGTCCTAGCTATTTCTTCCCTTGCCTCTCGCAGTAAGCTGGGATAGATCCTATCTGGTTCTGGGGACTTGTCTACCTTAATGCAATTTAGGATACCCAAAACTTCTTCCTTCAATATATTAACATTCTCTAGAGTATTCACACACTCATCTCTGACCTCAACATCCATCATGTCCTTCTCCTTGGTGAATACCAATACAAAATACTCATTAAGGATCTCTCCCACTTCCTGTGGCTCCATGAATAACTTCCCTCCTTTGTCCTTGAGTGGGCCTATTCTTTCCCTTGCTACCTTCTTTCTTGTAATATATGCATAAAAAGCCTTGGGATTCACCTTGACCCTGTTTGCTAAAGACACTTCATGGCCCCTTTTAGCCTTCCTAATCCTGCTTTTAAGTTCCTTTCTAATTTTCTACTTTCTATACTCCTCTTGCGCTTTGTCAGTTTGTAGCTGCCTAGACCTTATGCTTCCTTTTTTGTTTTGACTAAACCTACAATTTCCCTTGTCATCCATCATTCCTGAATCCTGTCATTCCTTCAGTTTTGCAGGGACATGCAAGTCCTGCACTTTAATCAACCGGTCTTTGAAAGCCTCCCATGTGCCGGATGTAGATCTGCCCTCAGATATTTGCTCCCAATCCATATTCCCTAGTTCCTGTCTAATTTGGATGTAATTTGGCCCTTGCCAATTAAGCACCCTCAACCGAGGGCCATTCTTGACCTTGTCCATGACTACTCGAAATCTTATGGAGTTATGGTCACCAAGCCCAAAATGCTCTCCTACTGATCCCTACATTGATCACCTGTCCTGGTTCATTCCCTAGTACCAAGTCTAGTATGGCCTCCTCTCTGATTGGATTGTCAACATATTGTCTCAAAAAGACTTGCTGGACACATCTAACAAATTGTTCTCCATCCGAGTCCCAGTCAATAAGAGGAAAGTTGAAGTTACCTACCACAACTACCCTGCTTTTTTCACACCTTTCCAGTATCTGACTACATATCTGCTCCTCTGTCTCCTGTGGTTGTTGGGAGGTGTGTAGAAAACTCCCAACACTCTGATTTCACCCTTCCTATTCCTGAACTCCACCCATAATGACTCACAGCAAGATCCCTCTGATATGTCCTCCCTCACTGTCGTGATGTGATCCCTATTCAGAAATGCAACTCCCCCACTCCTATTGTTTCCCTTTCTGTCCCATCTAAAACAGCAATATCCTGGAATGTTAAGCTGCCAGTCCTGTCCCTCCTTTAACCATGTCTCTGTAATGGCAATAACATCACAATTCCATGCAGTAATCCATGCTCTTAGTTCATCTGTTTTACCTGTTATACTTCTTGGATTGAAGGAAATACACTCCAGACCTCTGAGCCCCGTGACTTTCCTCTGCCTGCTCTTACTCCGCCCTATGCATATCTCAGTTTTACTTTTATCCGCAGTCTCTGAACTTACTGGTCTGTTGTTCCAGTTTCCACCCCCCTTGCCACTCTAGTTTAAACCGTCCAAGGAAACAAGGAAAGGTAAAAGAAAGGAAAGGAATGAGAGTGGGTTCATAATTTGAAGGCACTGAACTCAATATTAAGTCCAGAGGGCTAGAAAGCGCCTAGTCTGAAGATGAGATGTTGTTCTTTCACTTTGCGCTGTGATTCACTGGAGCTTCACAGCAAGCCAAGGACAGACAAATGGGCATGTGAGCAGAACACAGTGTTAAAATTACCGGCTATGGGAAGGTCAGGGTCATGCTTGCTCACAGACCAGAGGTGTTCTGCAAAGCGGTCACCCAGACTGCATTTTGTTTCCTCAATGTAGAGTTGGCCACATTGGGTGCAGCAAATACAATACACAAGACTGGAAGAGGTACAGGTGAAATGCTACTTCGCCACCCCAACACCAACCCCCTACCCCTGTCCCACTATTGCATAAATGTTGATCCCTTTACTCTTCATGTCAGCTCTGATGAAGAGCCATCTAGACTTGAAACATTAGCTTGCTTTCTCTCCAGGGATGCTGCCTGACCCGCTGTGATCTCCAACATTTTTTGAAATCCTTGAAAACCTCTTCATTTGAAATCTACAGAAAACTGAGGCCCCTTGAAAGAATGGATATGAACAAGCTATTTTACTTAGTAGGAGAGATCAGGACCCACAGGCAGAGTCACAAATTTAAAGGATGACCCTTTAGAACAAGGATGAATAGGAATTTCCTCAGCCACAGGGTGGTGAATCTGTGGAACTCATTGCCACAGAAGGCTTTGGAGGCCAATTCATTGAGTGTCTGTAAGACAGATATAGACAGATTCTTGATTAGTAAGGAAATCAATAGTTATGGGGAGAAGGCAGCAGAATTAGTTGAGAATGATCGAATGGTGGAGCAGACTTGATGAGCCGAAGAGACTAATTCTGCTCCTATATCTTATGGTCTTATGGAAAACAAGAATGTTACATTACAGTGAAGGTTAGGATAATGAATTAGAGCTTAAAAATTATGAACATAAACTGTGCCATAAAAAATTTTGTAAATTGGTTGGGAGTGTGCCAAATAAAACTTACCTTTAACATTGCCAGATTTTTGGAAAACTCTAACTGGTTCATTAATTAAAAGGGATGGACAACCAATGTTGACCCAGTCAGCAACTTAACCCTAACCTATCCCAAGAATGAATTTAGAAAAAAAAAATTTCATCAAAGGGAACCTGCCATCACTGCCATGCCTGGTCTGGTCGATATTTCACCCAGTGTCACCCTATGTGATTCACTCATTTTGACCTGTGAATTGCTTTAGAAAAATAATACTAGGCAGCAAGACAAATACTGAGCACCCTTTAGGAGGGCAACTCAATCACAGAATCCCTACAGTGTGGAAACAGGTCCTTTGGCCCAACAAATCCACACCGACCCTGGAGCATCCCACCCAGATCCATCCCCCTATAACTCACCTAATCTACACATCCCTGAACACTACAGGCAATTTAGCATGGCCAATCCACCTAGCCTGCACATCTTTGGACTGTGGGAGGAATCTGAAGCACCCGGAGGAGATCCACGCAGACACGGGGAGAACTCCACACAGACAGTGGCCCGAGGGTGGAATTGAACCTGGGTCCCTGGTGCTGTGAGGCAGCAGTGCTAACCATTGAGCCACTGTGCTGCCCATGAGGGACAATAACCAAATGGGAGTAACAGATAGCTGAGGGGAGAACTAATTCATCATAATGAACAATATCTTGCCAACGAGACTCAGGATAAAGTGGAAAATTTTAAATGGCCATCTGATCATACACTCTATTTTCTTCAGCTAACTAAAAACTACGGTCTCTGGAAGAGAAATGTGTGCCTCTGTTCCACAACTATTCATGAACAATGAAAAAAATAACTGGAACTGAAGCTAGGGCTGAATTTTTCAAGCAGTTAGATTTAAGAATTAATGTAAAAGTGCACAAGTCCATTTAAACTGTCAAAACTGTTCAAGAACTGTGAAAATTCAATAGATCTATCAAAGCTCATTTGAACTTACAAATTTGTCAAACCATGTTTGCCTTTTTTTAAAATTTACAAACATTTTCAAAAAAGGCTAGGTGGAGATTTAAAACAATTGATCCTTTCTATTTCATTCTGTTGATAGAGCTGAAGAGTTACTATTATAGGATTTGTGCTGCATGACAGATTTTATATTTTATAATCAGCCTGTTCAGAGAAGTTGCTACACATTGCTGGAGCAGATGGGACTTGAACCCAGGTCCCCTGGCTCAGAAGTAGAAATGTTACCACTATACCATGAGTACCTCTCATAACTGACTTTACACTGTAGCTTTATCACAGCATCTGTTAAATCAGGGCCTGTGACCAGCGGTGTGTTGCAGGGTTCGGTGCTTTTTGTCATTTATATAAATGATTTGGAGGTGAATATAGGAGAAATGGTTAGTAATTTTGCAGATGATACCAAAATTGGTAGCATAGTGGACAGTGAGGAAGGTTTTCTCAGAATACAATGGGACTTTGATCAGTTGGGCCAAAAGAGTGGCAGATGGAGTTTAATTTAAATAAATATGAGGTGTCGCATTTTGGTAAGGTAAATCAGGGCAGGACTTATACACTTAATGGTACGATCTTGGGGAACGTTGCAAACAAAGAGACCTTGGAGTTCAGGTTCATATTTCTTTGGAAGTGGAGTCACAGGTAGACAGGATAGTAAAGAAGGCGTTTGGTTTTTTTTGCCTTATTTGGTCAGTATATTGAGTATAAGAGTTGGAATGCCATGTTGCAGCTGTACAGGACATTGGATAGGCCATTTTTGGAATTTTGAGTTCAATTCTGGTCTATCTTATTTAAGAAAGATGTTGTTTAACTTGAAAGAGCTCAGAAAAGATTCATAAGGATGTTGCCAGGGTTGGAGGGTTTGAACTATTGTGAGGGGCTGAATGGACTGGAGTTATTTTCCCTGGAGCATTGGAGGCTGAGGGGTGACCTTATTGAGGTTTATAAAATCATGAGGAGCATGGATAGGGTGAATAGCCAAGGTCTTTTCCCTGGTTTGGGGGACTCCAGAACTAGACGGCATAGATTTAAGGTGAGAGGGGAAAGATTTAAAAGGGACATGAGGGGCAACTCTTTCCAACAGAGGGTGGTGCGTGTATGGATTGAGTTGCCAAAGGCAGTGTTGGAGGTTGGTACAATTACAACATTTAAATGGCATCTGGGTGAGTACATGAATAGGAAAGATTTAGAGGTATATGGGCCAAATGTTGGCAGAAAGGAATAGACTAATCTACAATATCTGGTCGGCATGGATGAGTTGGAATGAAGAGTCTGTTACCATGCTGTACATCCCCTTGACTCTATCATTCAGTACACATAGTTTGATAGGTCTAGTAGAGCAAAAAATAGGCATCGCTGAGGCCCTGTGAGCTATCCACAGTGGCAGAATTGTATTCATCCACAATCTGTAACCCAATGGTCCACAATATCCATCACCCTACAGTTACCATGCAGGAGTTTAGGAGGACAATGTAAAATGATATGTCAACCTGGTAAAGCCACAGCAGGGAATCACATGCATATAGAACAGCAGAAACTGAGGACAGTAACAATAGGAAGCAATCCTTCAACCAATGAATTAGATCTTAGCTCTGCAGTCCTACCATATCCAGCCATGAATTGTCATGGACAATTAAACAATGCACGAAAGGAAATGGCTCCACAAATATCTCCATTCCCAGTGGATGTGTGCATAGTACATCAATGAAGACAAATGAAGAACTTACATCCATCTTCAACCAGAAATTCCAAATGGAAGATTCATCTCAGCCTCCTCTTGAAGTTTTCAGCTATTATAGTTCAAGCCACAAGCTACCAATAATCAGGTAGATAGAGCAAAGACTATGAGCCTGACAAGTATCCTTTCAATAATATTGAAAACATGTGCTCCAAAACTGGCCATGCCGCAGGCCAGGCTGTTCCTACAGCTTCAAAAATAATATTCACACAACAAAATAGAAAATTACTGAGCTATGTCTTATACACAAGAAGCAGGTTAATTCTAATCCAGCTAATGAAGGTACCGTAAGCCTCCTATTAACTATCAGTTAAATGAAGGAAGGGGTCATCGACAATGCTTTCACGTGGCGGCACGGTGGCACAGTGGTTAGCATTGCTGCCTCATGGCGCCAGGGATACGGGTTCGATTGCAGCCTCGGCAACTGTCTGTGTGGAGTTTGCATATTCTCCCCGTGTCTGCGTGGGTTTCCTCCGGGCGCTCCGGTTTCCTCCCACAGTCCAAAGATGTGCAGGGTGGGTGGATTGGCCATGCTAAATTGTCCATAGCACCTAGGAATGTTTTGTTATGTGGGTTAGACATGGGAAATCAGGGATAAGGAAATGGGTCTCGATGGGATGCTCTTCGGAGGAGCAGTGAGGACTTGTTGGGCCAAATGGCCTGTTTCCACACTGTAGGGATTCTATGATTTCTATGATTTGCAAAGGAATAACCTTCTCACTAATGCTGAGTTTGAGTTCCAGTAGGATCACTTGGCTCCCGACCTTATTAAACCCTTTGTCCACACTTGGCAAAAAGTACTGAATGGGAAGAGGTGGGAATGACTGCCCTTAACAATAAGGCAATATTTGTCCAAGTACCTTCACAAGGACAAAGGAGTTCTGGCAAACCTGAAGTCAGTTGGTATCAGGGAAACTGCCGTCTGGTTGGAGCTGTACTGAGCACAAAGAAAGATACATATGATTGTAGGAGGTCAATTAATCAATCAATGCAAGCACTTCACTGCAAGAGATTCTCAAGAGATTATCCAAGCTCTAAACATCTTCAGCTGCTTCAAAAGTGACTTTCCGTCCATCATAATGACAGAATTGAGGATGTTTGTTAATAATTGCTTAATATTCAATGCCATTCACAACTCCTCACATGCTGAGGCAGTCCATTTCCAAATGCAACAAAACTTAGACAAATTTTAGGCTTGTGTTAATAAGTGGCAAGTATCATTCAGACTACCCAGGTGTCTGGCAATGACCACCTTCAACAAGAGAGAATCAATGCATGTATGTTTGATGCTCAGTAGCACCGCCATCACTGACTCCATCACTATCACTATCCTTGCGGGTACCATTCATCAAAAACTTAGTTGGATCAACCATGTAAATATTGTGGCTACAAGAACAGGTCAAAGGCTAGGAATTCTGCATCGAATAACTCACCTCCAAACTCACCAAAGTTGTCCCACGACCCAAAAGGGGAGTGTGTGACAGAATACTCTCCATTCGCCTGGATCAATAACAAGCAACAGGTTTGACATTATGCCAAACCAAACCATGCTTGATTGGCATCGCTTCCACCATTTAAACATTCTCCTCCATTTCCCACAGATGGCTGCAACAGTATGTACCATGTACAAGCTGCACTACAGTAACTCACCAAGGCTCCTTTGATGGTACCTGGAACATCTGCCACTTAGGGTAAGAACTATAGAAATAATGAACTACACCAGCGGGTTACCCTTCGAGCCACACGCCATCATGATATGGAACTATATTGCCTTCCTTTACTATGACCAGATTCAAATCCTGGAACTGCCTTTCTAAGAGCACTGGCTGTACTTGTACCAGATGGACTGCAGAGGTTCAAAAAGGTGGCTCATTACCACTTTTTCAAGGGCAATTAGGGAGGTCAATAAATTAGGCTTGGAGCTTGTCATTATTCTCCATGTTTTATAAAAGAATAAGACCATAATATTTTAATAGGAGTTCCTGTAACCTGGTGGATTTTACTTCTCATGGAGAAATCATTAAGCAAAATAACCAAGTTTAGCAAATTGCCCCCAAATTCAGAAACAACAAGATTTCACTTTTTGTAACCTTTACTTTAACACAAATCAGAATGAATGTACATTATGAATTATGATTATTCAACTACAAAGATTCAGTTTAAAGAGTTAATGCACATCTTAAAGAGCTGTAAGTTGAACAGTGAGGATGGCCTTAGACTACAAGAGGATGTAGATGGGCTTGTCAGATAGGCTGATCAGTGGTAAATGGAATTCAATCTGAATAACAGCGAGGTGATGAATTTGGGCAGGACAAACAAGGCAGGGGAATCTGTGACGAATGGTAGGACCCTGGGAAGCATGGCATGCATGTACAACAGTCCCTTAAGGTATCAGGACAGATCGTTAAGATGATGAATGTTACACTTGCCATTGTTAGCTGAGCCGTAGATTTTAAGAGCTGGGTAATTATCCTGGAACTGTATAAACTGTAGGTTAGGCCACACCTAGAGTATTGTGTGCAGTCCTGGAATCCCCCTTACCTTTCTAAACTCCACTGAGTACAGACCCAGAGTCCTGAACCACTCCTCATATGACAAACCCTTCATTTCTCAGATCATTCTTGTGAACACATCCAATGCCATTCCATCCTTCCTTACATATAGTCAGAAGACTGCTCACAATATTCCAAATGCCATCTTACCAGAGTCTTATACAGCCTTAGCAGTATATCCCTGTTCTTGTATTCCAGCCCTCTTGAAATTAATGCTACATTGCATTTGACCTAACTGCCAAGTGAACTTGCATGATAATTCAAGACAATCCCGAACTAGGAGTCTTGAAACCCTTTGTACTTCAGACTTCTGAAGCCTTTCCTCATTGAGAAAATAGTCTACATCTCTATTATTATAACAATATGCATAACCTCCCACTTTCCCACATTTTATTCCATCTGCTACTTCTTCGCCCACTCTCCTTGCCTGTCCAAGTCTTTCTGCAGTCTGCCTGCTTCCTCAACACTACTTGTCTCTCCACCTATCTTTGTGTCATCTGAACTTTAGCAACGATGCCCTCAGTTCCTTTATTCCAGATCATTAATGCATAATGTGAATAGTTGTGGTCCCAATACCTACCTCTGCAGAACTCCACTAGTCACTGGCTGCCACCTTGAAAAAGGTCCCTTTATCCCCATTCTCTGCTATATGCCAGTCAGCCAGTCCCTTATCTATGCTAGTATTTTTGCCTGTAACACGATGACCTCATCTCATTTAGCAGCTTCTTGTGTGGCATCTTGTCAAATGCCTTCTGGAAATCCAAATAGATCATATCCACTGGTTCTTCTTTGTCTAGCTCGCTCATTTTCTCCTCAAAGAATTCTAAAGAATTTATCAGGCATGATCTCCCCTAGACAAAACCATACTGACTCAATTGTACTTTACCATGCATTACAAGTACTCTGTAATCTCATCCTTAATAATAAGACTCCAAAATCTTACCAATGACTGAGGTCAGGCTAACTGGCCAAGAATATCCATTCCGCCTCCCTCCCCTTCTTAAACAGGTGTGTTACATTAGCCATCGCCCAGTCCTCTGGAATCCTCTCTGACTCCAGTGATACCTGAAAGATCACCCCAATGCCTTCACAATCTCTTCCACTATCTTCTACAGAACAGTGGCATGCAGTTCACCCTGTCCGTGTTCAGACCTTTTAGCTTTCCCAGCACCTTCTATATAGTGATGGCCACTACACTCAGGTCTGCCCAAGTCTCTTGAAGTTATGGTATGCTGCTGGTGTCTTCACTATATTGGTTTGATCAGTCTAGCACAGCAAAAATGAGCATCTTTGAAGCCCTTTGAGCCTTCAAGATCAGCAGAATTATATTCATCAACAATCTGTAAATTCATGGTTCACTACATTCTTCACCCTTCCACATGGTTCAGGACTTCCTCACCCTTCTATTACCATGTGAACACTGATGCAAAGTACCTATTCAGTTCCTCTGCCATTTCTTTGATCCCCAGTTCTACTTCCCCAGCCTTGTGTTCCCATGGTCCAATGTCCATCATTGCCTCTCTCCTACCTTTTATATATCTATAAAAACCCTCTCGATCTTTTATATTACTAGCTAGTTTATTCTTCATATTTCATCTTCTTCTACCATTTTGCTTATTCAGTTGCCTTTGCTAGCTTCTAAAAAATTCCCACTAATCACCCTAAGGCTTACTTAAGAACTTCATGGTGCTCTGCTAGCAGCTCACTGGTCCCAGATAAGGCCAATGGCCAGTGGCCGGCCCGGCCTACTTCTCTGGTTAGTGGGTAGGTGAGAAGAGAAGGAGTACCTCCTTAATTAGCCTCTCTGAGCCGATTAACTGCGCCCCCCTCCAGTATTGTAACCTGCCCCTTGGCTGCTCCCTCTTTTCTCCTCACGTGGCCTCTCAAACACTGGCCCCCACACACTCTCGCCAATGCTGGTCAGGTCTACAATGATACAAATGAACATTAACAGACTTTATCAAACATAACTATGTACCAAGGAAGTACATTCTTCAGACCCAGCTTCCCATTCCGAGTACTCGCTTCAATGTCCATGAATCTGTGTCAGAGATCTGAGATCACTTTCACACATAATTGAAAATCTCTTTCTGATTTCTCAGTCAAGAACGTCTCAGATATATTGGCTCCTTTTCGATCTTGGAAAAGTTTGAAACTTCTTTTGTGTTCATATGTGATTGAAGCTCTGCTTCAGTGCTTGACCTTTTTTTTTAAATTCATTCAGGGGATGTGGGCATTGCTGGCTAGGCCAGCATTTATTGCCTAATTACCCAGAGGGCTATTAAGAGTCAACAACATTGCTGTGTATCTAGGCCAGATTCCTTCCCTAAAGGAAATTAGTGAAGCAGAAGAGTTTTTCCCGATTAGTCAGCAATGGTCATCAGCAGGTTCTTAATTCCAGATTTTTTTGAAAATTGAATTGGGATTTGAAGATGCCCAGAACATTATGTGGACTCTGGATTGATAGTCTTGTTAAAATACCACTTGGCCATCACATCCACTTAAATGTTTCGGCATTTCCTGTTTGTGCATGTTTCTTGCACTTTACCTATAACAGTGGCAGGTGTTTCACCTTCAGCTAAGGTGCTTGCAGCTTTACCAAGCTCCTGTTTGCCTCTATCGAATTTACATGTGTGGTTGATGACAGCTGGGACTTCAGGATGCTGCTCTCTTTCTGCTTCCTTGTAGTGCTCCAGCCTTTGTAGCAGGGAAGCATTCTTCTACCTACTGTGCTTGCTGTTGTTAGCCACCCCTGATTCAAATGAATAAGTCAACAAATTTACCTCCTTGTTACCTCTTCAAAAAAAGGGGTGATTCTCCTCAGAAGTGATATCAGAGAGGTCATGAACAGTGTTTCAAAAATCTCACATCATAGGAAGATTCAGGACCCCTGTCTCCACCAAAGATGCATGGTAGCTTTAACCTTTACCTCTGTACCCTGAAATTTCACGCAAAAATGTTGACTGCTTTTTTGTAGCTGGTCACCTTTGTCTTTGCTGCCTTTTGTACTTGCCATTTCCAGCTTTTCTTTTGAAGGAAAATGTAGATTCTGCACAATTTTCTTTCAGTCCTAGGGATGGAGATTCTGTAATGGTGACTGATTTCTACTGCATTTTAGCCAGCTTCAGTCTCTTCTGTGACTGCGAAATGAAGAGTATTTAAAGCCATGCAAGCATCTCCATTTAATAAATAGATATGACTGCGAGTGGTATAGATGTTTTCTGCACATGCTTCTCCATAATAACCGCCTCCATTTTCATGGGTCTTGTCACTGGGTCAAAATCGTTGAGATTGCTCCCTAAACAGTGAGTCCCACCACAACAGATGGTGGAATTTGAATTCAATAAATAAAATCTGGAATTATTAATTAAGTGATGACCATGAAATCACTGTTGATTATCGGAAAAAACATCTCATTCACTAATGTCCCTCAGGGAAGAAAATCTGCCATCCTACACGTGACTCTGAACCAACAGCAATGTGGTTGACTCTCAATTGCCCTCTGAAATAGCTTAGCAAGTCTTTCAGTTGTACCAATCACTGCAAAATCTCAAAGAAATGAAACAGATGAATCACCTGGCATTGACCTGGACACTAGAAAACCCAACAGCAGAAACAGCCCCGTCGATCCTGCGAAGTCCTCCTTACTAACATC
Organism: Rhincodon typus; assembly: GCF_021869965.1. Lineage (NCBI taxonomy): Eukaryota > Metazoa > Chordata > Chondrichthyes > Orectolobiformes > Rhincodontidae > Rhincodon > Rhincodon typus. Next base: position 68,454,066 of record NC_063337.1, read on the forward strand.
TGGGGGCTAATGCCACAATTGGGAGAGCTGTCTCACAGACTAGTCAAGCAACAGCCTGGCATTGTCTATAAAGTATGGTTCTGTGAGTATGACTATGTTCCTGACATCACCATCACCATCCCTGGATATATCCTGTCCCACCAACAGGATAGACACAGCAGAGGTGGCGACAGAGTGGTATAAAGTCAGGCAGGAGCTGTCCTGGGAGTTATCAACATTGCCTCCGGACCTCATGAAATCACATGGCTCGAGGTTAAACATGTGCAAGGAAACCTCCTGCTGATTACCATGTACTGTCCTCCCTTGGCTGATGAATCATTACTCCTCCATGTTGAACAACACTTAGAGGAAGTACTGAGGATGGTATAGGCATAAAATGTACTCTGGGTGGAGGATTTCAATGTCCACGGCCAACAGTAATTCAGCAAAAGTACTACAGATCAAGCTGGTCTGGTTATAAAGAACAGAGCTGCTAGACTGGATCTGCGGCAGGTGGTGAGGGAACCAACAAGAGGGAAAAACATACTTGACCTCATCTTTACCAATCTGCCAGCTGCAAATGCATCTGTCCATAACAGTATTGGTAACCATGAACACCACAGGGTCCTCGTGGAGTCGAAGTCTGCTTCACATTGAGAATAACCTCCATCATGTTGTGTGGCACTATCAGCATCCGTAATGAGACAGACTTCGAACAGATCTAGCAACTCCAGACTGGGTATCCATGAGATGCTGTGAGCCATCAACAGCAGCAGAATTGTACTCCAGCACAAACTGCAACCTCATGGCCCGGTAGATCCCGTACTCACTAACATCAAACCAGGAGCTCAACCCTGGTTTAAGGGAGAGTGCAGGAGGACATGCCAGGAACAGCATCAGGCATTCCCAAAGATGAGGTGTCAACCTGGTGAAGCCACCAAACAGGACTAATTGCATGCCAAACAGCATAAGCAGCAAGTGATAGACAGAGCGAAGTGATCCCACAACCAATGGATCAGATCTAAGTTCTGCAGTCCAGCCACTTCCAGTCGTGAATGGTGGTGGACAATTAAACAGCTCAGTGAAGGCGGCGGCTCGACAAATATCCTCAATGACGGAAGTGCCCAGCACATCATTGCAAAAGATAAGGCTAAAGCTTTCACAGCAACCTTCAGCCTGAAGTGCCAAGTGGATGATCCATCTTAGCATCCTCCAGTGGTCCCCAGCCTCATCAATCCCAGTCTTCAGCCATTTCGATTCACGCCACATGATATCAAGAAACAGTTGGAGACACTGGACACCGCAAAGGCTACAGGCGCTGACTACATTCCGGCGATAGTACTGAAGACTTGTGTTCCAGAACATTCCGCTCCCCTAGCCAAGTTGTTCCAGTACAGTTACAACAATGGCATCTACCCAACAATGTGGAAAATTGCCCACGTATGTCTTGTACACAAAAAACAGGACAAATCCAACCCAGCCAATTACTATCCCATTGGTTTACTCTCAATCATCAATAAAGTGATGCAAGAGGTCATCAACAGTGCTATCAATCAGCACCTCCTCAGCAATAACCTGCTCAGTGACACCCAGGTAGGGTTCTGCAAGGGCCACTCAGCTCCTGACCTCATTACAGCCTTGGTTTAAATATAGACAAAACAGGTCCATGGACAAACATGGACAAAAGAGCACTAAATGAATTCCAGACATCTTGGGGGTTATCATTGACCAGAAACTCAACTGGACTCACCACATTAACACAGTGGCTACAACAGCAGGTTAGAGGGTGGGAATACTGTGGCGAGTAACTCATCCCCTGACTCCCCCAAAGCCTGTCCATCATCTACAAGGCACAAGTCAGGAGTGTGATGGAATACTCCCCTCTTGCCTGGATGAGTGCAGCTCCAACAAGACTCAATAAACTTGACACCATTCAGGACAAAGCAACCTGGATGATTGGCACTACATCCACAAGCATCCACTCCCTCCACTACTGATGCTCAGTAGAGCAGTGTACACTGTTTAGAAGCTGCACTGCAGAAATTCCCCAAGTTCCTCGGACAACATCTTCCACACCCACAACCACTTCTATCTAGAAGGACAAGGGCAGCAGATCTATGGGAACACCACCATCTTCAAATTCCTCTCCAAGCCATTCACCAATGTGACTTGGAAATATATTGCTGTTCCTTCACTGTCGCTGGGTCAAAATCCTGGAACTCCCTCCCTAATGCCACTGTGGGTCAGCACACAGCAGGTGAACTGCAGCAGTTCAAGAAGGCAGCTCACCATCACCTTCTCAAGGGCAACTAGGGATGGCAATAAATGTTGGCCAGCCAGTGACACCCATGTCCCACAAAATGACAAAGAAACAGACTGCAGACTCAATACCACCTTCTCAAGTGTAATGAGGCATGGGCTTTGAGTGCTGGACTTATCGGTGATGCACACATCCTACGATCAAATTTTAGCAAGACTGCACTTCAGGCCCTTCAATGCCTAATGATGAAGGAAAACAGTGCAAGGCTGTATTTGCAAAGCTAATGATGGAGAAGAGCAACTTGGACTACAACTTTTCAACTTCTGCATTTTATCATGCATCTGGTCCTCCCTCAATGTAACTATACCATATTTTGGTAAAGTGAGTTCCATTAGCATCAGTCTTATTCTGATAGTCAAGTCTGGTCCAACATTTTTTAAAGCCAAATTTCCATTAAAATTAATTTTTAGTTATTTATTCTTTCACTGATTGTGGGCATTGATGGCAAGGCCAGCGTTCATTGCCATCTCTAACTGGCCTTGAGTGGCTCAAAGGTCACTTAAGAGTCAATCATATAATCGTTTGTCTGGAGTCACATGTGGAGTACATCAGGTAAGGATGGGAGATCCCATTACTGAATCCAGTGTGTTGTTAAGTCATATTTTAATGGTACCATGACAGGGAATAATGTTCAATTGCAGCTTTATTAATTGAAATACAATTCTATCGGTTGCTGTGGTGAGGTATGAATCCAAATCCCTACAGCATTAGCCTGAGTGTCCAGATTACTATGCCATAAAAATGGCAGCATTTTTATAGCACTGGAGAGATTCAAACATGCAACACTTTATTAATAAAGGGATATCATCTTCATTAAACTACAGACATTGTGATTTTGTAAGTATGTTTTAATCTGTTTGTTACTAATATCTCACAAACACAATTTCAAATCCCATGATTATTTCTGCACAGAAACACACTGCTCAAGAAGAACTTACCACAATGTAATCACACTATTTCCTATGATACAAACATTTCTAGCTATTGTTCTATATTTAACATTAACATTTCCATAGCATATAATTCTTACATGGCTGCATTTTTCAAACCTGTTAATTTTATGTTCAATTATTATTTTTTGATCTGAATGGAATTATTACTGCATAGCTGGCAAAAGCATTTAACAGTAATTATTGCAATAATTTTGTTCAGAATGAGAAATGCTATATTTTTCTGTATCCAAAATAATAAATGACATGTCGAACATTTTCAGGTATGTTAATTAGAGGCAGAAGGATTAGAGAATGACATGATATCAGGTCAAACCTGTGGAAAGTAGTGCCTAAATACAGCAAACTGACATCAGTTTTAATGTTTTAAAAATAAAAAAAGCACAAAATATGGGAGAGATTGTTGTAATTATTGTAGCTAATAACAATTAACTGCATACATTGCAATTAACCAGGAATCAAACCAATTGGATGCTCAGATTAATCCAGATTAATATGATTTAACATAAATTAAATTTTGCTGCTATTGCCTGGTTGGGTGGGTATGGAATCCATTAAATTAAAGCAAACAACTTCTGGAGTTGAAAGCTTGAAAAGTTTACAGATTTTTTTTCAATTTTAGCATGGGAACTTAACCTCTCCATGTGGATCTACATTGGACAAGCTTGGGTGAAATCATATTCAATTGCGACATCTATTTGAACCAAAGATAGTTTGTCGACTTCCTCAAGTAACAAAAAAAGGTCCTTTTTCCAACTGGCCACTTTCCTACAGTCATAATTCAGTCTGCAGTAAACTGTCAAAGAAGGGCGAGAACTCAACCACGTGGAGGACTTAGCTGTGCAGTCAAGCAATCTTCAGAAATGCAAATAGATTACTCAACTCCAATAGTATAAGCAGTGTGAAAGTCACAAATATTTTATGCATGAATATAAAAGTCTAATATTTGGAGCTTGCTTTACATGATAAAAAAGAATGCTGGCTTTTTCTGGCTGTATCTAAATACAAAACCACTTAACTTTTCTTTCCTTTCACTTAGAAAAACCCATCCTGCCTATAAACATTGTGGTGTTTGAAACTCACATCTGCTTGCCTGGGTTTTAATTTTCCATTGAATGTTAATAATCAATTGATTTCACATTTATTAACTCAGCAAAGTGTTTAATTGGTTTTGGGAAGATATGAGTTAAGAAATATTTTTGGCAATTTGGTGTGTTTGTTTCATTGTTGATGTCCAAAAAGTACTGAAAATGCCTTCAACATTACGACAAGGCAGAGTTATACAAATGCAGCCATAAATTTTTTGCTCATACGGTTTGAATCGCCCAAGCCAGCAGTGTAAGTAAGAAACATCTGTTGTCATTGAATATGTTGAGATACTTATTAAAGTGAACAACAGAGCAATCTCTTACCCTTTGTCAATCAATATCAGTCTTTAATATTCAAGATTTTTCTTTAACCTTAGCAGTGTTCCATTTAAGCAAAACTTTAAATAAGCATCTTGTAACAAAAAATTGGCATTTTGGGTAGGACTTTTGTGGCACAGTGCTAATGCACCTACCTCTACGCTAAGTGACCTGGGTTCAAGTCCTATCTGCTCCAGAGGTGTGTAGTAGCATCTCTGAACATGCCATTTAGAAAATATCTTGATGAACATTTTGGGCAGGGGTCATGTCGTATTGTAGTAGTTTCCCTACCTCTGAACCAAATGGCCTGTGTTCAAGTCCCAACTGCTCCAGAGGTGTGTAATAACATCTCTAAACAAGTTGATTAAAAAACAAAGTAGCCATATGATCTGAAATACTTGGAATTTTCAATTCTGAAAATTACAGATGCTCCTTTCCAAGAGAGTGCGCATGGCAGGGCTCTTGTGGTGCAGTGGTAGTGTGTCTACTACTGGGCCAGGAGGCCTGGATTCAAATTCCACCTGCTCCAGAGGTGTGTAATGACATTTTCTACTGTGGTGTAACTCTTGTTCAAAGGATGCAAAATTGCAATAAGCTTCGAGCAATGGATTCCTACAGTGGTTGTCTGTGTTAGAATGACTGAACATTTTTCCATTTTATTCCTCTCTCTTGTCAGGTAGTTACTTCATTAGATTTGCTCCTTGAGTTACAAGAAGTGAAGGGAACGAATTGAGATGAAGTAACTGGCTAACTATAAAGATAGGATGTTGAATAGATTTCTTTACCTAATAGGGGTCTTGGTGGGGCACTGAATAATAAAAAAAGCTTTCTCCTGAGACTTGAGATTGAACAGACAGAAGAAAATATTTACTTGCTGCAACCTCTCCATCTCCTAAAGGAACTGAGTTTAAACAATTCTATGTTCTACACACAACTTCTGCACATTCAATGAAAGAAAGAAAATTAGAGGGTGAAACACATTCCACAATTTATCTATTAGCTTAATGAGCATAAAAAGTACCAAAATATTTTTCAACTGATAACAGAGTCATACAATAAACTAAATTATAGCTGAAAGGCCAAAATCATTTCTGATTTTTTTAAACATCCTGCCAAGCTTTTTCGTATGCAGAGTGGCTTATTAATCCTGATTAACTGCCTGCAGGTTTTCTACTGGAAACTGGACTAGAAAGTCCTGCCCATCTGAGCAAGTAGATGCTACAATCTCCTGAACTCAGCAGCGCCACACAAGGAGGCTGTGGCTGCTACAGAGACATTGCCACCCCAGGGACATTATGACAGCAGCCTCTGTGGTTGCCTCTGAATAGTTTTGATCTAGCTCCTATTTCAACTTCACCCAACACCTCTCCTCACCCCCTATCCTCCCAGAACAAATGTCTGAACTTCCAAGGCACTTTTTCTCCCCTCAGGGTGGAGTTTCATTAGTTGGGAATTGTCCCAACTTTGCGTTCCCTAACTGGAAGCAGAAATTCAGGCTGACCTACATCTTTAAACTACCCAAGACCACAAGTGAAACCATGATATGAGAAGCATGATATAACACAAAGGCAAAACATGCAAATTTCAAATACAACTCCAAATTACAGACTACTGACCTGGTAATACCTGTAACAATACTCAATTAAGACCAAATGTACTCAGTTATGGAAACAAACCTTTCACATATGGCTACATATCCTTTCATATACAATCAAGCAAAATCTCTGGGGAACTTGTCAGATGTCATAAGCTGGAAAGGTGAAGGGAAAGAACTGCAGACAAAATTAAAATGGCCATGAAGCAGAAACAAAGATTTCCCACAACACTAATAGGACAATTTAATGAAAAAGCATTGCCCACAACATTAAAAGAAATGCCTGCATTCAAAGGCTGCCTTATCACATCACTTTCAGAAAAATCTCAAAGTGCTTCAGAGGGACTGCATTGCTTTGGAGATATAGTGAATGTTGTTATCTAATGAAAAAAAAACTGGCATTTTGCTCACAAGATACCACAAGCAGCAGTGAGCAATGGGATGAAAAGGCAATGAATCTGTTTTTTGGTGATACTGCTGCAGGGAAGAGGCATAGGTTAGTGTGCACCTTGTCTTCAGTAATAAAGGTTAAGAACAGATAAGCAGGCACATCTGGGATAAAGTGGGCAATGGATTGGGGTGTAGAGGAGATTTGAGGTGAGATGTTTTAACTCAGGGGGCACCAGCAGTCTGAAACTCTGCCTGAAAAGGTGGATTAATCAAAAAAATCTTGTATCATTTAAACAATATTTAGAAATTTTTTTGAGTGCTGTAGCCTCCAGGGATTTGAGACAACAGTTGGAAAGTGAGATGCACGTAGTTATATCTTTGTTGACTGATGTAGACACGATGGGCCAAATGGCTTCCTTCTGCACTGTAAATGTTTATGACTCTACAAGATTGGAATGAATTGGGAGGGTTATGTCTGACTGGGAGGAAATGGACAATAAAGGAAGCTTACATTCAATGTTTGCATTTTCTGGTGTGTTGAGGGCTTGGAGACTGTGGCTGAGTTTTGTGCCTTGATACTGCTATTTCAAGAGTAAAACAACATATTTTAGCAATGGAACTGTTCCAGGCCAAGAATAAGCATGACAAAAAGTAAATGAAGCGGAAGGGAGGACAGACTCTGAACTTGTGTGCCACATAAATCTATATGATTGATTTGTAATGATAATATATTTTAAGATTGTTAATAGCACAGTCTGATTAGTATAATCCAATTTGTTAAAAGGAAAAAAAAAAAAAAAATTCTTTGGAATAAAGAATAGATTTAAACTCTATATTTTCAAAAGGGTGCTATGGCCCAATGGTCGTCCCCCTGCACTCTATCCACAAGGCGTGTGAGTTTTTTTTTGGGTTGCAGGTGTCACTGGCTAGGCTAGCAGTTATTGCCTGTGCCTAATTTGTCCCCAGGGCAAATAAGAGTGAACCACGTTGCTGTGGGTTTGAAGTCACATGTAGACCAGACTAGGTAAGGATGGTAGGTTTCCTTCCCTGAAGGGAATAACATTAGTGAACCAAATGGGTTTTTATGACAATGAAGTCGCATTAGCCTAGTTTCTTTTTACTGAATTCAAATTTTACCATCTGCCATGGAGGGATTCAAAGCTGTGTTCAGAACATTAGACTGGGGTTCTAGATTTCTAGCTGAATGACTTTATCACTATGCCATCACCTTTCACAAATTAGCTCTACAGAACATCCTGAACAGAATAAAATATCCCAACTGCTTGACTGACCAAAGGAAGGAAATCAATACTGACCAAGCGTAAGGAAAGAACGAGGCATGGCCCAAAGAAATCAAATATTAGGACAGTTTGAAAAGGTTTCATAAAAGGAGTTTTTTCAGGCTAGGAAGGTGCTGTCAACAATGGTGAGGTGAGTAGGACATTTATTTGGCTAATATCAGTTTAGAGTGTGAGCATAAACATTGGTCTAGATTGTCATGGAACTATGGACACTCCATGGATTATCCAAAATGGTGCACGCAATCCTGATCTGAAGACACAGAATCATAGAATTGTTACAGTGCAAAAGGAGGCCATTCAGCCCAAAATGCCTGCACAGGTTATATTAGCTAAAACCGATCTCCTGCCTTTACCCCAAACCCTGCACACTACTTCTATTCAAATAAATATTGAATGCCTCCTTAAATGGTGCATTTGAACCTACCTCAACCACATCTCCAGGCTGCACAGTCCCCCACATTCCTGACAAATAACAGTTGAACAGGTTGGACCTGTTTCCATTGTAGTTCAAAAAAAAATGAGAGGTGACTTAATTGAAGCATTCAAGATCCCAAGGGGAATTATAGGGTGAGTATCTAGAGACTGTTTCCTCTTGTGGAATGCTTAGAATAATGGGAGGCAGTTTGGGAATAACAGCTCTTCCTTTTAAGATGGCAATGAGGAAAATTCTTTTTCAATGTTTAACTTGTGGAATTCTCTATGGGAAAAGGGAAAAAGGTCATCTGACATCATGAATACCTACTCCAAGGTCACTGGTCAAGAGGAATCAGACAATTGATTGACACAGTGTAAGCTACCATCTGCTAGCAATACGGTTCATTAACAAGTGCCCAGGTCAGAAGATGGTCCTCGTTAAGCAGTCCTCATCAGGGAACCGTCTTCTCCAGAGGTAAGACGGACCTGAAGATGAGAGGGAAGACTCAAGGAAGTGTTTCCTAACACCTTGATTAGAGAGCAGGATCCTGCCTTCCCAATTTTATCAAGACCAATACATTCGGGCCAAGCTTGTTTATTCATTGGTATCAGTGAACCATCCCCAACTGTCACAGTTGTATACTTTTCTATACCTGTCTAATTAACTAATGTATGATATCTAAACTGCCACTTTTTAAATAAACTATCTGAAAATTGTTTCCAAATGGCCAACTGCCTTTATTAGTTAACAGGAAATACAGCCCGTGCAAAATCAACACACATTAAACACAGTAGGGAGTCTGATCAAATCATAAATGAAAATATACATGCTCAAGATCTGAAGTTTTCAAAAGAATAACATTGAAATTCTAATTAAGTAGACTTATGTACCTCAATATTTTAACATTTAAATTATAGCTAAAATTTCAAATTAGTTGTTATCCTTGTCTTACTTAAGCTCTGGATTGACTATCTGGAGTTACTCTGTGTAACTAATTAGGACCAAGTTGAGGCAATAATGTCAGCATCATCCAATTACATTTAGTTTTTATAAAAATGTCCTGAAGAAACAGCTTGGAAAATCCAGTACTTACATAACTGGCCAATGACCTCAGTGAACATATTTATGTGATCAAATGCCACAAACTGAAAACACAGAAAGGCAATAATGATTGGTGCTAAGAAAATAAAGTTCCCACCTAGGGCACTGCACATGAGAACAATGTGTATTTGGTTGTACCGGTTGTGCAAAAACTGCTCAGGCAAACATTCTGAATGATGGATATAATACGCTACTCTGTAGGCTACCCTGCAATTCTCTGCCAAAGAACATGCTGAGGGCAATTTTAATGTGCTATGTGGCTTATTTTCCTTCCACTGGCACATGAAATGCATTTCCAAATTTCACTTACATAACACTGTACCCATACGTGGACCGTAATGAGTTTTACACACTCCTCGTAAATGCAAGTTGAGGTGGAGCAGAGGAACTAAGGATTTCAGAGCACAAATACATCAATCAATAAAAGTACCATCGCAGGTAACTCCAACAGCATAAAGAGGCAAACAAAACATTGAATTTTACTTTCAGAGAGACAGAATTTAAAAGTAGGGAAGTTGTGTTCAACCTGGACCTCATCACTTTGGGGCAGCACTGCTGCCTCACAGCACCAGGGACCCAGGTTCGGATTCCACCCTCGGATGACTGTCTGTGTAGAGTTTGCACATTCTCCCCGCGTCTGCGTGAGTTTCCTTCGGGTGCTCCGGTATCCTCCCACAGTCCAAAGATGTGCTGGCTATGTGGACTGACCATGCTAAATTGCCCGTAGTGTTCAGGAGTATGTAGATTAGGTGGGTTATAGGGAGATGGGTCTGGATGGGATGCTCTGAGGGTAGGTGTGGACTTGTTGGGCCGAAGGCCTTGTTTCCACGCTGTAGGGATTCTATGAGTTCTTGAGAGTATTACATGCAGTTCTGGTCATGTTATTACAACAGGAGGTATTGGGGGCTGGGCTTCCCAAATTTACGAGAATGATAGTAGAAATGCCTGGATTTACATATCAGAGAAAAGTAATAAGCTGGTTTTCTTTTTTCTTGATAATGAAGGCTGATGGAGGTATTTAAATTTATTAAAGATTTCACTTGGATGGATAGAGAGAGAATATTTCCACTTGTGGAGAAGTGCATAACTAGCAGCTATTAATTTAAGTCTAGCACCAAGAATTGCAGTGGGAAATTCAGAAAACAATGTCTTTACCCAAGAAGTGCTGGGAATATGGAATTTGCTGTCAGAGGGATTTGTTTAAAGTGAATGGTATAGATGCATTTAAGGGGATATTTCACGAGCAAATGAGAGAACAAAATAGAGGGACACAATGATTAATTTAGATGGGGAAAGAGGAGTGAATGCTCAAGTGGGACATAAACATTGCGTGGACAAGTTCAGTTGAATGGCCTGCTCCTGTAGCATATGATCTATCTATGTAATCCTATATATGATGGATGTCAACAGAATTTTGAAAACTAAATGGCTTAGAGTTAGTGTGAGAAACTGACGTTGTAGATCAGCTAGGATCTTGTTGAGGAGCACCACGTAGAGAATTTATGGAGGACTCTTAAAGGTCTGCATCTGCTCTTATTTCTTACACTCTTCAGTTTTCTGCCAGTATGAACCAGAACTGTATAACAAGCAGCACATTAAACAATAATCATAATTGATGATGCTTTGCTGAAGAATCGTTGGATCTGCTCGAATGTTTAAGCCAGATTTTCCTCTGTGGAAGTTTGATCAGGTCTTTATTTGTGACCAGTTTCATTGTGCTTCAATTCTAGTTTTTTTGCTAGAGACACTTTTTTTTCCCTCCCCCAATGCCTACAAAATACTCCCAATGCTATTGAATGGCTCCCGACAACTGGACATAGAACTGTCAGTGATGTGACTTTGGGTACATATGGAGATTGGATGTTATGGGGGTTAGGTGAGAGTTAGAGGTAGCATGATTGATTTGAGTGGGCATGCAGCATTGCTGAGGGCTGAGATTTAGGTTTAGATTTATTTGAAAGTATGTTGGGAGCTGGGCTACTGTGTTGGAGAATTGAGGCAGGTCTTCCAACCATCCTGTCTCTGCACTCTCACATCTCAGGCACAAATATTAAAAAAAATTGCAAACCTTACCCATGTGTGAAAAGTCAACTGTGCTGGTGTCATGACAGTGATAAATTATAAACTATCCATTTTGAATTTATCATCATCTTATGGTAGTACCTGGGATCTGGTGTAACAGAAAGCACAGACGTTTTTCAAAAAGGAAAAAGCAATGACCCAAACGTGGCTACAATGACCATTTGACCACAGGCTGAGTGAAGTTTCATGAAACCATCAATAAATAAAATTCAGTCAGAAGTAAAATTAATCTGTTTTCAAAGAGTTGGAATCCAGATATTCAACTCCTGTCTGATTCTCACCCTTATGGGAAATTTGCATGTTGTAGATTAAATAAACATTACCTGTAATAATCCACCTGGAATCAAAGATTTGTTAAAATGGAAAAGGAAGCTATTTAATCCATTGTGTCTGCATTGGCACCCTGAACAAGCATAAATAATCACTTTGTGTCATTCTCCCACGCATTCCCCACACTACTACATTTTTTTTTCTATTTATAAAATGTAAATAATGCTTTCTTAAATACCTTGATTGAACCTAACTCCATGACACTTTCAGGCAGTGCGTTTTAGTACGTGAAAAGTTTTTCTTCCTCCCATTACGTTTATTTCTTTTGCAGATCACTTTAAATCTGAGCCCACTTTACAAATGGGAACAATTTCTCCCTGTCCAATCTATCCAAAGCTCTCAAAATTTTGGCAACATTTTTCAGATCTCCTGTTACCATTGCCATCTCCAGGGAAAACAGTCCCATCTTTTCCAATCCATCATCAGAACTGAAGCTTCTATTCCCTGGAGGTATTCTTGTAAGCCTTTTCTGCATTCTCTTCAATCCATATAGAACCCAGACATTGAAATACCCAAAGACAACAAGGTGCAGAGCTGCATGAACACAGCAGGCCAAGCAGCATCGTAGGAGCAGGAAGGCTGACATTTTGGGCCTAGACCCTTCATCAGAAATAAATAGGGAGAGAGGGGCAGGCGGATAGAAGATGGATAGAGGAGAGGATAGGTGGAGAGGAAACAGACAGGTCCAAGAGGCGGGGATGGAGCCAGTAAAGGTGAGTGTAGGTGGGTAGTTAGGGAGGGGATAGGTCAGTCCAGGGAGGACGGACAGGTCAAGGGGGTGGGATGAGGTTAGTAGGTAGGAGATGGAGGTGCGGCTTGAGGTGGGAGGAGGGGATAGGTGGGAGGAAGAACAGGTTAGGGAGGCGGGGACGAGCTGGGCTGGTTTTGGGATGCGGTAGGGGGAGGAGAGATTTTGAAGCTTGTGAAATCCACATTGATACCATTGGGCTGCAGGATTCCCAAGCGGAATATGAGTTGCTGTTCCTGCAACCTTCGGGTGGCATCGTTGTGGTTGTGTCTCCCTAACTCCCCACCTACACTCACCTTTACTGGCTCCATCCCCGCCTCTTTGACCTGTCTGTCTCCTCTCCACCTATCTTCTCCTCTATCCATCTTCTATCCACCTCCCCCTCTCTCCCTATTTATTTCAGAACCCCCTTCCCCTCCCCCATTTCTGATGAAGGATCTAGGCCCAAAACGTCAGCCTTCCTGCTCCTGTGATGCTGCTTGGCCTGCTGTGTTCATCCAGCTCTGCGCCTTGTTGCATTAAATTCTTGATGTGGTCAGAGGTTGAAAAGAGGGGAGCCAACTCACCCCCTCTACACCTACTGTAACATTTGGCAAAGGAACAGATGGGCCAGATCCACACTTCAGGGATACAAAGGGTGCAGGTTAGGTTTGTTCAAGTCCACGAAAAAATCTGCCTTTTGATTTCTTTGTGGCCGAAAAGACAAGGTGTTGTAAAGGTATCAAATGATTGAAAGAGCTCTTCGGTAGCAACCAAAGTTTTGGAGACTATTCCATATACCCTATTTGATCACCAAGTCATTAGCTCAACTAAGGTTGATAAAAAGCATATATAAGTGACAATACTGCTCTTGACTTGATTATTTTGTAATAGGCCGCTGGCATGTGAAATGATAATTGTGTCACACTGATTTCTCAACTTGTTTTAAATTCCAATCAGTATGTTATTTCCAACTTTGGATATTTCCTCTTGCTCTCAAATTTGTCACAAAAAATACTTGGAGATTATCGGTGAGCAAGTTGCTCTTGTGTTTGTAGGTTTAAATGGACTCCAGTCTGCTCCAATATCCTTCTTATGAATCTACTTGATCACTGTTTATGATCAAGGGATTATTATTATGTTACTATGTTAAAAAAATACCAAAATTATGTTAAGACACCTGGTTAATGATTTGATACTTGAAAACTGATCTCTAATGGCAATGAAAAATTCACTGCTACAAAATCTCCACCCCCAGATGGCAGCAGAGTAGGATGCTCCAATCTCCGTTCCTCTGCTCAGCAATTCCTTTCCCTTTCCCTTCCATTTTTCTTCTCTTCATAGCTTTTCTTGTCATCCACCCATCTCCCTACCAGGAGAATGGAGTCGAGGAGCGCCAAGTCCAGCAAGCACTGGCCGAGTCCCACCGCAGAGCGAGCACGGGCCGGGTCCCGCGGCAGAACAGAGCGGGCATGGGTGGGGTCTCGCAGCAGAACAGAGCGAGCACGGGCCGGGTTCTAAAGCAGCAGCAGAGCGAGTCCTGATGGGAGGTCAGCATGTGGAGGCAGTGTTGCCTCATGCTCTCGGGCCTGCAGGCACGGTCTGGAACTTGAGTACTTATGGTTACTTGTTATCATTGTGGACTTTTTCACTGTTTCATGGTAATCTATAATCATCTTTACTCTGTAACAACACTATTATTTACTCTAAGATTTGTACACCATTAACGACAGTCATTGTAAAAACTTTTCAATGTACTCCTGTACTAGAGTACATTTGACAAGAAAGGATGTTCTATTCTATTATATATAATTCCAAATAAGTTAGATGCAATACTTTGAGTTAAGCCATGCTAATACCAGAAAGTAGTATAATTAGAGCAAACTGTTGTTGCATCTCATGTTGATAATATTGTCATCCTCAGCTTTCTTTAGATACCACTTATTCTTCATTGAACACAATTTGTATTGCACATAGAATATAGAACATAGAACAGCACAGCACAGGAATGGGCCCTTCTGCCCACGATGTTGGTGCTGAACATAACGACAAATTACTAAAATCCTTATAGGCAACATCCCTGCTCTACCCTCACAGATCACCATCGTCACCTCCTTGAAAAATTCAATCCAGTTAGTCAGACATGACCTGCCCCACACAAAGCCATGCTGACTGCCCCTAATTAGGCCATATTTTTCCAAATGTACGTAAATCTTATCCCTGAGAATTCTGTCCAATAGCTTCCCAACCACAATGTGAGACTCATCGGTCTGTAGTTTCCTGGATTATTCCTATTTAGCTCTTGAACAGAGGAACATTATTAGCTACTCTCCACTCCTCTGGGAACTGTCCAATGGCTTTTGAGGATACAAAAGTTCTTTATCAAGGCCCCAGCAATCTTCTCCCTTGCCTCCCTCAGTAGCTTGGGGTAGGTAAAATCAGCCCTGGAGACTTATCCACTTTAAAGCTCTTCAAGAGACCCTACGCTACTACTTTCTTGATCCAAAATGCCCTAGCATTTTAGCATGCTCCACACTAACCTCACTATCCTCCATATCCTTCTCCTGAGTGAATACCATAGCAAAGTACTTATTTATAGTCTTGCCCACATCCTCCTTCTCCAAGCACAAGTTCCCTCCTTTATCCTTGAGTGGTTCTACCCCCTCCCTGCCCTCTTGTTTTTAGTGTATGTATGTAATGCCTTGAGATTCTCTTTAACCCTATTTCTCAATGCCAAATAAGTTAGATGCAATACTTTGACTTAAGCCATGCTAATACTAGAAAGTAGTATAATTAGAGCAAACTGTTGTTGCATCTCATGATGATAATATTGTCATCCTTTTATTTTAAAACTACCACCTCAGATCATTTTGTCCACAATGATTTGTTGTTAGGATTGTCCAGTTCAGAGTAGAAGTTCATCTTCACCTTACTTGTCATCAGTAAGAGATATTCACTAATGACTACATAATGACAAGCTTTTCTTTGTGGAAGACAGGTGGTCATGAATCTTCCATTTATGCAAAAAGACATTTCTGTAGCAGTGGTAGAAACTGATGATCCAGACAACTGATGCAGCTAAATCCAAAATGTGAATTTGCAATCTTCCCCAAAACTTGAATCTGTTATGTTATGTTCTTATTATACGTTACACCTCTGGCCTTCTAAAACTTTTTACATTATTGTTCTTTGTTCTTGATTTATAACAATGCTTCATTTAAATAGTGACTGTCAGCAGATTCATTAAACTCTATCCTATTAGATGTTGTGCAGAATTATAGACCACAGAATGGAGGCCATTAAGCTCATTGTGCATGTTCTAATAGCTTTAAAATGCTATCCCTGTTTTTCTCTCTTCACTCTCAAATGTTGTCCCTTCGAGCAGTTATATTTTCCCTTTTCAAAGTTACTAATTAATCTTCCTTTCTTTCAGGCAGTGTACTTTAGATATATACCAAAAATTTAAATTGTTGTGCACATATTCAAGTGCACATATTCAGGTATACTACAGCTACAGAGATAGTAGGAACTGCAGATGCTGGAGAATCTGAGATAACAAGGTGTAGAGCTGGATGAACACAGCAGGCCAAGCAGTATCAGAGGAGCAGGAGAGCTGACGTTTCGGGCCTAGACCCTCCTTAAGGGGGCATGGACAAACAAATTCAAGGTTAGCACATCGAAGACAGAAAGAGCTTATGAAAACCAACAAGGTCAACATTTGTTGCCCATCCCCACTTGCCTTTGAATGGAATGGTTTGCTTGGGCCATTTCTCAAGAGGGCATTTCTCAGTCAGCCACGCATTGCTGTCGGTCTAGAGTCATCTGCAGGCCAGACCGGGATAAGAATGGCAGATTTCCTTCCCTGGTGAACCAGATGGGTTTTTACAACAATAACTGGTAGCTTTGTGATCACCACAACTGGCACCAGGTTTTCATCCATTGAATTCATAGTTCGCCAGCTGAGGTGTTGAGGTTTGAACCCAGCTT
>NC_063337.1:68471047-68525420 GCF_021869965.1 Rhincodon typus
ACACCTCGTTATCTTGTACTACAGCTACATACCTCTTTATTCAAATCACATTGTGGTGGTTCTGTTGAACAAGCTATAGCATCTAAGTAGTACCTGAATGTGAAATTTGACAATACTCAGTTCTTCAGACAATCAAATTGGACAACCAACATCTGCCAGCCATCCTCTCAGTTATTACAGTTACCAAGAACATAATCATTTGTTGCAGTTAAAGGCAAGCTTTATTTGTTCTCTGCTGTAATAGTGCTACCATCAGTTCACAATGTTAGAGAAAGCTGATACTTAACAGCAGTCATATTCTCAATGATAGACAGGGAATGAATGAACTCCTTACCATTAACACATAATCAGGAAAGTGGAATTATTCTTTAAATTTGGTCAATAAGAATTCTGAACTACTTTTATTCTGAAATCAATATCGTGAAGATACTTGAGAAGAGAATATGCCAAATGTTGACAGGGCACTGATCAATAACCATTAATCTAAAAAGCAACACATATTACAGTTGGAGATATACGGTATTTTTATATAGGACAATTACCATTTTCAATTAATCAGCAGATCACATTGCAAGTGAATTGAAAAGAAGAATAACCTCAGGCAACTAATAACAGCTAGGCTGTTAGAGACGACATTCATCGATAATTGTGCGGTATCATGTCAAAGAAAATGCCAACACAGCATAATTGATTACATTTTATCTTATGCAAATCCAATAATGGTATAAAGAAGAGAAGTACAAGAATTTCAATTAAAATATAATTAACCAAACACTGTCATCAACAGCTGCTCCATAGATAATTTTGATGGAACATCCCTCAGACAAGATGCTATTTTTAACCTGCTACCAAACAAATGTATTTGCAAAAGTAATTGTATTCTTTTAAAAATTCAGTGTTCAGCAGCCTTCACATTTGTTCTTAAATGTTCCAAGTAGATTCTATCCGTAGTAAATTACACTAAATCCTTGCCAGCATTGTAAATCAGGGAGCAGTGAACCAGAAGGAAAAGGGAGCTCAGTCCCACATGTTGCAGAATGTGGGACATTTTAGATGCTCATTACAATCTGGTTAATCACATCTCGAGGAAGTGTCATGAGTTTGATCAGCTTGGGTGCTAGATTTTGGAGCTTGAGCATCAATTGGAGGAAGTGCAGTGGCTGAAAGTTGCGTGGATAGTTTTTTAGACATAGTCATCCCACAGCTTAAGGAAGTGCAGTCAAAGAGGGCATGGGTGACCATCAGTCTGTAGGACGGAGGCAGACAGGCAGTCAAGAAAGTCCCAGAGTGCATCTCACTCCAGAACAGCTTTATGGTGTTCGAAAACATTAAGAGTTATTTTCCTCTAGAGAGTGCACTCAGAGTGCAGCTATACGAAGTGGGAGCAGAAAGAAAGGAAGAACAACAAATGTAGAAGACTCAGTAGTCAAGGGTACAAACAGGCATTTCTGCAGCTGCAGACATGACTCCTGGATGTGTTGCCTCCCTGGGCTAGGGTCCAAGGATATTACTGACAATTGCAGGGCATTCTGAAGGGGGAGGATGAACACTCAGAGATTGTGGTTCACATTGGGACCAATGCCATAGTAAAGAAGGGAATGAAGTCTTACAACAAGAATTTAAAGAGCTAGGTAGCAGATTGAAAAGCAGAACCTGAAAGGTCATAATCTCTGGCATATGGCCAGCACAGCATATTCGTGAATACAGGAACTGGGGGATAGAACAGATGAATTGTGGCTGAAGAATTGGGGCAGGAAGGGGGATTTAGGATTCCTAGATCACTAAGGTTGTTTCTGGGGAATTCACACCTGTTTCAGTTGTACGGGTTGCACCTGAACTGCGGTTGGATCAACATCTTTCACAAGAGTGAGAAGGTGGGGGATTTGCTACTGCAGTTGATAATATTTAAACTAATTTGACAGGATAATAGGATACAGTGAAAAGGTATTACACAGACAAATGTAAAAGAAAAGCCAGGTTATTCTTGCAGGCAAGGGAGCTCAACAAAGTTGGATGGCACTTATTCTAATGAAAGGAGTCTTGCAGGTAAGGCAGATGAGTTGAGGGTGTTGACTAACTCATGGGGATGTGATATCATTGCAATTACAGAGACATGTTTGAGGGAGGGACAGGACTGGGAATTTGATATTCCAGGAAATAGAATTTTCAATTGAGACAGGGAAGAGTGTAAAAGAGGAAGTGGTATTGCAGTATTGAGGAAGGACTCAATTACTGTAACAAAGACAGATGACATCTTTGACAACGCTTTGATTGAAACCATATCGGTAAAACATAAAAATGAACAGGGATAATCACATTGTGGAAATGTACTATAGAGCCCCAAGTAGTCAGGAAGAGCTAGAAGAGTATGGCAAATTTCAGACAGTTGTAAAAATTAAAAGGGTAATAATAGTTGAAGTTTTCAACTACCTATTAACCGAGATATACAAAGTCTGCAAGGCTTACGGGAGATGCAATTCTTATAATGTTCTGTTAAAACACTCTGTTCTTTCCAACTTTTCCTTCTCTAAGTAACTTTGAATGTTAATTTTTGAAATTTATCAAAAAAGACTGAGATTCTGTATAAGGTTCATGAATCAGTTAGCCCCCATCACCTCGCTGGGGATCGATCTTGGGGTCAGCAGGAATCAGCACGGATCAGGATTGACCACTGATCAATCATCCCCAGACTGCAGAAAGCCAACTAAAGCTAAAAGGGAGTTTAACCCTGTGACCTCGTAATAGGTCCAAAAGCGACTAGGAAGAAAAGTTACAACTTTGAGGTAAAAAACGAGGGGTTGGAGTCGTAAAGCCAAACCTAGCAGTCCTGTGGGAGGAGTCAACAGTTTCAGCTTGAGCAATGTGGTCTGAGAAAGGATTGCTCCTGGACAGGAAATACACCACAAGTGCCCAGTTAGTAGGGAATGTCACGGAAACTGTTTGAAACAAAGAACAGATAACTGCATCTGGAACAGTAAAAGTCGAACTGGAAGGCTGTTTTCAGTGAGAATCCATTTGGTAGGGTACCATGAGGAGACTGCCCAGAAGAAGGAACCAACCCATGTCAGTAACTCAAAGGTATAAGCTCTTTAATCCCCAAGCTGTCATAGAGCTGTTCAGAGGGTTTAGCACATTTCGAGGTTGGAACTGTTCGCCTGAGTTTCAAATATTCGAGTCTAGCCACATGGCTTATCACCTATCTTTCTTTCTATTTTTAGCCTAATGTCTAACCTCCACTACTAACCTAAGATAACAAGGTGTAGAGCTGGATGAACACAGCAGGCCAAGCAGCATCAGAGGAGCAGGAAAGCTGATGTTTCAGGTCTAGACCCTTCTACTAACCTTTTGTCTTGTCTCAGAGATAGTAGGAACTGCAGATGCTGGAGAATCTGAGATAACAAGGTGTAGAGCTGGATGAACACAGCAGGCCAAGCAGCATCAGAGGACCAGGAAGGCTGACGTTTCGGGCCTAGACCCTTCTTCAGAAATGTCTTGTCTGACAGGTTTAATTGTCAACCTTCGGACAAGGGGGATTTTGTGAAATAGTCCAGGTATTTAGTCAGCGGTTTTAAATGTTTGTATCATTGTCGTTCCTTCAGAATTTTGTAAAATACTGCAATAAATAGTTATTCCTCTTTTACATTAAACAGATGGTATCAGACTTCTTCATGATAAGTATAGCTCAGGGGCAGTAACTTGAGTGATAGGTCAATCAGGAAGAGTTATTGCAACAAATTCACAAAACCTTCATCACATGTTATGGACCCACAGTTCTTCATTTCCCATTTGTCCATGTGGTTCATTCAGCATCTGTGACAGTAATTGTGGGAAGGCTGATTTCAGTATGATAAGACAGGACCTGACCAAAGCATACAGGGAACAGTTACTTAATATTCAAAAAGGAAATAGTAAAAATGCAGGGCCAACATGGTCCTGTGAAGTGTGGAAGAGAAATCTGGATATTGAGGAATATACAGGATGGGATAAGAAAAACCAATTTATGGTGGCTCAGAAAACCAAAAACCCAAAAGGCACATAGAAAGTGCATGGGTTACTTTAAAAATAGAAATTAGGAGAGTGAAGAGGGCACATGAAAAAATCACTGGTGAGTGAAATAAAGGAAAGTCCAATTGCATTTTATAAGTATATTGGGAGCAAGAGGATAACTAGGGAAAGACTGGGCCCATTAGGGACCTAAGTAGCAAACGGGTGGAATCGGAAAACTAAGTAAGGTTTTAAGTTTGTACTTGAAATCTGCTTTCACGATTGATAAGAACAATGTAGGTGTAGAAATTAGGGAGGGGAAAACTTGTGATATACTTGAACAAATTAGCAATGAAAGGGAGGAGTTATTAGCAGCTTTAGTGTGTGTAAATTTGAACAAATCCTCAGACACAAATGACTTGTGTCGCAGGTTACTGTGGAAGGCAAGGAAGGATATTGCAGTGGCCTTGTCATTAAATTTCATATCCTCTCTCAACACAGGAGAAGAGCAAGAGGTCTGGAGGACAGCTAATGCGGTACCATCGTTCAAGGAGTATTTGTTAGCTCAGTTGACTGGCCAATTGTTTGGTGATGAAGACTGACGCCAACAGTGTGGGTTCAATTCTCATATCAGCTGAGGTTATCATCTTCTTATCCTCTCCCCTGGCATAGGACATGATGGCACTTAGGTTAAATTACCATCAGTTGTCTCTAGCTCTGATGAGAAAGCAACCCTATGGTCTGGTAAAACTATGGTGACATTACCTTTGCCTTTAGGGATAAACCATGGCAACAATAGGCCAGTGATTCTAACATTAATGGTAGGGAAGTTACTGGAAATAAAAAACGAGAGACATAATTGATCTCCACTTAAAGAAGCAAGAATCAATCAAGTATAATCATCATGGCTTTGTTAAGGGGGGAGATAATATCTAACAAATTTGATCGGGTTTTCTGAGGAGGTGACTAGACGTATGGATAGAAATAGTCTACATAGACTTCAGCAAGGCTTTTGACAATGTCTCACTTGGCAGACTTGGAGTTCAGCTAAGAGGTGACGATCTCCAGAGCAATTTAGCAAATTGGATCCAAAATTAGTGGCAGGAAGCAAAGTATGATAATCAAGGGTGTTTTGTGACTGGAAGCCTGTGCTGGTGGCATATCGCAGAGTTTAGTGGTGGGTCTCTTGCTATTTGTTCTGTACATTAATTATATCAATATGAATGTATGATCAATAAGTTTGCAGATTACACAAAAATCAGTGTTGTGGTAACTAGTGAGGAGGAAATCCTTAGACTACAGGATAACATAGAAAGGCCGGTCAGATGGGCTGAACAATGGCAAATGTAATTTAATCCTGAAAAGTGTGACCTGAGGCATTTTGAGAGGACAAACAAGGCAAGGCAGTATCTGCTGAATGGTAGGACCTGTAGGATTGAGCAAAAATCCCCATCATCTAAAATACTGGACAAAACCATGGATTTAGCAAAACTTTTAAAAGTACAGGGGACAGCTGGGCTGAGCTCTGGGAAAAGATCACAAACATAGGCTACTTGCAACCATTGTTCAGCCTGGAATTCCAATTTACACCTCCAGTCTAAGAAAACATTCAACTAAACCTAACACTCTAGGCTGGAACTAACTTTTACACCTTAGGCTACTTAGCACAGACAGTATGGGGCCTACACAGATACCGAACATTGAACTTCAATCAAAATCTTTTTACACATACTCTCAACCATCAGGAAGCCAATTGACTTTAGAAGAAAACACCAGAAAACACAATGGATGACACAGATTTGAGGGGAAATAATGGGGCACACAGCCTGTATAACTGCTAGCCCTAACCTGACTGGAGGAGAGCGCGTTTTTTAGCAACAAGCTTCTGTACAAATAGCTCCCCTACAGGCTTTCACCCCAACAAGCAGCTTCTGAAGTAAGACCCAAGAGAAGCCGAACTGAGAGGCAGAACAAAGAAGGTGAATTGGGAAGCCAAACCAAGAGCATCATCAGAACAAAGGTCATCCGAGAAGGGAGAAGCCAACCAGGTGCTATCTGAACAACAGCTTCCAGGCATGGGCCTGTTTCGAACCGACAGAATTGACAGCAAGAGCCTCAGCAACCAGACACACCTTAAAACCACATTTTCCTCAGTGGTCGGTTCAAACTCCCGAGACCCCAAAGTTCTGATCTACCCAGCAGGGAGAGGAAGGTGGGTTGTGATAGTGCATTGGGACCCCAAGGTAGGAACCCTGATTAAAGATCCTGTAATTAAACACTATTCAAACCTAAAAACAAGAGTTTTAATCTAGCTAAACAGTGTTTTAATAGTATTCCTGCCCTCCCTATAGTTGATTGTGTGAATTTCCCTGTCTATTGCATTTACCTTTTTTATTTTTTGTATTATACTTAGCTTTTTTTTAGTAGTTTAAATAAACACGGAGATTCTTTTGCCCTGAAACACCTGTCTACAGCCTTCTTCATTTCACATTCCCTAAATAAGTCCAGTGTCTAGAACCAGGGATCTGGGAGTGATTCAAACCACCTAAAACCGGCAAATTACTGATTGCTAATCAGAATCCTACAGACACTAGGAAGTAAGATCAAAGCAACTTTGGTGCGCATGTCCACAGATTCTTGGGACAGGTTGTCAGGCGGTCCGGAAGACAAATGAGACCATAAGACATCTGTGAAGAAAAGCTCAATAGGCTGGGGATGTTTTCCTTAGAGCAGAGCAGGTTAATGTGGGGGGACTGATGGAGATGTACAAAATTATGAGAAGCATACATGGCATATATAGTAAGAACTTTTCCCTTTGCAGAGGGGTCAGTTACCAGGGTCATCAATTTAAGATAAAGCTACTTGATTTAGAGTGAATTGAGGAAAAAGAGGATTGTGGGCATCTGGAATGCCTGTAAGGTGGGAAAGGCAGGAACCCTCAAGACATTTAAATAATATGTAGATGATCACTGGAAATGCTATAGCGTTGGAAAATGAGACTAGAGCAGGTAGATGCTTGATGGATAGCATGGGCACAATGTGCCAAACAGCCTGTTTCTATGCTGTAAGATTCAATGACAGAGTGTCCTTGCCATCTCTAATACACTATGTCCCAGTATTGAGCTGACTGTGAGAGTCATTTATTCTAGGGGGGTATACCGCCACATACTTCAGGTAAGGCAGGTAGAGTGGGAGGAGGCATGGTCTCCCAATGAATATCTGTTATCTCGGGCCTGGAAAGTCAAATACAGGCTAGTTGTCAGAATAGAACACTATCCATATGAAAATCCTTGTGCTGGAGTGCAAAGACCCCTAAAGAAGAGTTTTTAAGAAGTTTTATCTGTTTACAGAGGAATCAATGGTTATAGTTATTTCTGCTATTAGAGGTTAGAACATTTTTATCTTATAAAATGAGGAGTGAAAAACCAGCAAAACATGGAAACAATGCAAACTTTTCTGACATGTCTTATATACCTGAAAATAGAACTCCAGTCTGACCAGTAAATTCATTTCCCAGTTTTACTGATTTTCTTTAACCGTTCTTACTTCCCTCTGAATTTCAACTTGTTGAACATCTTGGCTCAAAACAGAAAGGAACAAAGTAGGTGAAAGTAGGTGTATATTAAAGTCAGAGGACTATACACAGGAGGAGGGTTTACCATCATATTTTTCTACATTTTTGACTGCTTTAGGGCACTGTTTGTAATGTGACAAGAACACTTACTGCAACCCAATGCTCGTCAATGCAAGGTGAATTTACCTTTCCAGTATAGAGGCTTATGATGAATCAGTGCATTAAAATTACATCTATATTGCAAATAACATTTAATAATGAGATTTGAAAACGTCAAACAATTTAACACTAACTTGTCAGAGTGGTCCTGACCACTCAGCATTCTTGTCTCTTTGGTTACAAAAATTTTAAGGATGTGAATTTTATTTCGATTTCAAAGGTACTCATCTGCACAGCCAAATAATATGCAGGAGGAACTATTTCATCTGATCCTAACAAGGTGGACCCTGACATGAGAGCAGTTGCTTATGCGTTTAGTACCCAAGGCTTTCTCAACTCATGAAAGGCTACATGAATGTGGTATAGAGCTGCAAAAGCATAGGAAAATTGTTCTTCCTGCAAAAAGGTAGCACAGTGGCTCATTTGTTAGCAATGCTGCCTCACGGCATTGTTCCAGCCTTATGTGACTCCATGTGGAGATTGCACATTCTTCTCGTTCTGCATGGGTTTCCTCCCATAGTCCAGAAATGTGCAGGTTGGATGGATTGGCCATGCTAAATTGTCTAGGGATGCACATCCTGCATGGGAAATGTTGGGTTACAGGGATGGGGTGGGTCTGGTTGTGATGCTCTTTGGAGGCTCAGTGTAGCCTTGATGGGCAGAATGGCCTGCTTCTACAGTGTAGTAATGCTATAATTAAGAAAAAGAGCAGAATCTTCCCTTTTTTGGACCAAACCCAAAAAAAGTAGAGATTGGGAGGAGAAATCTGCATCTGGTTTAGACTCTGACAGCTTGTTGGATCTTCTGGCAATTATGCAGCTTATTTTTTTGCGGGGGGGAGGGGGGGTGCGGGGGCGCGGGGAAGCAGTGGTTGGAGTGGCAAGTTAGACTAGGGCCCTGATTAGGGAAGTCGTGCCTGTGCAGTATAGGTAGTCCAATCAATTCCCATCGCCTCTCCCTCCAAATGGAGTAAACCAGAGAACAGGCGAGTGTTATGGGACGGTTTCTCACAGGGAGATGATAAAGGGGAGATCGGGAATCAGAAGAAAGGTCTTGTCTCGAACTGAGATAATTGAGATGGGGAGGTGATTTGATGGAACAAAATTCAAAAGAGGATAATAGGTGAAGAGGATTAAGGAAGGGAATTTCAGAACGTTCTGCCTGCATACTTGCATGTGTCCTGCAGTGAAGGAAGTGAAGGTCCCCATTGTGTAAGGGTATTCTAACTAGTTCTCCAATAAAGGGCCTTAATCCCAAAGAATGGCTGGGCAAGGTAGGTGGTGGGAGCCTGGTAGTTGGCATGAGCCCAAACTGGTGGAGACATGCTGATTTTATGACAGTGCATCACAGTCCTTATGTTTCATGGATTTCCGACCAGATTGACTGATCAGCCAGCAGGCAGGAGTAGGAATTTGACAGCAGAAACTGGTGAAGAGATTGAGGTACTTTAGTGAAATCCTTGGGAAGGAGCTGGCTCAATGACCCCATCAAGGTCCTTGGGGTGGACCGCTCCTTCTCCTGAGCTTGGAACAAAAACAAAAGTTCTAAAATGAGCACTAAAGAGAAAAAAGAACTGTAGATGCTGGAAATCAGAAACAAAATCAGAAATTGCTGGAAAACCCTCAGCAGATCTGGCAGCAACTGTGGACAGATGTCAGACTTGAAATAAAGTTCTGAAGAAGGGTCACTGGATCTGAAGTGTTAACTGTTTGCATAATTAATGAGGTGAAAAGTGGAAGATTTTGTGAGGAAAGTAGCTCCGCAGACTAGGTGTCATGAACCTAACTCAATAAAATGCTTTTTAAACTGAAAATGGGAAAATTTGACCATGGATATGGGGAAAAAGCAGAACACATCATGTAATCTTGAATTAATTTCAGATTATTTGGATGATTTAACATCTCCATTCAAAATGAATAGAAATTGATAAACAATCCAAGCATGTAGTACTGATTGCAGAAGGGAGCTCAGAAGAGTTATTTGAGGGAATTTAAATTGTAAGTAAATACTGAGAAGTAAAGTTAGTGATAAACAAAGAAAGCAGACCTATCAAAACAATCTTAAGTGAACAATATCGAAATTGAGATAATGAGAGAAAGATTTGGTTGTACTGTAATAAAGCATGTGTCCTTGGCTTTATTGACAACAGCATACACTATAGGAACAAGGAGATGATACTGAACTTTTTTTGTTCATGCTAACCAGATATCCTAAATTAATCTAGTCCCATTTGCTAGTATTTGGCCCATATCCCTCTAAACCCTTTCTATTCATATACCCATCCTGATGCCTTTTAATGTTGTAATTGTACCAGCCTCTCCCACTTCCTCTGGAAGTTCATTCCATACACGTACCACCCTCTTTGTGAAAAAGTTGCTCCTCTTGTCCCTTTTATATCTTTACCCTCTCACCTTAAACCTATGCCCTCCAGTTTTGGACTAGCCACCACAGGGAAAAGATTGTGGCTATTCAACTTATCCATGCCACTCATGATTTTATAAACCTCTATAAAGTCACCCTTCAGCCTCTGACGCTCCAGAGAAAATAGCCCCAGCCTATTCAGCCTCTCCCTATACCTCAAACCCTCCAATCTCAGCAATTTCCATGCAAATCTTTTCTGAAGAAGGGTCTAAGCCCGAAACGTCAGCCTTCCTGCTCCTCTGATGCTGCTTGGCCTGCTGTGTTCATCCAGCTCTACACCTGGTTATCTCAGATTCTCCAGCATCTGCAGTTCCTACTATCTCCATTACACCTATGATTCTACTTTGAAGGAACTATGAATCTGTACCCTAAAGGTCTCTTTGTTTGGCAATACTCCCCAGTACCTTACCATTAAGTGTATAAGTCTGCTCTGATTTGCCTTCCCAAAATGCAACACCTCACATTTACCTAAATTAAACTCCATCTGCTACTCCTTGGCCCATCGGCCTACCTGATCAATGTCCCGTTGTACTCTCTGAGATGACCTTTTTCACTGTCCACTACACCACCGATTTTCAGGTCATCTGCAAACTTACTAATCATTCCTCCTATGTTCACATCCAAATCGTTTGTATAAATGACAAGGAGAAGTGGACCTAACACTGATTCTTGCAGTACACCACTGGTCACAGGCCTCCAAATCGGAAAAACAACCTTCACCACAACCCTCTGTTTCTGTTAGATCTCAGCTGGCGTATTATAGAATAGATGTGAATGCATTGGAGAGAGTGCACAAACAAATTATAAGAAATGTACAGGAGTGAAAACTTCAGGTATGAGGACAGATTGAAGAGGTTGGGACACTGCTCACTGGAAAGAAGGTGGTTGATGGGAGATCTGATAGAGCTTTTTAAGGTCATAAGTGGGCTGGATAAAGTAGGTAAGGAGAAGCTGTTCTTGCTCATAAAATGAACAACAGTGTGAAGACATAAATTAAAGAGATGTACAAAATAATCAATGGTCATGTGAGAAAATCTTTTAAACCCAGCAAGTAGTTAGGGTATGGAATACACTGTCTGGAAATATGGTAGAGGCATGTTCAAGTAAGGCATTCATGAGGGCAGTGGATTTTCTTCGGATAAAAATAGTGCACATGGGTATGGAAAGACCATACGGGTCACGCAGGAAGCAACCCACAACATTGTCTGTCCCTGAGGAATTGGTAGATGCTGAGTTGTGCTACTTTTTGCTCTTCACACACAAATTTCATTCCAAAAATATTCACCCTGGTAGTGTTATAACCTTACACAATCAATCAGTGGAATAGATAGCTGGGAACAGAAATTGTAAATTGAATGTCAGTATTACATTTAAATCAGCCTAGAGCTAACCAGCCCTATGATTATCGATCAACACTTGGTAAGGATGTAAAAATTTGACCTTGAGCCCTGAAAGGAGGAAAAAAGAAACTGAAAGCATCTGACTTATGGTACGTCAGATATATATTGGGGTTTTGTTTTGGACAACAATGTCTAATGAGAATATCTCTGAACTAGCACAGGGAAAGAATGGAGCATTGAGTCTGAATAGAAGGAGAAAAGTGACATATTATGACCACATTATTCTGGAGTTACATAGAAATCTGGTAAGGTTGTTAGTATGTTCAAAGAAGTGATCATAGATGAGTACAGAGATAAAAAGAACATGGTGAGATGATGTGCTAAAATGTCTGGTATATAATTAGAGGCTGATACAATCTGCTGTGCAGAGAGCAGACAGCAGAAAGTGTAGCGATGATTAATAGCCCCAACAGATAGATCATGTGACCATGATATAGTGCCAGAGTATAGTGATGCCATCCAAACAATCCTAGCTTTATTCCTGGTGATTATGTTTTCTTTTCCTATGCAGATTTATAAAACAGCATAATTTTCAGACAGTGGGATGATGTGTTAATATCCAGGGCTTTTGTTAGGTGATGGTGACCATTTGTAATTTTGTGAAACCATGTAAGAGGCGAGCACAAAGGAAGCTCTTCAATCCATTGTGATTTTGCCAAATCTTTTGACAAGTAATTCCCTGTGCTTTTGCCGTAACCTGCAATACTTTTCATTTAATGATTTATCCTATTCTGATTTGAATGCTCCAAATGAATCTGCATCCATCACCCTATCAACCCTTCTAAAACTTAACTAAATCTCATGAACAAAATATTTTTTAAAAAACTATTTATCACTAGCTCATGCAGCAATTATTTTCCACGTCAATTGCCCTGGAGAAGGTGGCGCTGAGCTGCCTTCTTGAACTGTTTGAGTATAGGTGTTAGGAAGGGATTTTGACCCAGTCTTGACCTGCATGTTAACAGGTTTTCCTCCTGTCAGTTTTTTACTTTAAATCAACCCTCTGTTCATCAGTCATTCACATTTGAAAAGGTTTCCTTTCATTTAATCTCTGTACAGGCTGTTTTGAAGAAGAGGAAGACAAATGTGTTGTGCATTTGCCATTGAGAATAGACAATGTGGATCTGGTGAAAAATAAAAATGACTAATATCTCAAATCTGACCCCCAACCGACACTTCCAGTCAGGTCAGACACTGTAATCTTTTAAGGAAGTTATACATTCCATTTTTAAAGGATTTTAAAATAAATTACACCAATTTTATCTCTGAGGTCTCATTGAATGTGTAGGATTTGAGCACATAATGGAGACTAACTCTTTAATGTATTCCTTGGCATTCTGATGAGCTATTATCCTCTTTACCTATCAAAGCTGAGCAGGGGAGTTTTCCTATAGATCCAGCAACATGTATCCCTTAACCAACACCTCAAAAATATAGAGTAACCACTCATTGCTTTTGCTGTTGTCAAGCAGATGTGATTCAATTCTCTCTTATTGCATTTGCTTACAGTCTAGCAGTTGTATAGCATAAATTTTGCTTGCCATTTGTAAGTCCAAGCCTGAATATTGACCAGATCACATTGCATATGGGAATGGACTCTTTCATTAGCAAGCAAGTTGTAAATAGAATTGAATACTGCAATAAGGAGTAAACAACCCCTTGAGCAGATTTCAGTCACTGTATGGTCTATTCCTGGTTTTATTTCTTAATTCTTATGCTCTGACTTTAAGGAGTGATGACTTTGATGAAGAAATTGAAGACAGTTCGGTCCAACACAGTGCCTGAGGAACTCCTATGGCTGAGATAATTGGCTTTCTGAAACTGCAGTCATCTTCCTTTGTGCAAGGAATGACTCTAACTTCTGCAGCAATTCCCCAATTTCCATCATGACTTCAATTTTGCAAGGCTTGTTGTAATACATTAGTCAAATTCTGCCTTGATATTGAGGGCAATCACTGTCAACTTACCTCAGGAAATCAATGCATTTGTCCATATTTGGACTAAAATTGCAAGGAGGTTAGGAGCCAAATAGACCTATCTAGCAGTACTCAAACTGAGTATCGATGAGCAAGGGATTGCAATGATAAAGAAATATCTTCCCTCCTTTTGCTAATGATTTGGAAGAGACTAATGGAACAGTAATTGGCTAAATTTCATTTGTATGCCACAACTGCAGAGGGCGCACTTCATTTTGCAGGCAGGTAAGAACCCTGTACCCTGCTATTCAATGGGAATTTCTGTAACTTTTTAATTTTTAAATTTTAACTTTTAAGTTTCTGTGGTACTGTAACTGATTCATCATAAATAATTGATCAAAAGTGGCATCTAATTACAGTTTGATCATCTAAAGGCTTCCTGTCCTCCATGGGGATGATGAAAAGCACTGAAGTAAACATAAAATTCCCTCAGTACTCATGCCACATCATCTGCCAACAGTGGAAACTGGGCAAGTGTAGCAAATGTATACGTCTGCAGAAATACCTTCAAGTTGATGTCAGGGGATAAAGTTTTAATGTTAAGTATCAACTTCATTGTTGGACAACAAGATTTCCATTCCTAAAAGGCATTAGTGAACAAGATAGGGTTTTACAACAGTTCGGTAATTCATGGTCCCCAATACTGATAAACGTTTTCTAGTCCAGATTTCCTTAATTCAGTGAATTTAAATTTCCTATTTACAGATGCTGGAGTCAGAGACAACACAGTGTGGAGCTGGAGGAACACAGCAGGCCAGGCAGCATCAGAGGGGCAGGAAAGTTGATGTTTCGGGTCGGGTCCGGACCCGAAATGTCAACTTTCCTGCTCCACTGATGCCTTTATAATGGTCAAGTTGTGAAGTTGCTTAAATGCCATGCTCTTTGAACAGAAAAAAAAAATCCAACAGTTGAAAAGAATTCAGTTTTTGCAATTTCAACAGATCTGTTGTAATATGCCTAAAGGTTATCACCATAGGACTGGTACTGTTGACTGCTTCCACAAACTACTGCTATCACAGTGGGAAGCCTACAAATTAACAGCTTAACTGTCAGCTTGCATGGGATATGGGCTGAATAGTACATGTCCCCAGTAGGTATATTTTTGGTAGGGGCAAACAAAACAGAGATGATGCACAGCTTGCTGTTTTCCCGGCGTCTCCCAATCTCAGCTCATAATTTATTAAAAGCTCAACTGGCCCCAAGATAAACTTGTCTTTGCCATTATACAGTTGTCATAGGCAAAATGGATGGGAATGGACAGCCATTTTCTTCCAAGTTATAATCAGTGTGAGAAGGAGGAGGTATTATCTTCAAAGATCACCAAAGACTGTGCTTGCAATACTGCTAATATCCTGGTTCTGGGGATTTATTAAAGCTTTCATGCTGGAATTGGTTGCTGTTCTGGTATTGTCCACTACAGAACTTTGGCACTGCTGGGACCTGGAGCTGTTGGCTCATCAGCTTGGCTGGTAACTGAAGAGGGAGGTCTCTTTCCCACAGACTATCACCTTCCATCCTCCCTCTCTCCACCACCATCCCAGCCTCACTGACAGAACAGAAGTATTCCCATTAACTAATCAAGCCCATTTGCCCACAACGCTTTCTGGCTGCAGGAAAAGCTTGTTCAAGAGTTTGCCATTTTCATTTTCAGGCCAATAATTGGATTTGTGTGGGGTTAGGAGTTTGACTTCATTTTGATAAACGATTAAGTACTTGGAGGATATATTTATAAGAAATTTAAGTATTTGATAACAATGAGACTTTTTTTTAATGTAGTAAAGTCTGTATTAGAAACTTAGAATGCAATTTTTTTTCTTCCCCTCCCTAGATGTGATGAGAAGGAGAAATAAATGGTCCTGGAGGGAAATTCAGTTCCTTCTCTCTACTTCAACAATTAAATGCTGGGCAAGAATCTCCACCAGGAATGTTCGTAACTCACCAGCATTTTTTCTAAATTCATTCACAGGATGAGAGCATTGCTGGCTAGGCCAGCATTTATTGCCCATCGCAAATTGCCAAGAGGGTAGTTGAGAGACAACCACATTGCTGTGGGTCTGGAGTGAAATGTAGAACGCACCAGGTAAGGATGATTGTTTCCCTCTCTAAAGCATATTAGTGAAACAGATGGGTTTTTCCGACAGTCATTAGACTCTTCATTTCAGATTTTTATTGAATTCAAATACCACCCTCTGCCACAGTGAAATTCAAATCTGGGTTCCCGGAAAATTACCTGGGTCTCTGGACTAACATTCCAGCATTTAAGGCCATTGCTTCCCTGGCAAGGGCCTTAAGGAGTTAATTAATGGCCACTCAGGACCCTCAACTCACTACCTCCCTGATCACAGATCTCGCTGAGAAAGGCCACTAAATTTCCAACTGCCGTCAAGATCCCTGGCCCTCTCATGAGTGGGAAGAAGAAAAATAAGGCTTACCTTATCGACATTGGATTCCTTGAGGTATAGGTCCTGACTGGTGGACTTTTGGACCTAGAAGCTGATTGCCTAGCAGTTTCTGGTGACCCGGATCACCAGTGTTCCAGTGTTGATACTTGTGAGAGGGCAGGATACTTATTATTGTTTGTCTGCAATTCCTAAATGAGCCTATTGGCAAGCAATCAGGAGGTAGCTCATCAGTGGGGGTTGCGCATTAGTTAGAACCTAACACACTTGGTGTCGCACATAAAATATATGGGAAAATTACAACCTTGTACTTTATTTCATCTCATTGTGGCTCCTAAATCTGCTTATGGGGAGGAAGACAGGTGTAATTGCCATGGATGGTGTGAGGACAAAGAGTTGTAGGTACACTGACATGAGTTGGCACAAACTTGGCACATGATATAAAGGGTAATGGAAAGGAGGTTTTACCATAGGTTGATTTGAAGTGGTATTAAGTTGGCACAAATGGTATAAGGGAACAACAAAGCATGAACACAGTGATATAGGTTGGGAAGTACGAATGGCCAGGAAATGTGGGGTGGTGGCATGAGTTTGCATGCATTGGCAATGGTGATGCTTGTGAAATGCATGAGGAAGATGCAAGAAGATCTGAGGTGTCAGGGCTATAAGGCCATTCTTGGTTTAAGTGCTCTTTTTTCACAAATGGTACAATGTTCTAGAACACTAAAGTGGGTTATTTCAACGCCCTGCCTTACCGCCTGGTTGACCTTTTCCTGGGAGTTTTTTTCAGTTTGCAGCTGCCCTGCCCATACTGTGCCTTCCCTCTACCACACTTTTACACCACCTTGCAGAACAAAAAATCTGACCTTACAGGGCACTTTTTCCCTCAAGTCTGGTATGCGAAGTTCAGAGTTTTTTCCACACTGGTTTGGGAGTGAAAATTTGTCTGATTGGATCAACTCATTCAGCCATTGAAGCCACAGCTTAATTTAAAGTGTTCATTGCAAAGCACATTCTAGCTCACATTATTGACCACATCGTGCCTGGGCTAGTCGTGAGTATGAAGAACAAAAGCACACGCACCTTCACAGATCTACATCATATCTCATTAAAGTTTAATTTAAAAAGGCAAAATACAGAAGGCTACAACATGAGCAAACCCACAACCACCAGCTGGGAATGAATCCTTAAAAAAATGGATCAGGAGAAATGTGAAGCAGAAATTTAGCAAAAGAAAGCAAAAAATTCCACAGTTTCCAAAAGTAAGGTAGCTTTTCAAAATTCTTTCAGCAGGTTTCATAGTTTTTGAACAACTATTTCTGAAGCATTAGCTACAATGGGAAACTAGCCCCTTAGTTACTTTAAACTTTGTGATTTATTCATATAAAAATAATCACTGCTATTGTCAAGAATTGTGTTGTTGTCATGTAAGAAACCCAGTTTGTAACATACATTTTTGCCCCCAGAAGGGATTCTGACATCATAATAACTGTATTATATGCTCCAGCTTTAAGACAAAATTTTCCACAGAATTCTGTCTCCTAATAAAATAATTCATATGTGCTGTGGTTTATGAACCAATTTTTTATGGATATTTTCCTTACACAGCTGGTCACAGTAATGTCATCTTTCCATTGTATCCTCGTAGTTATTACGAATGACATAGCTGGTTGGAAAAATACAGCGATATCGAGTTTCAGATTTTAAATAAAATACAGGGTATTGATTCAGTTAACTTTTATTTATTCACAGGATGTGGGTGTCACTTTGTTACCCATCCATAATTTCCCTTGAGAAGTTAGTGATGAGCAACTCTCTGGAATTGCTGCAGTCTGCATGGTGTAGTTGCATCACCAGTGCTGTTAGGAATGGAGATCCAGAATGTTGATCTAATGATAGTGAACAAATTGTGATATAGTTTCAAATGAGGATCTTATGTGACTTAGAGGAGACCTTGCAGGTGGTGGTGGTCTTATGAATTTGTCACCCTTGTTCTTTAGTAGAGGTCACAGGTTTGAAAGATGCTGTTGAAGGAAATTTGGCGTGTTTCTGCAGTTCAACTTGTAGTTGGTAGAGATTGCTATACTGATATACTGAGCGTTTGTGTGAAGGAAGTAATATTAAAAGTGGTGGATGGAGTGCCAATCAAGTGATTGCTTTGTTTTGGTGCCAAACTCTATTGTTGCCATTCTTTCACCATTCTACACTCATCCAGGCAAATGGGGTGTATTCCATTTTGTAGACAAAAGGCTGACTTTGAGGAATCAGGAAGTGAGTTACTTGCAGTAGAATTCCAAGTTTCTGGACACAGAGTAGTAAGGAATATTTGTAAAGTCTTTAAAAACATTTACAAGTTTTAAACAACCAATGAGAAGGACTTTTAAGGGTTTGTTTCAATTATAAAACAATGGTTAATGTGAAATACTGGTATTTGTGACATCCAATCCTTGACGTAAACAAGTTAATATTAAAAATGACTGGCAGACACAACAGAAAACAGCAGAGAAACAGAGGAGATCAGGGTGAAGGAAATCCGTGCAGAGACGTGGACAAGAAGAGAATGCAGACTGAAACAGAAAGAGGAACACACAAAATTCCTAAGAATTTCAAGATAATAATGAGGATCAATTCGATGGCACCAGCTGAAAAGATATTAGGAGAAATAAGAAATAAACTATGTAGCCTAATTTTGAAAGCTTGAAGCACACAGAATAAAACAGTGGATCTGGAAGTCTTAATAAAGCTTTGTAATCCATATCATTCAAAGGGACAGAAGGATGATCAATTCAGATGCTGCCAACTTTGAAGGATTCCCTGAAGGCTACACAGGTTTACAGAATCACAGACACACCAATGAGGAAGTGTTAGAAGCAGCATAGTGGCCTTGTCACTAGAGTAGTAACCTAGAACCTCAGGATAACATTCATTGGACACGAGTTCAAATCCCACCATGACAAATGGTGAAATTTGAATTGAAATAAAAGGAAAAGCTATTCTAATTGTGACCACGTCACCAATGTCAAATGTCACTCAAACATTTCCATCTGGTTCACTAATATTCTTTACTGGATGCAATTTGCCATTATTACTTGGTCTGGCCTATTCGGACTCCAGAATTACAGCAGTGTGGTTTACTCGCATCTGCCCTCTAGATAATTAAGGACAGGAAATAATTGCTAACCTAACCAAATAATGAATAGATAAAAATGGCCATGGAGGAGTCCCATGTGCTTATAGACCTGAATTTGTCAAAACAGAGTAATAAGTTAACAATAGCAATATTGAGTATATTAGTAATAACATGTTGAAATATTGAGGAGTCGTTGAGAAATTCAAGGGAAACATGCAGTGATCATAGGAACAGTCTATAAGTCCAAACCTGGTGATAAAGATACAGTTGAGAAACTCAACAAAACTTTGAAAAGGATTCAAAGTCAGACTCCAAATGTTGATGTCATAATCGGAGGAGTCTTTAATCAACCCAATGTTAATTGGAGTGAAGAACACTCAATTCAAAATCACCTCTTTTGTGGGAGAACTGCAAAAGATCTCTTAGATAGGATTATTGATAGTAGAATGGAACAGCCAATTAAAGAATCATCAAGTGGGAATAACCTCCATAACATGTGCTTACCAACAGTGCAAGTTTAGTCACAGGGTATCTGCAGAACCAGGGGCTAGTAATCACTCAGTCACAGTAATAAACCTCATGGAAATGTAAAAATAAGTGCAAAAGGAAAAACATTAAAAAACCACAAAGAAGAAATAAGAAAAAAGGGCTTCAGCATTTTAATAATTGTTACTTTACTAATTTAGTTCTGTTATCACCTTGAAAAAATGCCTTGACAGAAGTATTGTTTAAATCGGATAAATACATTTTCATCCAACAGGAGAAACCTCCCCTCATTCCCCATAGAACAGTGTTAGATATGCAAAAACTAACAGCATATTTACAACAAAGTTAAGCAGTCGAGGGATGAGGAGGAGCTGAAGGAATTTAAAATCTGACAAAAAGAAACAAAGAAAGCTCTCAACAAAACAAAGCAATGTTACTTTTTGAGTATCCTGTAACCTAAATTCAGGAGAGTCCTAAGGGTTTCTGAAGAAAGTCAATAAGGAAGAAGTGAATGTTTCAGATATCAATACAGACAATATAGTTATGTGATCCTAAAGCTAAAGCAGAATCACTGAATGATCAATTTTCTTGTGCATTTACAGAGAAGATTTAACAAACACAGTCAGCTTAGACATGGAATACTCAACAGTCATACTAAAACTCACCATAAGTAAACGCAATGTTCTTTGAAATTACCATAAGAAATTAATTCAAATTTCTGGACAAAGTATTTCCCTGGAACTTAAAGATAGTCACTGAACAACTGACTCCAATATTGTCAAGTTAATATCTGTGGCACATTCAAGAACAGGAGATAAAGAGTCCTGATGAAGGGTTTTGGCCCAAAATGTTGACTTTCCTGCTCCTCGGATGCTGTCTGACCTGCTGTGCTTTTCCAGCTCTACATTTATTGAGATAAAGATCAGTCATGGGAGCTCTTGTGGCACAGTAGTAGCATCCTTACTCCTGGACCAGGAGGCCTGTGTTCGAGTCCCACCTGCTCCAGAAAAATCTGAAAAAATATCTCTGAGCAAATTGGAAAATATCTAAAAGGTCAGGCATAAAACTACAGACCCAGATCCTTTGCCAGGCTGGTCTGCTTGAATACAGTGCTCATTCTCATCATGAAGCACTCTGAAGCTCACAATCTTCTCATAGAGAGTCAGCATGGCTCTCAGTTGAAAAGATCTACATTAAACACAGCTTGTACACACTTTTACTGACCTGGTCTCTAGTGTTGAAAGAGATTAAACTACACACATGGCATTTCTGGATTTCTCACAAGCCTTTGACAAAGTTCCTCATGAAAAACTCTTGCCCAAGCTTCACAGTTTATGGAATTAGGGGTTCATTATTAAATTGGATCCAACGCCTAATCAACAAAAAACCAGAAGTGGTAGGTGGTGGGAGAATCAGCCTGTCCTAGACATATGTTTTTGGAGGGCCTCAGGGCATGGTGTTGGGACCTGAACTCTTGACATACATAAATCACCTTCTTAAAAAGTGTAAAATAGCGTGTGGCTATTTGTAGATAATATTTACACCGGGGAAGGCTCAATAAAGTCTCAAATCACTGCAAAAATTGCAGAAATAGCAGGACCAATGGGAAGTGGTATTCAATCCGAAAGTACCATGTTACGTGGATCACCAACAAAACATATTCATCAACAGATGCCTGCAAGTTCTGTAATCAGTATAGATATACAATCATACCTGGGGATCGACCTTAAGAACAATCTTCAAAGAGGATTCGACACACAGCAGATAACATCTAAAACAAACAGGGTTCGTGAATTTCTGAGGAGGAATATATGGTATTGTGACAACAATGTCACAGTTCTAGCTTAGGGCAAACATTTGTTCATCTAGTACTGAGTTTGCAAGTTTTGTGTTCGTTTCATATATGGAAAGAAATATAAATAACATGGCAGCAATCCAAAGAAATGCATAGTTCTGCAGGAATCAGCATGCGATATACATCAGAGCCACATTCTTTATCAAATATTTGCAATAGGAATCACCACAGCAAAAAAGTGATAAAAACAGACTGGCCATGTTCTGCAAAATATTGAATGGACTAACTGTAATTGAGAGGATTGAGCAGCTTTATGCTTTTCAACAATAACAAGTCATGAGGTAATAATCCACACAAACTACAAAAAACATTTGTTTCCAAGACAATGAATCAACAATCTTCTTTCCAAAGGACAATCCCAAAGTCCTGCCAAAGAAAACAGTCATAGATACATCACTTGAAAACATCAAGATACAACTTTAGAATATTTCCATTTATCACCTTTTCATTGTCAGGACTATCATTTCTGCAGGTTATATCTAGTTTAGCACTACCCATACAAATGTTGGTGGGATACAGATGTTATTTCTTGATATTAATACAACCAAAGGAACAGAAGATGGAGAAGAGGCAAATCACAATCAGGAAGAGTTCAATTTTTCTTTTTGGCAGTAAAGGAAACAGGAGCTTTTGGAGGCACAATTGGAACTATATAAAACCTAGAAGCCATGGAAACAGTTCAGGGATAGTTTAGAGGTGGGTGTTTCCCCAAGAGCAGGCAAACCATGAACTGGGAGTTATTGGTCAGTCAGTTGAAAGGGACTCTGGAAAGCTACACAGTCAGAACTGTTTAACCCGAAAGACAGAGGATCCATTGTATTGAGCCTTGCTGATGATCATCATATAGTTAAACTCAAAAATGAAACCTTATCAGATTGGACTCTTGATTTATCCTACATGAATTAAGAACAGCATACTGTAGAAAGGTGTTGCCCACTAGTGACACGTTTGTGCAGGGACTGATATGAATGCCTGTGGTTGCATCAGATGTATCTCTGTTGTATGAACCATCTGAAGTGAAATTTACCTTGTTATTTGAAGAATTGTTCGCTTGTTAATTCAGACGCAATTTGCATTGGTCCTGATTCATGTCAAAATTAAAGCCACAAACGATGGAATTGTTTGAAATTTCTTCATTCAGTATATTTAGTTATTTTGGTTATTTATTGTCTCTTCATGTGGATCGTAACAAATACCACAACAGAACAATAATTTTCTCTAAATTCAGAACTTCCTAACTAAGTGCTGATATCAGGAAGCAATTACACATTCTAAACTTAGAAATTCTCTCTCACAGGATCTGTGCCCATCTTAAATTGTCGCCCAACCATCAGGAGATCACAGTCAATTGCTCTTCAACATTGCTATTCCAATTCCTTTCTACATCTGCAAAAAATAAGCCCTCCTATAAAAAGACAAATCTCTACTGAATATGAATTTGACATTTAATCAGGAATGAAAAATGTTGCTTGGTCATGAATAAGATATAATTAGTTGCATTTCAATCTTATATCATGATGCTCAGCTCCCCTTTCATGCAAAAACAATTTTCTCCAACAAGGTTTAATAAGAATTAGTCACATCATAATGTGAATTCAATATATGGATTCAGTGTTTGCAATGCTTAGAAGGTTGCTCCAACCTTGGACTCCTATGAGAAAAAATAGTTTTCATTTTTCCTGCAGCTTTCCAGAAAAGTGTTCTTGTCATGTCAGAAACATGGATCCAATGACAATCCAGCTTTAATTTCTCCATACACAAGTATATTCCAGGTTATTGATGTTGGACCAAACATCATCTTCCATTAGATTTCACTAATGACATTTTATGATGCTCTATCAGGGTTTTGTGCCAATGCATTTGAAAAATGAATCATCGTATTAATACCGTTTTACATGAAAAATGGTTTCAAATGTTCAATAATAATTTTAAAACTTGCAAGCCTCATGATGGAAAACAGCCCTAAAAGTACCAATATTTATGATATAATCCCAAATATTAAAGTCATAAGAGATCTAACAGGGAGCTAAACTGGAAATTAGTTTACTCTGAAACCAGCAGGTATCGGTCTTGTGCCCTACCCAACAGTTCGTGAAGGAAATCCACCAAAAATATATTTTGTGTTGTTTTATTACTAACTTGTGGCATGTGAGCCTCACTGTCCAGTCAGTATTTATTGCCTGGCCCTGGTTGCCCGAGTGGTGAGCTGCCTTCTTGAACTGCTGCAGTCGTGAGTTGTAAGTTGACCCACAATGCTGTTCAGGAGGCAATTCCGGGATTTTGACTCAGCGACGGTGAAAGAATGGCAATATATTTCCAAGTCAGAATGGAGATTTGCTTGGAGGGAAAATTGGAGGTGGTAACGTTCCCATTTATCTGCTACCTCCGTCCTTCCAGATGTAAGGTAGTTGTAGTTTTGGAAATTACTGTGAAAGAGTCCTTGGTGATTTTTTGCAGTGCATCTTGTCAATAGTACACATTGCTGCAACTGAATATCAGGGTTGAGAAGTGATGTTTATGGATGTGGTGCCAATCAAGTGGGCTGCTTTGTCCAAGATTGTGTCAAGCTTCTTGAATGTGTTGGAGCTGCACTCATCCAGGTGAGTGGGGAGTATTTCATCATACTCCTGATATGTAGATAACATTCAGGCTTTGGGGAGTCAGAAGGTGAGTTACTGGTTGAAGCATTCCTAGCTTTTGACCTGCTATTGAAGCCACTGTATTGATATGGCAAGTCCAGTTGAAGTTTCTGGTCAATGCTAATTCCCAGGATGTTGATATTCTATGATTCAGTGATGGTAATGCCATTGAATGTCAAGTGCGGTGCTTAGATTGTCTGTTATTGAAGATGGTCATTGCCTGCCATTATGAAGGAATAAATTCTAGTAGTGCTTTTGAATAACTCCTTAATGTGGCTTTGTTATTTGTCAAGCTCCATAATGATATTTTGGAAAACAGTCAAATCATTCATTGAATATTGCTTTGTGGAAAGCAAGTCGGAAGCTGCTAAACAATTTACAAATTAGAAAACAGGAGAGAAACCAATCCCCAAGAAAACCAGGGATTTGATTTGAATCCTTAGAACTACTCCGTTGGTTGATAGTCATCCCTGAAATATGTTACAACAGACAATAACAGACTATTAATTTGTTTTCTGCTCCTAGTTCCCATTAAAAATTATTCTATCTTTCCTTTTTAGATCATATTGTCATGGTGTCATGCTTTGTTTTCAAGACACTAGAGAAACAGGAGCTTCTTAGAGATTAGAGAGGCAATTTATGTGGTGTGCTAGCTTCATCCATAATTTTAGAAGAAATGTTATATGAAATCTTGCAGAATGAAACAAAGTCCTACCACCTCTAAACTATAGCTGCTGTTGTGAAAAATAAGAAACTCATCCCCTTACACTGCACAAGAGTTTATAATTAAAAATATCTGCAATGCTTACTGAATCTGCGTAATGACTAATCATATCCTATGATCAAAACAATATTAATATACAGTACATTAACAAATACAGTGTGCAGCACAGAAACACAACATTCTGCTTACAGTTTGATGCTAGGCTTTATGCTACAAATTGAGCCTCCTCTCTCTGTTACTCATCCAAGCCTATCAGTATATCCTTTTCTTTCCTTCCCTTATACGTTTATCCAACTTTCCTTGAAATGCATAACTTCTAGTTTCATTAGCTACGCTTCAGGATGGCAAGATCTGTATTCTAATTGATCTCTAGATAATGAGGTAATTTCTGAATTCTTTTCCGTGAAGGGTTGATTTAGGTTTTGAATCTCTGACAGATGAAAACACTGCTAAACTCTTTAAATTTGAGGAAAGGCTTTTCCCTGAGAAATGTTGGGTGAGTGTGAGTGCGTGTGCCAGGGTGGGTGGAGTGGGTGGAGGGGGTGTTGGCCGTGAAAGTGTTAAAAAAATCTGTTTTTAAGGAAGGCAGAGTGGAGCATGACCACTTGCACCGAGAAGATAAATTGGCAATTTAAAAATGATAATGAGCCTGCATGTATGTCTATACATCATTTCAAATTTAACTTGATCCAGACTTCAGGTCACGCAGCAGTTAAGTGATGGTTTGGAGATTTAGAGCCAGGAGGTGAATGCCTGTCCATTTATCCAGCATACTGGCTGTTGAAGCATCCCACTTTCCACCTACCAATAACACTGATCACCCCAATACCCTGAGGTCTTTGATTCATCAGATCTCCAATGTCTAAATCACACATGACCCACTATGTCCTGTGGTCACTTAGATTCCCAAAAGTCCATCACTTTGCACCTCACACTTCATACTTCTGATACTAGAAAATTAGCCACTTATCCCAAAGCTTGACAACAATAGTCCAACCACTAATCATTGTGAAACATCACTTCCCACAGATCCCCATCTGACTGACTCTCCTTTATCCTCAACTCTTTGCCTTCATCTTGTCACCATGCAAAAATACAAAACAGGAGCTGAAGGCAGCCATTTGGCACCAGCTCCATCATTTAATCACATGAAGGCTGATCAGTTATCTTCTGAATTTTACATTCCCATCTGCACCCTGTAATCTTTGATTCCCTATCTTCCCAAGAATCGATCCACCTCTGCCTTATAAATATTCAATGACCCTGCTTCAACTGCCTTCTGAGAGTTCTAGAGTCCATAAGACCACAGAAAAAGGAACAGGAGTAGTCCAATCAGCCCCTCAACCCTGCTCCACCATTCAATAACTTAATGACTGATCTGACATTCCTAATATCCTTTCTTGCCCTTTCCCCATAACCCTTAATTCTCCTAATGATAAAGAAACTATCTATCTCAGCCTTAAATATACACAAGGACTCTGTATCCCCAGTGCTCTGTGGCAAGGAGTTACAAAGACTCACAGAAGAAATTCATCATTCTGCCCTAAATTTGTGCCACTTTATCCTGAGACTACACCTGGTCCTAAACTCTCCCATGAGGGAAACATCGTCTCAGCAGTTACCCTGTCAAACCCCTTAAGAATCCTACATATTTCAATGAGATCACCTCTCATTCTTCTAAATTCCACTGAGTAGAGTCATAACTTGTTTAGCCTTTGCTGTTAAGATCCCCCCATACAAGAAAGCAAGCTAATGAGCATTCTCTGAACTGCCACCAATGAAATGGTATCACTCCCTAAATGAAGGGACCAAAACAGCTCACAGTACTCTGTGGTCTCATCAGCACTTTGTACACTTGCAGTAAGACTTCCATACTCTAATACTCTAAACTGCA
Organism: Rhincodon typus; assembly: GCF_021869965.1. Classification (NCBI taxonomy): domain Eukaryota; kingdom Metazoa; phylum Chordata; class Chondrichthyes; order Orectolobiformes; family Rhincodontidae; genus Rhincodon; species Rhincodon typus. The sequence goes on from NC_063337.1 coordinate 68,497,689, forward strand.
TAAAATAAGGATCAACATTCCATTTGCCTTTCTGATTACCTGCTATAGCCCTGTGCTAGCTTTCTGTGTTTCATGCACAGGTATGCCCAAGTCACTTTACGTTACAGCTTCCGGCAGTTTTTCTCCATTTAAATAATATTGTTCTTTTTTCTCCAAAATAAACAACTTCACATTTTCCCACATTATGGTCCATTTACCAACTTCTTCTCCACTTACTTAATTTATCAATATTCCTTTGTAGATTATTTGCATCCCCCTCGCAACTTGCCTATTCACCTATTTTTATGTAGCCTGTAAATTAAGCTAGTACATTTGCTGTTTTCCTTCAAGTCATTAATATATATTGTAAACTGTTGCGATCCTGGCACTGAACCCCGTGGAGACCCGGACTGCCAACCTAAAAACAGAATCCCCTGTCTCCATTCACTGTTACCTGCCCTTGAGCCAATTCTCTATCCATGCCATTATACCATCTCCCACTGTGGGCTCTTATCTTATGACTTAACCTTTTGTGAGGGAGCTTGTCAAATGCTTTTTGAAACTTCAAATACAGCACATACTGGTTTCATAATAATAAAATTTAATAGATCAGTTCCAATACTTTTCTGACAATAGATGTAAAGCTAATCAGCATATAGTTACCTGCTTTGTCCTCTGTCAACTTTTGAACACTGTTACATTGACAGTTTTCCAATCCTCTGGTACTTCTGCAGGATCCAAGGATTTTTGGAAAATTACAACCAATGCAACCACCATCTCTGTAGGTACCTCTCTTAGGATACTAGAATGCAAGCTATCAGGGCCAAGGGACTTACCTACTTTTTACATTTGTTTGTCTAACACTACTTCTCTAGTGATGGTGATGTTACTTAATTCCTCTCCCACATTCTTTAGTATTAATGAGATGTTTGAAATATCTTCCACCATAAAGGCCAACGCAAATTATCTGTTTAACCGCACTGTCATTTCCTTGTTCACCATTGCCATGTCCCCAGATTCATCTTCTCAGGGGACTATGATCACTTTGATCTCTGCCTATATTTAAAGAAGGTCTTCTTGTCAGTTTTTGTATTCCCCATTAGATTATCCTCAGTTTATTTATTCTGTTATTTTTTATTAAGAGTCGCTCAAGAGACCAACTGTAAGAGAGCAAAGAAAACCATCTTTGTCCTAAAAAGGGTACACTCCAATTTTAAAACAGTGTCACCTAGTTCTGACTCACCCACAAGAGGAAACATGCTTTTCACCTTGCCAAGACCACTTTGAAACTTAAAAATATCAATCAAGTCACCCCTTACTCTTCTAAACTCCAGTGGAAGCTCTCCACATATGACAACTCACTCATTCAAGATATTAATCTATTAAACCTCCTCTGAGCCTCCTCTAACCCATTTACACCCTTCCCTAAATCAGGAGACCAAAACTACACACTATATTTGAAATGTGGACTCACCAATGCTCTGTATAACTAAAGCATAACATCCTTCCTTGTATGTTCAATTATTTGCATAGGATAGATTTTATTCTTGCTCATAATGTGCTTTACCTGCATGCTAACCTTTTGTGACCCATGTACGAGAACACTTATAGGCCACTGCACCATGGAATTCTGCAGTTGTTCTCTGCTAATCAATACTCTTATTCTTGCAGAACATCTTCACATTTACTCACATTACAGTCCATCTGTCAGACTTTTTCCCCACTGACTCAATTATATGCATCTGCAAATATGTGTATTCTTCACAACATACTTTCTGACAAATGTTTGTACTTCCTGTAAATTTAGCTACCATGCCTTCACTCCCTATTGTAAGTCAATGATAAATATTGTACAATGTTCAGTTCCCTGCAGGATCCTACTCATCACATCCTGCTTTCTGTTGTTTTGTCGGTCAGCCAATCTTCTAATCCATTTCAACATATTACTCCTTACACCATGGGCTTTTGTTTTTCACCTTTGATGTGGTGCCTTAACAAATGCCTTCTGGAATTCCAAGTATAACACATTAACAGATTATCCTTTCTACACAACACATGTCACTGCTTCAAAAAACTCTAGTAACTATTGTAAGTATGATTTCCCCTTTACAAAACGAGTCTTCTTGATTACCCTGACATTTTAAAAGAGGTTAGGTGCTGGGCACTTCAAATGATCAATTCTAATACGATCTGTATGATGGATATCCAGCTAACTGGCTCACAGGTTCCTGTTTTCTGCCACTCTACTTCTTGTTTTATATTTGCTACTTTCCAGTTTAATGGAATTTTTCCAAATCCTAATGAATTTTGGAAAATGAATGCCAAAACCTCCAGAATCTCATTAGCCATCTCTTTTAAGAGAAAAGGATGAAGTCCATCTGGACACATAACCTTGCCAGCCTGCAGCCCCATCCATTTACTGATTACTGCTTCTCTTGTGATTATAATTTCACAGAGTTCCTCTCTTCCCTCTACCTCCTAATTTACAGCAGTTACTGGAATTTTTGTTTATTTTCTATAGTGAAGACAAAAGCAAGATATCTGTTAATTTCAGCTGCTAATTTCTTAGTATCTTTTATTAATTCCCATTCTCACTCTCTAGAGGATCAACAACTTGAATTACTCTTTTCCATTTGAAATATATGTTAGAAACTCTTGCTACCTGCTTTTACTTTTCTAGCCAGCTTCTCCTCATAACCTAATTGCACCAGTTTACAATCTATGCCGCTACGTCTTCTGTTTCAATGTCTTCTGGTCTTGTCCTATATCTAAAATGGGTTAACTTCTTAAAACTTGTACAGAAATAGAAAATTTCTGTTCACTGCATTACCCTCATTTCCCGTTTCAGTTACTTTATAGAATTCATTTTGACTGGTCAAACCTGATCTCGCTTTTCTAGATCCTCATTCTGTTAGTGTTCATTATTTATAATCCTTTTGAATGAAGTCCTTTTTTCTTGTCCTCCTGTGCATGTTTCTCTCAGTTCTAACAAGACACCTACCATACCAGCTAAGCTAAAGAATTATGTGTTAGCAATGTGCATACCAGGCACTATTTCTTTCCATTGCATGTCACACAATCAGCACAGTACAATAAAACTAATTTGAGTTCAATGTTACCTGTTTTCTTGAGTCTGGTGAAAATTTAACGAAGGTGATGTTACGTATGGTGCTCCATTTACACAAGAGCTAGGAGGTAAACTTAGTACCAATTGTTTTTATTGTTAAAAAGCACTAGCATCAGAAACCTTACTTATTCACTTTGGTTCGTGCCTCATTTCAAATTTGCATAAGTTAAATTAATGGATTCATCATTTTTTAAACATTAAATTCCTACTTTGCCATGTTATTTATGTTGTTTGATTCAAATTATTGAATAATTTGATTTTTCAATGACAAAATTGCAAGATCAGACTGTATTAAAATGATTATAGAAAAATTCCACATGGTAGTATGTAAATTTTCGTAAATTGTTTGTACTAGCTGTAAGGGAAAGGAAAGTTTGAGAGTTACCTATTAAATTAAAGTAAAAACCTTTTGGAAGGCTGAATAGAAAGGCATTGAAAACATTCTCATGATTCAGGTGTATTATTTGCGCAACTAATGAAGCACTCCCAATGATACAGGACCTCAAAAAAACAACCCATTGATGTGACTGAAATAGAGTAATCTTGCTGGAACACAACTCACACCCTTTTCAACTGATAATGCCTACTGCGTCTCCATAGCATGACAGACCTCCGAATTGAGAGAAAGTATCACCAACTGCAACCCGACAACTTTCCCAAACAGTGATGTCCCAGCTTTCAACTTTCCCCGGAAAATCTGAACAAACTTGAACTGCTTGAGGACAGGCCAAGGAAAAAGTGACCACATGCTCCAGAATTGGAGCCTGAGGAACACTGTGACCATGGCCATTTAAGTCAATCCATCATGCACATTCTGAATTCTGCCTTGAAAGATCCATTTCCAACCATTTGCAATGTGTCAGCTGAAGCCATTGAATAATTCCCCCAGCCATACAAAGGAAACAAAACTGTAGTTCTATAGTAAAGAATATGGTAAAGGATGCTTTAATGTGAGAAAACAGCAGACATTAAGAAAAATATGAAATTTTGTTGCATGCAAAATCGAAGTTAAACCATTTTTTGATAGTTCTTCATCAAGTATTATAGGTTTATCTTGTAGAAGCTTTATCGTACAAACTGTACAAAATGGCACTTGACAAAAGGTTTCCAATAAAAAAAACTCTTATTTCAAAAGTACATAAACCTCAAATTAAATTGCACAGCTGACTGAAGCCACAATATGACGCATGGAACATTTTGATGGTCTACTTCATCATAATTCATGTGGCTGCATGGCAGTGATTATTGTAAGCATGCTGCACATGAGCATATGGGTTGAGCCATACCATGAGCCATATCATTAGCAAAAATACCCTAGTTACCTAATAGCCATTCTTTAGCTTGTTGCAGTAGTTCAAATGCAGCTGGCACAGCATGTTGTCAGAGAATGACTACTGCCAGAACACTAGCAGCAGCCAGTGCCCATGGCCTCACATTAGACAGATGTTGAGGAAATAAAATCCCTTTTGATTCTAATTCATTCACTTGTAGTGCCTCGAAATCTATGTGCATGCAGTCAACACCACCCTAACTCATAGTCCACTGTCATTTGTATTCCTGACATGACTTCTGGGAAAGTTCTCCACTCCAAGATTCATCATGACAAGCAGTTACTATGACGGCAGAGAAAATATTTTTAGGATGTCCTTAAAGCTTGCCTGAAAAATGCAATATTCCCACTAATACGGCGAGTACCTCTAGCCCAAGATCACACAAAAAGAAGTAGCAGATGCAAAGTTGCCAACTATTTTGAGCATCTCTGACATGGCCCTGACAGAGGCCAAGGGCAAACATCAGCGTAATGTGTACAAACATGATTATCCCACCTACCTGCCTCCTCAAAGCCTATGTGCCCACCTGTGGCAGGGTGTGTGGATCCAGTATTAAAATGCTTTATCACCTTAGAAACAAGAACTCCAGATGGAAGGAAGTTATCCTTGAACTCTAGGGACTGCTTAAGAGAAGAATGAGGAATGTAAGGAAATCTGCAATCCTAAAATGAAATATGTGCTCACTCTGCCTGTTATTCTCTGCCAAAAGAATGAGTCTAGGGTCATTGGGTAGAGAGACAGAGGGACCTCCCTTCCAAAACTGCAGTATGGAAATTTTGATATGTTCAAAAATCTTTACTTCAAGTCTGAAAGGAAACAAACACGCAAAAGTTAACCTTCACAGCCACTGGCCAGATGATGCTTGCCAGTAAACCTGAAAGGATAACCAGTAAACAATAAGTTAAAAATCTGTTTAGTGAAATCCCAACTCTACGAGATAGACACAAGCCACACAGACAAACAGATAGAGATGTGGATGCATCTCTCATTTCAAGGCAAGCAGGTAGACACCTACAACCATACACAGAAGACAGACACCCACACATAAAAAGATCTACAATCTTCATTGAAACCGAGAATGACATACATTCACCAACACAAAATTATATTCTTGGCTTATGACATTTCAATCACAAAAAGACATTGGGGCGTCAGTAAATGAGTTACCCTCCACAGAATAACCAGTCTCTGATTTGCTGTTGTAGTCACAGAATTTATATGGGTGGACCAGTTCAGTTTCTAGTTAATAGTAACCCAGAAGACATTGATAATGGGTGAGTCAATGTTGGTAATGACATTGAATGTCAAAGGTTATGGTTAGATTCTCTCTTGGTGGAGATGTTCATTGCTTGGCATGTTTACAGTACAAATGATACTGTCTCTTAATGGCCCAAGCCTGAATGTCATCCAGAGTTGCAGTAAATGCTATCTTGGTGTCAAGAACAGTCACTCATAAGTCGCTACTGGAGTTTAACTCTTTTGTTCATGCTCAGGTTGCAGTGAGGTCTGAATCCACGTGGTCCTTGCAAAACCCAAACTGAGCTTTGGTGAGAAGGTTACTGGGGAGTATATTTCTTGATGGCACTGTTGAAGACATTTTCCATCACTTTGCTGATGATGGAGAGTAGACAGATTGGGTACAAATATCTTGGGCTAAATTTGATTTGATCTGTTTGTTTTCGTGGAAAGGATGCCAATGTTTCAGTTGTTCTTTAACAGCTCTTCTTGGGCTATAGCTAGTTCTGGTCCTCAGCACTACACTGAGATCTTGTCAGAGTCAAAAATCTTTACTGTATTCAATGCAATCAGCTACTTCTTGATACCATGTTGAATGAATTGATTTGGCCAAAGACTGGATTAGTAATGCTGAGGACCTCAGGACGTGACTGATTTATAGTACACATTGTTCACTTCTGGCTGAACAAGTTTGCAAATACTTCAGCCTTGTGTTCCAGGCTGATGTGCTCAGCTCACTATCATTGTGGAAGGGATTATTGGCATAGCTTTATCCTTTGGTTAGTTGCCTGCATCCCCCGAATAGTTGCTACCTCCTTAGCCCACCAGTTCCAATGTGATGTAGGTCCAGAAACATAGACCCACAAACAGCATCTCAAAAAATCAGGTGTCAAAGTTATGTCTGGCCTTGTAACCCTAAGGTCAGCCTCATCTCTATAAACCAGCTGAACCCCACAATATTTTACTTTTCATGGAGTATGCCAAGCTGCCAAATTGCCAGGCTGCAAATCTTCATCTGCCAGCCATTTCTGAGTATGTTTGTTTTAGAACGAGTGGATGTTCTGTTCTATAACAGTGGATCAGATGTGGAGCTACTGCGTTTGTGTTTCGATCTAATTTCTAACCTGACTACTCCATCCTGCCAGATCTACATCACTGTGCATTGTGAGAACTGCAGATTTCCTGTCTTGACTTTTCTCAATGTAATGACTCTACTTGAAATTGTATATACAGTGCACCTAACGAAATGTGCTGTGCCTTACAAAATTTACCTATACGGAAAGCATGTATTAAGATTTAACAGAAAGAAAGATTGTCTAGGCAGAGACAATTTCATGCCAGAAGCAATGCTCCATAGTACAAAATGACAGCTGCCATATGGTTACTTGTAATTTTAGATTACCTTACAATTTATGACTACAATTTAATTAGCTTTTATGCATTAGTGTAATTTTGGATCTGGCTACTACTGACATTGTGTTTGATGCAATCACTGCATTATTTATATTCAAGAGGATATCAGGTACCAACATCAATTATTTCTTTCTCTGATAAGACAGATTTGCTACAATAAGTACTGATTAGTTAATGGACCATACCCTCTATAATTTATTGATATTTTGATTCATCTTTGTTGATATGGAAACTCCATTTGTGCTAAACAAGAAAGCAGGGAAAATAAAACAGGAAAATGGGAAAACCTGGCAGAAGCAGAACTGTTAGGGTAGGATTTCATTACATATTTATGGTTAATTTAGAACACAACATTTTTATTGCCAGACATTGATGAAGGATGGAATAAGATTTTATATGGATAATTCCACATCAATGTGGAAAAGATACAAAAATAGAAAAAAAAACAGTGCTTTTTTTCAATAAAGACTTCATATTTTGTACTTTATTTGGCCTCATCATAATTTTGTGATATTGTGAGTGTACCACAATTTTAGAATAGATTCCAAATGTATGCCCTCTTCTTATTTAAGGTATGGAAGTGTGTTTTGTAGGAGCAGATGCTATAATTTCTGAAATTAAAAATACATTTCCGTTATAATTTGTACTATTAAAGTTCCTAATTTTATAGTCTGGGAGACAAAATAGAATTATAACTATCATAGAGTTAATTCTCCCCGATGTGCTCACTCAAAGGAAATGCTGATCCAGCGGGAATACACTAGGTTTTAGGAAATCTTATGGCACAATGGGTTGCATCACTCCCTTTGAGCCAGAAGCTAAAGTCCCTCTGTAGGACCTGATGGCCAAGAAACTTATGTTCATGACATGACTAAACAGGCTCATTATCAACCTGCAAATCAACATGTTGATGGATGGTGGCACAAACAGAACAGGTTCCTGATCAGCAGTCTGCAGAAGGCAACTGTAAGTCAGGCCTAAACCATGGACCAACACACAAGTTCTTGGTGCCAAAATCCTTTCAGGGCATGTTACCTGGAAAAAGATATTAATGGAGTGGTAATCATTGACCCGGACACTGCAAATTTCTCAGCATTTCTATTCTTCCTGTCAAAAAAGATAATTTTCCTACATCATATTCCATTTGCCACATTTTTGCCCACTCAAATAACCTATCTACATCTTTTTGTAGCCTCCTACGTCCTCTTCAAAACTTACTTTCCTACCTAGCTTTGTGCCGTCGGCAACCATAGCTTCCATCCCTTAATCTTTTTTTTTACATAAGTTGTAAACAGTTGAGGTCCAATCACAGATCCCTGTGGCATGCCACTTATTACATCTTGCTAACCTGAAAAAGAAGCATTTCTCACTCCTCTCTGCTTTTGGTTAACCAGCTACTCATCTATCCATGCCGATATGCTGTCCCCTACACCATAAGGCTTTATTTTGTACAACAACCTTTGATGTGGAACCTAACAAAATGGCTCCTAGAATTCTGAGCACCATACATCCACTAGTTTCCCTTTATCTGCATATGAATAAAATGCCCATAAGTTACCAGGTATGTAAGCCTTATATCTAGGTGACTGACTAATTGAATCAAAGAGCATGTTCCTTTGGTTGTTCATAAAAGGCAGAGTTCAAACTGTAGTCAACCAACCCATGACTTTAAAACCTAAAATAAAACATCTACTGTTAGATGTGACATCACAATTTGGTCACAACTGCTGAACAATACTGAGTTTGCTAATGAATACATGAACAAGCAATTTAACATCATCATTCAAACTGTTACTGTAGTTCATGAATGCCTGCCATTACAGAGACACATTCATACACAGGAACCCAATCTCTGCAAACAGAAGAGATTATGTTCACAAGCCTTGCAGCTTTTTGAAAATGGATAGGGACCTGTGCAGCCTATAGTACATCATTGCTTTTACCATATAACATTTTGGCAAACAAATCGGCACTTCTTTTTTTCCTTCTTGTGGTATAAAACATTACGGCTGTTTGAATTTTGACATTCTTATAATTGTCCTGATGAGTCCAACAGGAATAACTTTTGTAGCATGTCTCTCTTTTCAGCAAGACTACTTCAGGTGAAGTTTGTAAACTACTGTAAAGTACAGGATACATCTACATATTATAAACAGCTGTAAAAAATACTATTTTCAAAACAAAATTATCCTGACACAAATGAATGTTAGCAAAGATATAAAGTGTATATTATTGGCAATTTTTATACATAAACAGGATTTTTACTGCACTTCCAAAAAGAAGTGCGCTTCTTGCATTTATATTGCACTTATTTGATTGTATTTGCGAAGTTATGGTAACAGCACAGCAAATTCCAGTCACAGTAATGAATGTTTTCAAAATGATATTAGATGGATTATGTAAAATATGTTATGTAAGGCTGGTTCTGACACTAAATGCTCAAAAGAAGTCCAATGTCCTGCATTAGTCCATAGCATAATAAATACATATAAATAAAGAAATACAAGAATAAATACAAAATACATATTTGTCACCTTATCAAAGTAAATATGGTGATGGCAGTTTATTTAATGGAGATTCACAAACCTACATTATCCAGACAAACTATTCTCTTCTCAGTGGATAAGAGATGAGGTGACTGCAATCTCAATGATGGTTGTATCTTCTGGAAATGGGTTAAGGCAGCACTCACCTTCTCCAAAATCCTGTTCCAGTCCCTTGAACACTGTAGGACTGTTCAAAAACAGATGAATTCTCACTGAAAGATCCAGACAATGTTTGGCTTTATCACTGTTCACCAAAATGTTAACAAAAAGAAAAATTGCCCCCACAGTTCTTTAAACGTCAGTAAAATAGGAATTTAATGGAGATTCCACTTCTAATCCTTTGCTTAACATGTGAAAACAAACAAAAATGTTTTCCCTCCAAATCAGTTCCCCTCCCAGAGAGTTTAATTATTTAGCTGAGCCTTGCAGAAAAGAAGAACCAGTTTCCTTTGTATGATCTATGTCATTGAACTGCTAAGTTCAATGGCTCTGTTCAGTGTGGATAGTGAAGAGATGAATTGTGCCAGTCTAAATGAAAGTCTAATATTTTGAGTTTCAAGGCTATCATGCCTGGCTTGTGGTCATTAGAACAACTTTCACATTGTCATTCATTCTTTTTATGGCTATTATAACAGACCTCTTTAACCTTGACATTGCTCTGAGGCCTGGAATTCAACCATGAGTACTGTGACCTCTGTTTGAAATATGCTAGCACTACCAAAGTTGACTCAACAATGCCGTAGTTCTTATCCAATGTATTATGCCACTATGTAATGGAATATACCTTTATAGAAACACAAAATATATAAGAAATCATTAAGTGAAACCCCAGGTATTTAAGGTATGTTAAGGCAACAGTTAGTTTCATGAGAGGAAATTATACAAATCAGAAAAAAGCAATGAAGCTGCATATGCTAAAAACAGCAACTGTGTGACTTTTTTGTTCCAAATGCTGTATGCAATGAATTGTAATATGTAGCAGATCTAGAGCTTTATAGTACTGAATAGTAGACTGTTTTGATCATTCTGTGATAATGATTTGATAATCGTTATGCTATATGGAAGGACATAAACGGTATTTCACTCCTTGAAATTAATCATCTTCACTCACCGTAGCAGCAGAAAAATAAGTTAAGGTAAATTCAAATGTACGAATAAACACTGAAACAGGTTGTAGTAAGAATACACTGGAACAAAAAGCAGCATGGACAGTAATTTCAAGGCTGTTTTCCAATTGGTCTATACATTATGTTGTCTCAAATTGACTGTACAATTTCAGTATGTAGTTTCATTTTAACACTCTCCTGTTCATACAGAATTGATTACCAAATGCTTCAGTTATCTGAGATGGTAGAGAAACTTTTATTAATTGAATAATGCTACTAACAAGTTTATCGACAATTACAAAATGGCTTTTGTACTAGAAACCAAACAAAAAATTGTGAACAGAATGGGATTATGCTAAAGTGTACTAAGTGAACAGCAAAGACACTTAAAAGTGATAATTTTGTGAACAGTGTGGATTTGCATTTAAGGGAGTAAATTTTCAGAATAGCATGTGACCGTATTAAAGTTGTTAATTATGTGAACGGCATGAGATTGTATTTCAAAATGGCAATTTTGTGAATAGCATCATCCAGATTTGTAGTATAATATTATTACCTGGAAACTTGAATTTGAAAGTGAAGGGAAAATAGATTTTAGTTTTCAGTTCTGTTTAAAGAAATGGTCACTTTCACAAAGGACAGTAAGTCATTTTAGCAGTGAATTGGAGACAGCTTTTCCAAGAAAACATGTGACTTACGTTAAATGGGTCGATCAGCTACCTGGGGAGTTAATCGCTTAATGTTTACAGTGCTGAGTTTATGATTCAAAAGTAGATGGTCAGGGGCCACTGATAGGTTAGGATCTGAAGAATAATCATTCTTGTAGGAAAGCAATATCTTGGCTTAGGTTAATTTGTTTCAAGAAGTCCCCAGGCTATGAAAGTTGGTTAAAAAAAAATCTGCAGGCTGTTAGAACTGGAAAGTAGTATCCAATCATCAGAGCTGAAAAGAAGTCTTAAGCAGCTTCACCAGTCCAAGGAGAAGGGCTGAAAAAGTTAATTTATACAAGAAATTTGACATGGTCACAAAACACAAAGAGAAATCCAAAAGGAAACTGTATTTTCTTCCATTTTTCTGTGTTTAATTTCTGTTTCTTTTAAAAATGGACACCCTTGATAGACGAATAAATTGCTCATACTTAGACAAGTTTCTGAATCCCCTGCATTGTATAGACATTCCAGCTAAAGTTGACACAAAGGGCTTGGAGGTTGGGTGTTTGCTTCCCAGCTAGTTCTGGACAAGAAATATCTTAAAACCTATGATATTAAAATGGTTACTATGACTTATACCGTTAGTTATTGACTTCACAAATGGAAACTTTGATGTGAGAGGCAAAACTACACTGTTAGTTTAACAACCTTCCAATTAGCCCACTGAGGTGGGCCCCCAACAGGTGTTCCTTGATATCTTCAGTGATTTTGTGTGCAGATGGAGTGGCAAAACAATCCCCTACATTTTGAATGCATTGTTATCTTTGATTTCAAGTTACAGTGCTTTGCTGTAGGGGTTTTCTAAAATTGCTTGAGGAACACCCTCAATAAAGGGTGGAAGTGAAAAGCTAAAGGAGCAAGTCAAATGATACATTTCTGTATTGGTCTTAAAAAGGGGAAGGTAATTCTAACTTAAATTTACCCTCATTCCCCCTTGGTCTTTGGCAAATTCAAGAATTGAAATAGGAGTGATACGTCACTGGGATTCACCAGGATCATCTCTCTGAAGACTTTTACGTACAGACAAAATTTCCTGAAGATAGATGAAAATATAGCTAAATGCAGTCCAATTAGAAATGAGTGACAAAAGGTTAATCCATTTTAACACAGGTTGATATAATAATCTGTGAGCATTTCTAGGCCATTTTATCCATTTAGGCAGCAAATGATGAGTTTTCATTTTTCACCATTTTCAATTATTTTTCTTTGTCTAATATTTATACATAGGATTAGAATTATGAATTTGAGACACTAGAAAACTGCAAGGTAATTTATGGAGTCATAGCAGCTGTATAGAATGGAAAGAGACCCTTGATCCAACTTGTCCAAGCCGACCAGATATCCTAAATTAATCTAGTCCCATTTGGCCTATATTCCTCTAAATCCTTCCTATTCATATAGCCATCGAGATTCCTTTAAAATGTTGTGTTTGTACCAACCTCCAGCACTTCCTCTGGCAGCTCATTCCATACACACACCACCTCTGCTTGAAAATGTTGCCCCTTAGGACCCTTTTAAATCTTTCCCCTGTATGAAATCCCTATGTATCTAAACCCACGCCCTCTAGTTTCGAACACTCTTACCACATTGGCTGTTCACCCTATCCATGCCCCTCATGATTTTTTTTAAAAACTTCTATAAGGTCACCCCTTAGCCTCCAATGCTCCAGGGAAAATAGCCATGGCATATTCAACCTCTTCCTTCAGTTCAAATCATCCAACCCTGGCAACATCCTTATAAATCTTTCCTGAACTCTTTCAAGTTTTGCAACATTCTTCCTGTAGCAGGGAGACCAGGACTGAATACAGTATTCTAACAGTGGCCTAAGAAGATGCCCTGTACAGCCACAACATGACCTCCCACTCCTATACTCAATGCACTGACTAATAAAGACAAGCATACCAAACGCCTTCTTCACTATCCTGTCTGCCTGGGACTTCACTTGCATGGAACTATGAACTTGCACTCTAAGGTCTTTATGTTCAGCAACACTCCCCAGGACCTTACCATTAAGTGTATAAGTCCTGCCCTGATTTGCCTTTCCAAAATGTAGTATCTTACATTTATCTGAATTAAACTCCATCTGCCACTCCTTGGCCCATTGGCCCATCTGATCAAGATCCTGTTGTACTCTGAAGTAACCTTCTTCACTGTCCACTACACCACCAATTTTGGTGTCATCTGCAAACTTACTAACCATATGTCCTATGCTCACTTCCAAATCAATTATATAAATGATGAAAAGTAGTGGACCCTGCACCAATCCTTGTAGTACATTGCTGCTCACGGACTTCCAGTCTGAAAGCAACCGTCCACCACCACCCTGTTTCCTGCCTTCAAGCTAGTTCTGTATCCAAATGGCCAGTTTTCCCTGAATTCCATGTGATCTAACCTTGCTAACCAGTCTACCATGCAGAACCTTGTCAAAGGCCTTACTCAAGTCCATACAGATAATGTCAACCACTCTGTCTTCTTCAATCTTCTTCGTTACTTCTTCAAAAAAAAACTCAATCAAGTTAGTGAGATGCAATTTCCTACGAACAGAGCCATGTTGACTATCCCTAATCAGTCCTTGCCTTTCCAAATACATTTAAACCTTGTACCTCAGGATCCCCTCCAATGACTGTTTAGATCAGTAAAGTCAAGATTGTGAGAGAATAAGACTGAGAATGGGAGAGGATACAGGTAACCATGTTGAGTGAGCTGAATTTTAGACAGCGTGAAGGATGGAAAGCCAGTTGTACACTACTGTTCTGTAGAGAGATTATACTGATGAGAATCTGAGTGGAAGATACGCTGAGACAGAATAGAAGCGGAAGCTGTTGTAATGTGACAGTAGACAGGGTTTGTGAAGGCAGATGGAATCTCAGTCCAGGATCAATCAGGACCTCAGGTTTCTGAACAAATCAGATTCAGCTCTTGAGTGGATGGAGGGGAGGTTTGCTCAAAATGCAGACAGGATGCCAAGCTTATCTTCTCTGGGATGAACTATGACTTCTGCATACAGCCGGCAGACTCAAAATGTTGATTGTATATACACTTCTGTACTGGTCAGATATTACTTTGTCTGCACTAGAACCACAGAAACAGGCCATTCAGCCCATCATATCTGCATTGGCTGAATAAACTAGTTGCTCATTCTAATACCACTTCTCAGCATCTGGTCCATGTTCTTATAGGTTACAGTGCTTCAGCTACAGATCTAGGTTCCTTTTAAATGAGAAATTCTACTTCAACCACTAAATTGGGCAGCAAATCCCCATCCATCCAATGAGTGAAAACATTTTTTCCTCACATTCCTTCTAATCCCTCTACCAATCTGTGTGTCCTGATAATTGGACTCTATACTAGGGAAACCAGTTTTACTTGTTCACGCTATCCAAGTCCATCATCACTTTGTACACCTCAAATAAATCAGCCTACGGCCTCTGGTTTAAGGAAAACGATACAAAGGTATTAAATCTTTCCTCAGGTAGTTCAAACCCTGTCAACATTCTTATAAATCTCTCTGTACTGTCTCTGGAATAATTGTGTCCTTCCTGTAATGTGTTGATCAGAACAGTAGGCAAAACGCTACCTGTGACCTAAACAATGCCTTATATTGCTCCAGAATTACATTCCTGCATTTGCACCCAATATCTCATTGAAGAGAGAAAATATCCATATGCCTTCTTCCTTACCTTATCTACTGTCCTGCCATCTTCAGGAACCTTTGACACGCACTCAACATCTCTCACTTCTCCACCCCTTTCAAGATCTTCCAGTTTATTCCTTTGGTTTGTTTGCCCTCCCCAAAAGCAGAACCTTGCAATTCTCTGGACTGAATTCCATTTGCCACCTTTCTGACCATTCAACCAAACTATTGATATCATCCTGCCATCAATACCATCCTCTTCAACCACACAGGCAGCTTTTATGTTGTCTGCACATTTTCCAATCATGTCTCCCATATTTTAGTCAAGATTATTAAAATACATCATAAATGGCAATAGCTGAATACTTATCATTGTGGAGCACAACAAGAAGCCGTTTTTCATTCATTAAAAACATTAGTCAACTATTACCCTTTTATTTCCTGTCATTGACTAAATTTTTGATTGAAATCACCATATTGCCCTGTATCCCATAGTCTTTGTTTTATTTTGACCTGTCTACCATGTGGTACTTTGAAAAAAAAAATTGTAAAATATATGCAGACAACACCTACTGCACAACCCTCATCATTCATCCTTGCTACTTCTTCAAATAATTAAGACTCAATAAGCAAAACCATGCCATTAGCCCTGATTAATCAATGTTTTTCCAATAACAGTTAATCCTCTCTCTCAACATTGATTCAAGCATTTTTCCTGCCACCAAGATGAGAATATCCAGCCTATAATTATTTGGTCTAATCCTTGCACCTTTTTTTGAATAATTCACAGACCTCCAGTCCTGGTGAGGATTGAAAAATGACCCTCAGAACTTTCTGGATTCATTTAACAACCCACAATACAATTCATCTACCCTTAGAATTCATACTGCACTTGTTAAAGGGAAGATGCATTGCAGCTGCTTGAGCTACTGAGATAATTGGAAATTGTGCAATAATCAAAATCTGACCATGGGAGCACATGGTTAATGAGACTTTTGGAGGTCTTGATTAAACAGATGGAAAAGGGAGCTGTTCTGTATCCCGATGTGGCTGGAAGGAATTTAGAGATGTGCTCACAAGGTATTGGCAAGAAAAACTGTAGGACATGAATGCCACATTTATAGCCCCAGAAATATTGATGAAGTGCTGAATAAAGGGTATCATCTCACCATTATGGTGATTAATGTCAATAAATACATCTTTAAATACCACATCCTCCCAGTTGTACCATAAACCATGCACGCTCGTTACCATACACCCCATTACTCACCTACCAACGATTCATATCAAGCATAATGCATTTTGAACCTTTATAAGTTTCTACGACACACACACTTTTGCAATCCTCAAACACACAGCTTACAATTTGCACACATTTCAGTATTCAATCCTGATAGTCACACCACCTAAATACATTGCACCATAAATGCTTCACTGACTCATACAGCAGTAGCCAACTGAAAAAGGAGAAAGTTCTGATCACCAGAGAGTAGAGAATATTGGTATTATGGAAAAGGGCATTGTTGAGGTTATGGTGATTATTGGGACTGATGCCATTGAAGATGCCAAAGAGTTGCTCCCTCATGATTGTGACACAGTGCAGCATGTAGCTTACCCCAAAAAATCTTGAGACCCAGTCAGCCGGGTGCAATAGGTCTCCATTGCAGTGGTTCAGGCAGTGTACTCTTTGTGTTCGAACATCAATGATCTATTCTCATGGATCTCCTGCGGCAGCATGACTCTCAAAGAGTACCCACTGTTCACATACATGTGGGTTGCACACTAGACACACAAAATATGTTGTTAGCACAGAACTCTTGTCATTCCAGCAGCCACTCTTCGGTTGAAAAGAGGATTATGCATTATGACTGCACAGTGATTGTTGCCAGAATACCAGGCACATGTATAGCCTGTAGTCACACAACGGCTTCCAACCGATGGTGGAATACCTTTCAGTTTGGGTCTGTATCAGAATTGTGCATGAAAAGCAATGTGTATGCAATCTAAAACCATGCTCTATCGACTCGTCTGCAATCACTGCAAAACCTCATGCTTCCTCTACCTGCTGGTTTCTGGGAAATGGAAATTGAGATGAAATATGCATTGGATAGAACGCCTTGGTATTTTCTCTTAAAAAGCAGCACAGTGTTATGGATATTAGCTGAGTGATAAATATTGGTAGAAACACTGGGCAGAACTCTACTACTCTTCCTTCAAGTACTATCATGGGACAGTATGTTATCTTTGACTGCAAAATACTGGTTACAACTCCAGCAGCAAGTTGGACTATCAAAGCAAGAGTTCAGAAATATCATTTATTCAGCACAACATCTCACTTAAAGAAACAATTCCTCAGTATTCGGTTCAACACACACATGCACGTATATATGTGCAGGCTTGCACACATATACACATGGTCACCCAGCAATGCTAGCTGGAAGAGCTGTCATACTACATATCTGTACATTATCCACTTTAAGATCTCTAAGGGCTACAGATATTTTGTTTGGAAATATAAAATGAGAAATGGAGGTTGCAGAGAATGTTTTCTCACTCTTTTGTTGAAACTGGATTAGATATATTTGTGCTATTATGAGGTGTCTTGGGAAAATATTAACAGCCCAGCAACAGGGTTTAGACTGGGTTAAGTACAGTGTTATACAGACATGTGGAGCTGTTGGGATACAGAGTTCCAAAAAGCCGGTATGCAAGCCGGATTGTTCTCTTTTCCTCTCTATTTAATTGGAAAGGAAATTACACTTTAGCTAATAAAAAGAACAAAAAATTCTAAACCAAGCCGAGACCTAGGTCCAACTGACCAATTACTGAAGTAAGGATCATCGTTGCCAAAAACAACACATACCACCAAGAATCGAAAAAAAGCGAAAAATATTACCTTGCTCCACCACTTTCGAAATGCCTTTTTTGTCTATATTTTCCACCCATGATAGTCATATAAAGATTGTTTGTCCCATCTGTCTGTTATATGTTTGGGTTATCATAGAATCCCTATAGTGTGGAGGCAGGCCCTTCAGCCCAACAAATCCACACCGACACTTGAAGCATCCCACCCAGACCCATCCCCGTATAACCTACCTAATCTTCACATCCCTGAACACCACGGGCAATTTAGAACAGCCAATCCACCTAGCCTGCACATCTTTGGATTGTGGGAGGAAACCCACACAGACATGGGGAGAATGTGTAAACTCTACACACAGTCGCCCGAGGGTGGAATCAAACCCGGGTCCCTGGTGCTGTGAGACTGCAGTGCTAACCACTGAGCCACCGTATATTGGAGAGAGTTTATGTTTGCATTAGAAATTAGTAATCCATTTTTTGACATGTCCTAGGATATATTTGTTATAATAAACGCATTTTTGTTTTCCTGTTCTTCGATGAAACCTGTTGAGTTTATTTTATCTTAGATAGTCGTCACAGTTAGGCATTAACCATCCTGGATATTGAATTGATCATGTTTAAATTTTGTGACAAGTGGTGAAATAGTGAGGTTTGATTTCCACACCGTCCTCCTACGATAGTTGTTGCAAAACTTGAGGTGGAAAATAAATCATTAAAT
Source organism: Rhincodon typus (assembly GCF_021869965.1). Classification (NCBI taxonomy): domain Eukaryota; kingdom Metazoa; phylum Chordata; class Chondrichthyes; order Orectolobiformes; family Rhincodontidae; genus Rhincodon; species Rhincodon typus. The sequence goes on from NC_063337.1 coordinate 68,516,351, forward strand.
GCTTAAAATCAATTTGAGGATTATAATGCAAGATTAACTTGACCTATTATGCCTGAGGCATTGCAAAAATTTTATGCTTTCTGCTCATTTGATGTTGTGCAACTTGCAGTCAGCTGCTCATGTTGAAGATGACAGGCGCAGCAAAATATGACAGAATAATTCAAGTGTATGTTGGCCTGCCTTACTTAAAACTAGCCTGCACATCAAACAGCAGATAAACAAATCCTGCGGCAAGTGCTGGAAATTATTTTATAAATCAACCAAGAAAAGTCGCATGAATGGTGCAAACCAACGTGCTCCAACACTGGAGGCTATCATCCAGGAGGTCTCATCTTCATACTGCACAGCTGCAGCAAGCATGTCCTAACATTGGGATGGACCTTCAATAAAGACCAATACGTGTTTACTTCCTTACTTGCTGCTGCTGCATACTGATTTCTTTTTTGGATTTTATGAATAAGCTTAGCCATATCCTTTAGAACTATGGATTTAAATAACATTCGGCTTTTCTATTTTTTTGCCAAAGCGGGCAACTTCACAGTTTCCTAGATTATTTTTTAGCTACCTAGTTTTTGGCCACTCACTTCATCTAACTCACTTTGTGTCGAACTTTGTATTTTCCTTGCAACTTACACTACAACCTACCTTTGTGTTGTCAGCAAATTAGGCTACAATACCCTTGGTCCCTTCTTCGAAACTATTAATATAGATTGTAAATAGTTTAGATCCAGCACCGATCTGTGTCACAGCATCAGTGAAAGACTGCTATCTTGAAAAATTTCAATTCTGTTCCCTGTTTGTTAGCAGGTCCTCTATCCATGTTAATGTGTCACCTCAAACACCACGGGCTGTTATCTTGTAAAATAACCTATGTGACACTTTATTAAATGCCTTTAGGAGAGTCATAGAATATTTTATGACTGATTTGGAATGTTTGTTTTGTGGTGGCTTTTACTTCAGCAATGTGGCCAAGAGGACACCACGATGATTCACAATAGAGATTTAAAGCCGGCCAGAGCTGTTAAAGCAGGAATTGTGGTTGGTTTCATAGCTACTGCATCCTTATGAGGAGACTGCAGTCATCTTGATTGGGGAAAGGATCTACTGATTGCTTCCTTGTGCTCCTTTCCTCCTCCTCAGCTATTCTTGGTACAGCCGTTGGTCAGGGTTGTGTCCTCATAATGATGAGCTTTAGTAGATGGTTAAGAATCAGGATTATGAACTTTTTGGAATACTAGAAGGCTTGTCCAGAGAGGTCCTGTGGAGCTAGGTGTTGAAGCAATGGCCTGTTTGATGGCATTCGTGTGACAGCACAGATCTCATTATATTCATATTACCCACATGTTCAAAAGGTTGTGCTCTGGCATCATGAGTCAGATGGTCAGTACATTGCCATCATTGGTCAATGGCCACTTTCCTGTCTCTTATGATGACTTAAATGGTAGTGGAATGATGCTTAATTGATGAATAAAATCAAGAGCATTGCCAGGATAGCAGGTGTTGTGTTGATTGATAGAGTGGAAGTCTTCATTGTTATCCTATGCCTCTGGGTTTAAAATAGGCTACCTACAAAGCCAAGTGTGTACCCTATGGTGTGATTTCAAGCACTAGAATGGTCTGTGATTTGTGTTCTTGGCTGTTTCACACAATGTGCAATAGAAAGCAATTTGTTATTCTAATGTTGCCTGTAATTTATACGGAGGCATGTTTAATTTTTGGATGTCTTTTGAGTGTATCCTCTAATTGGATGAACACTTACTGTTCAATCAATCCTTCCAACAGAACCTTCCATTGGCTGGAAAATTTACATTTCCAGATTTGGGCAATAATTCTCCAAAGATGATAGCCTGTGGGGTATTTTAGCAGATGGATTAGATCAAATCACTTTAGTCTATTAGTCCCATTCCTTTGACAGCTGGAATCATAGAATGGAATCCCTACAGTGTGGAAGCAGGCCATTCAGCCCTTTTAGTCCACACCAACCCTCCAAAAGAGCATCCCACCAAAACCCGACCCCTACCCTATCCCTGTAACCCTGCATTTCCCATGGCTAATCCACCTAATCTACACATCCCTGGACACTATGGGCAATTTAGCATGGCCAAAACACCTAACCTGTACATCTTTGGACTGTGGGAGGAAACTGGAGAACCTAGAAGAAGCCGACACAGACACAGGGAGGGTGTGCAAACTCCGTACAGACAGTTGCCCTAGGGTGGACTTGAGCTCGGGTCCCTAGTGCTATGAAGCAGCAGTGCTAACCACAGAATCACCATGCCATCAGAAGGGAGGCTGCTTATACCATGGTAAGGAAGAATTGAGAATATTTAGTACCAAATGACACCCTGTGATGCGGGGAACACCTTATTCTGGAGTAGCCATATGGATGGTCCCTCTGCCTTCTCTCTTTTTAGAAAGAGGCAATGAAGTCTCCTTTGGTTTCATGTAATATTTTAACTTTTGTCCTTGAAATTATAGACATTGATGTTTTAGAACAAAAACAGAAGTTGCTGGAAAAACTCAGCAAGTCTAGTAGCATCTGTGAAGACAAAATCTGAGTTAACATTTTGGGTCCGGAGACCCTTCCTCTGAGGAAGATTTTTCTGAGCTTTACCAGCAACTTCTGTTTTTGTTCCTGATTTACAACATCCGTTGTTCTTTTGGTTGATGTTTTGGAGATATTCCCAGGCTCCAGCTGGATGCATTCTATCCCAAAGGGGTTCACAGCAGCATATGCAGCACTGCATCTGTCCCACTCTGAGGTTGCAGATATGTCTGCAAGATTCTAGTCAGCACTGCTTTACTGGAATAAATATGTCACACTCATCATTTCTGGCTTGGGGTCAAGTGGGAGATTTGTCCCCCCTAAAGTTGCCCTCATGTTCAGAGTCCTTGCCCCGTTCTTCTCCTCTTCCCTCTGAGGGCAGTTTGTCATCCTCTGTGCCATCTCTGCTCATGCTTTGGGTCAAGTTGGGGATGGAAAATAACTGCACCCATGCCTGAGAGCAGAACACTGAAGTCAGACCTAAAGCCTCCCTCACTAACCACAATACACCTTTTGAAATTTACCAACTTCAAATGACAAAACAAACAGCTAAATGCTTCTGTTAAGTCAGTGACAGCATTAAAAATCACAATAGCAATTGGCTCATCCCTTCAAATGGGGCTGATGGTAGATCCTTTATGCTGATGAGTGCTTGTTCAAAAATGTGATATAAAGGGAGGTCATTATGAGGGAGCATTCAGGTGGACAATACATTCTTAATATCATCACCATATCATAGAATGTGACCCAAGGGCATAACAGTCTCAGACTCCATCTTAACTAGGACCACTTGAAACATAACATGCTGACAGAAGTATGCTTCTGTTTGTAAGCAGTCAGGTTAAAATTAGTCCAGACACTGAAGTGTCATGATCTTAATGTATGTATATATTAGGAATGGCAATAAACATCTGTCAAACTTTTCAATAATATGCTACCAACATCTGGTTCTTACGTTATAGGAGCTAAGATAAGCATTACCACATCAGGTATAAATACCCAGCTGGAAGCAAAGCCCACACCAAATGAGATACTACTTTGAACATGTAATGATATCCATAACATAAAGATGAATCAAGTACTATGAAGGCAATCTTGTGATCTGAGAACATATAAATGTTGTGGAAATTAACTTTGTTTTAAAATATAACCTTAATTATGCAGATGATGTTTATGTGATTATTGCATCTAATTCCATTCAGCTTCAGTAACAGAACTGTGACTCATCACTGTGACAGACGGCAACATGGAGCCTGTCTTCCTTAGTCCCACAGGGCACATAATGCACTATTGTTTGGCACTTTCCTTGCCAAACATTTAGCAGTTCAGTGACGTCTCAGTAGTTAGGGATTACAAAGCAGATAAAAGTTCAGAAAAAGATACATATTTCAAAAAAGCTGTCTTGAATATACAACACAATCATTTGGAATGGGTATCCCCATCTGTTTCCTGTTTGCACCACACATTTCATTGTTTAGCTCTTCATTATATCTTGTGTATTTAAACCTCGTGAACCTTAGAGGTATATCACATTTATGAATACTTTCTTTCTGCACCTTTTCAAACTAAAATAACAAGTGTAAATTCTGCATGCCAGGCTTTTCCCATTGTACTAGGAACAAAATATTGTCAATTATCAAATGCCTTTCATCTTATTTTTCAGAGCAACTGATGGAAATTGTTCTGGAAAGAAAATCCCAAAATTATGCAGGGGTTCTGGCTGCATTGCAACTAATGAGTTTGGAGTTTTCCCTGCAATATAGGAAGAAGTGCATCGATCTTGTACAACTTTTTAAGGCCAGTGATACAGGTTGAATCTTCTGCCTTTTGTGTTGGGCTTTTCAATGGGTTTTTTGCTGCGCATATTACCAAACTTGCCTAACTAACTACTGTGTCATTACGGCATCTATCTCGTCTGTTTCCATCCCCAACTTACCAGGCACCATTTCCAGAACAATGGATCATTTAATGGATATCTACTGAAAGACCAGCTTCCCTTTGTACCCATGCAATCTATGAAAGGCCATTGTGCAATCAAGCAAGTGTTGGTAATCTAGTGTTCCCCCTCACTTTTGATGTAATGGCACAGCAGCAACAAAGTCATGCTGCTCACGCTACATAGCTAGTTTGGCTGACACTCCCTCACACAAACAACCTATTCTTTCACCTCTTTGACATGTACAAGGATCTTCCACCAGCTTAATGTTCTACTCTTCTCCTCAGATGACTACTCCTGTTCTTTCAGCTCCTCAGCATTCAGCACATCATCTTGTTGCCTGCTTCAGTTGTGCAGAGGACAGCATGCAGAATACTTTTACAGACAATACTGGAGCAGTCCCATCTCCTCTCAACTGCTCCAAGCTGAAGAACTGCATTTTCACCAGTCCTGTCATCTGTTACTTGGCGCAGAATGTGCACCATCTTGGTGAAAGTGCCATGTGTTGTGTGAGCAACACAACGCATTTAAAAAAAGTGCCTGCTGTGCTGCGACACTCTTCCCATCTCAGACCCACATCAATTATTTGATTATAGTCACTGGAATCCATCATCATACATGCACTACATCTGATGAAGGGATGTTTCCCTCCTCCATCAGCACCAGAGGGAGTTTCACAAATTGTTGGATGCTTTTGGCCAGCATTTTCATCCTTTCAATTCATTGCCACTACCTTATGCATTACTGAGTTAGCAATGTTAGAATTGCAAGGTGTATGAATGGTGAAATTTGCATCAGTAAAAACTCTGGAATAGGAAGATAGCTTGATATTGACCATGTAACCACTGTTGATTGTGTAAAATTCCATTTGGCTCACTAATGCCTTTTAGAAAATAAAATCTGCCATAGGCTCACAGTAATGTGGCTGCTATGAACTTTTCTTTTAAATGGCATGATGCAAATTGCCTTTGATCAGCATATGAAGCCTAAGCACATTCACTCTGCATGCATTGCAAATGGAGGAATAAATGATTGCAAAATGTAGCTGTGGTTTGCAAACCCATTCCTCATATATGTTCCCTTCAGATGTTGTATCGTCCACGAGGCATGGATCTTGCTCTTTCGCCCAAAATAATGTAAAACAGCTGCCACCCTGGGCATTGTCCCAGCCGTTTTCCATTTGAACTTCACACGTAGAGAACAGCAAGTAATGGCAGGGAATGCAGCTCACAGTGGATACTGTTAGCATGAGGCTCTGCCTGATTACAAGCTATTCTCAAAGAACCTCTAACATTGCCTTTACTTGACAGTACCCCAACAGCCCATTTCCATTCAAACTCCACGTGGAGACTCACCACAATAAAATTCATCCCCAACTGTCCTCTGAGCCCTGGCACTGCATCTTAATGAAGCCCTGTCTGGTTCTGTGGAGGTCATGGTAATGCTCACTGTCAGCAATCAATCCTCCCACAGACCACCATGCCTGAGAGGGTGTGAAGGCAGGCACTGTCACAACGTTTAAGAAGCATTTGGACAATAGGCTATGGACCAAGTGCGGGTGCATGGGGTTAGTGTAGTTTTGTGTTTGTTGGTCAGCATAGACATGGTGGCCTGAAAGGTCTGCTTCTGTGCTGTATGACTCCATGGCGCATTCAGTGGACAATCCACTGCATACCCCTCACTAATGTACTAACAATCTCCATCAATTAAGACTCACAAGTAACATTCCTACACTTCACTGCAACCTCACATGTTTAACATTCTAAGCCTCACAGCCACATTTCAAAGCTTGAACAAATTGGGAGCCATTCACCATGACAACCAATTCATCTAAGCAGTTTGCACAGCACTCCTCTTTCAGAGAGAAGGAAGCATACAACTGGAGACTGCAGAAATGAAAAGGAAGGTGAGATAAATGCCTGCATATTCTAATTTCCACAAGGAAGATAATGGTCACCATTAACAGAAATTGACTTGGTGTGGCTAAGGACATGGTGTGTCTGAATACAAAGATGGTGACAGTGGCTACACATTAAAAACACCTCCTCCTGTCGTAATTCTCCCACAAAAGCCTAATCTCTTTTGACATGCAAATTGTAGATTGTATTTGCACCAACTTCTTAGTTTCTCCTAAACACAACCAAACCCTCATCCTGGTTCCATTTCAGATACTCAGGAACTGGAAGCTGTCAGGTAATGGGGGAAGAATAAAAAGAAAATGAAATGAATGGACATTGTCAACTGACTCTGAATTGCAGTCAACTGTTGAGAATAATAACAGTATGCATGATTTTGGGATGAGCATAGAGGTGGGATCTGCACCTCATGAGATATTGGGTTCAAGTTCACAGGATCTAGGGCTGAGGGACAGGTTAGTACAGTTGCCAGCCAGCACCTGAGTGCTGCCAGAAGAAACATGTCGCAGTCAAATGTTTCTGGTCGTCAATTTGAAGTGATATAGCACAGCCTATTTTCAACATGTCACAGGGTTTTGTGCAGAACTTTTGGACCATTCCTCTCAAGGGGAAATCATAGAATCCCTACAGTGTGGAAGCAGGCCATTCAACCCATTGAGTCTGCACCGACCCTACAAAGAGCATCCCACCCAGACCCTCCCCCTACCCTATTCCCTGTAATTCTGCATTTCCTGTAGTTAACCCACATAGCAATCCACTTAACCTGCTCAGCTTTGAACTTTGGGAAAGTTGTGGCCAACTCAGTGATAAGATTTGTTGACCCAGCCATAATGCAATGTTTGTATGCTGATATTTCAACTTGCTTTGTAGCACCTCCTGCCTGGAGGCTAAAGTGGAACCTCAGACTGAAGCCACATAATCTGTTTGTTGTTAACAATTGATTAGTTGTGTTAAATTGTATGAATGGGTGATGTTTCCTAAGGATTCACTGACGCTCCTCTGTCACTTTAAAGGAAGCTGAGCTAATTGTAATAAAGGTTTTAATTTTTTGTAACAGTGTATCAGTGGTGCCTCTGTTCAGACAGGATGCTTAGTTCCACTTATTGGCAATCTTCTGGGGTTCAATCAAAGGAGATACTTATAGGACCAGCATCAAAAGAGATGAAAATAGGAACAGACAAACTGTGGCTGTTGAATTAGAAGGTGTATGTTTGTAATGTGTATCCCAGAAATAAAAGCCAATAAAGGTGTGTAACGACTGGTTTCAGTTCTGTCTCTTACTACCTGGTGTTCTGGAACCCAGTACCTGTTGCCACGTACAGCATAGTGCTATGTAAGCTCATGGCTACATTTACCAGTTGTCAAAGCTATTTGAGAGTGCCACATGACTCTAAACAATCTACCCTCCAACCGGTTTTTTAGGATTCCTGAGTCGTCACTGTTACTAACAATAGCTTAAATTCAAGACTTATTAATTGAAGTCAAACTTCACCAGCTACAATCGTTGTTAACTTGAACCTGTATCTCCAGAACTTGTCATCATGGATTACTTGTCCAGTTATATTACCACATCACTATCTCGTCTACATAGGCCTTTTAAGATGATTTCTGAGCTTGGCGTTCAAACAGTGCGCCTTTGAAAATTAGAGATAGTATATGAGGGGGGACATACATTTTGTCAGTTGTTTAAATGAAACTTTTTGAAGTTACCTAGCCAAGACATCCAAAACAAATGCTGTTAAGTGAAACAAACAAATACCAGCCAGCAGAGATACTAGTGACAACAAGGTGCAGGGCTGGATGAACACAGCAGGCCAAGCAGCATCATAGGAGCAGAGAGGCTAACGTTTCGGGCCTAGACCCTTCATCAGAAAAGGGGGAGAGGAAGGGGGTTTTGAAATAAATAGGGAGAGAGTGGGAGGCGGATAGAAGAGGGATAGAGGAGAGGATAGGTGGAGAGGAAACAAACAGGTCGAAGAGGCGGGGATGGAGCCAGGAAAGGTGAGTGTAGGTAGGGAGTTAGGAAGGGGATAGGTCAGTCCAGGGAGGACGGACAGGTCAAGGGGGCGGGATGAGGTTGGTCGGTAGGAGATGGAGGTGCGGCTTGAGGTGGGAGGAGGGGATAGGTGGGAGGAAGAACCGGTTAGGGAGGCAGGGACGAGCTGGACTGGTTTTGGGATGCAGTGGGGGGAGGGGAGATTTTGAAACTTGTGAAATCCACATTGATACCATTGGGCTGCAGGGTTCCCAAGCGGAATATGAGTTGCTGTTCCTGCAACCTTCGGGTGGCATCGTTGTGGCACTGCAGGAGGCCCAGGATGGACATGTCATCTGAGGAATGGGAGGGGGAGTTGAAATGGTTCGCGACTGGGAGGTGCAGTTGTTTGTTGCGAACCGAGCGTAGGTGTTCTGCAAAGCGGTCCCCGAGTCTCCGCTTGGTTTCCCCGATGTAGAGGAAGCCACACCGGGTACAGCGGATGCAGTATACCACATTGGCAGATGTGCAGGTGAACATCTGCTTGATGTGGAAAGTCTTCTTGGGGCCTGGGATGGGGGTGAGGGAGGAAGTATGGGGGCAGGTGTAGCACTTCCTGCGGTTGCAGGGAAAAGTGCCGGGTGTGGTGGAGCTGGAGGGGAGTGTGGAGCGGACAAGGGAGTCACGGAGAGAGTTGT